>NC_064631.1:86178063-86485840 GCF_023864275.1 Schistocerca cancellata | reverse complement strand
GAGAATATCCTTAGAAACATTGATTTGACACATGAGCATTAAAAGGAAACAGAACAGAATAAATAATGTCTGAACATCTTTCCAAAGTAAAAAACAGGTTGGATTTGATGATAACAGTATTCCTCACCATAGTGAATGCAGCTTGGTACTAGAAAGGAAAAAAATTCTACGAAATTTATCTTATCAGGTAAACATACAGAGACGGGAAGAATAGACACACACAAGGGTACACATAAACATAGCGGAATAACACAAAGGGAAAGAACAGTGTCAGTCTTCAGTGTAACGCTTGGTACTGCAGTACTTATGGTGCTTCATTTCCAACCAAATCTTCATTTAATTCTCGGAGATCTCCCTTAGTTCAACATTTGTCCCCCCCCCCCCCCCAAAAAAAAAAATTCCTATCTAAGCACGGTTTCTGTATTTATACTTTCACATATTTCTTACCTCATCATTTGTTTCCAAGGAAATCCTACCTAAACTATGTACCTACTTACCTGTTCATTTCGTTTTTCAAAATAATTGTTCCTTATTGTAAAATACTCTTTGGCCAAACTTTTTTCATGTAGCTTCTCAATGCCTTTCTTCCAAACCCATCATAACTCATTTTTATGCAGCATGAGCCTCTTAAACTAACATGATCTACTGAGCTCAGATACATAAACTAAAGAACGAGGCAATGCAGCAGCACAAACAATAACTCAAACAAGAACGACAAAAACTGCAAAGTGGGAAAGCAAGCAGCAGCATATTGAAATTAGCAAAGCAAAGCAACATTACAACTAATATAGGCATTTCATTCAGTACGTTTTGAAATATGTGTAAGTATCTCTCCCAATACTGATGCTTTTTGTGACAATAAAGTCTGCAAAGCTTGTTGATTTCTTTCATAATCCGTTCAGACGGGTTACAATGTGGAGAGTATAATGAAATAAATACAGGCTTGATTTTACGATTCCGAAGCACACATGACCAAACAGCAGATCTGAATTGTAGTCCGTTACTTGTAATGTCCTTGCCAATGCGTCCAACGTCACGTAAGAAATGTTTAACACAGGCGTTGGATACAGACCGTCCAGTGGCTTTGCGTAACGGTGTGAAAGAAACAGATTTTGAAGTAAGTTCAACAGCGACTAGAATGTACGAAAATTCATTCAATGTTTTGACAAGGGGCGCCAGGAGATCAACAGTAGCAAATTCTTCAAATGTAGTAGGACCGATAGGAAACAACGGAGCACGATGTGAGATGGTAGATGGTTTAGCATTTTGACAAAGTTTACAAATAAACATGACTTTCCTAATCCTCTTTTTCGTGTTGTTAAAATAACAAGTCGTCTGAAGAGTATCATGTCATTTTCGTGGACCAAAATGTGCGTAGCTGAAATGAATGTACCAGATGAGCTTATTGACAAAATCGTCAGGAATGCGAAGTACCGTAAGTTATCATCAACAGTAGAACGTTTGAGTATGTTGTTTCTAACCAGATAATAAAGAGTAATCTGCAAGTGTGCCTTTTCATGCCATTTGCTTTTGATATCTTTCCAAATCTGATCCTTGTCTTGTTAATAAGCAATGTCCTTTAAAGATGCAGCGAGGAAGTTTACAAAGGCTACTTTGTGAATGTAAAGAATACTAAAATTTTTCTCAAGATTAGCTTCTGTGTTGCTTTTGTCACTGCCAGTCGGTCCATGTGACAACGTTTTCCTTGCCAGCAATGTAGACTGTTGTAAAGTGGAATCCTTGCAGAAACAATGTCCAACGTTTCAACCTGTCGTGATTTAATTTTGATGACATAAGAATTTGTAATGCTCGATGATCACTATTATCTTTAACATGTTTGCCAGAAAGAAAGAAATTAGTCGAATGCCCAAACGATAGCTAAAGCTTCTAATTCAGTGACGGAATAAATTTTTTCGGATTTTACTAGCATGCGGCTAGCAAAAGCGATGGTTTTATGAACAGTAATCTCATTTTCTATGGCTTGTTGAAATAGATGGGCACCAAGGCCAACTTTAGAGGAATCTACGCTAAAGCAGAAATCTTGTGACAGATCTGGACGAGCTAAGATTGGCGCGTGAAGCAGCGCTTCTTTCAAAGAATCAAATTCGAACTGCGCCTGTTCGTCCCAGTTCCAAATAGTGTTTTTACCAGTGAGGGAACAAAGTTTTGGTGTTACTAGAATTTGAATATTCAGGAAACGATGGCAGAAATTCACGAGACCTAGAAAACTGCGAACTCGTTTTTTTGTGGATGGAACTGAAATGGCTCTGATTGCTTTCAACTTTTCGGGATCCGGCTGAGTGCCTTCCGAAGAAATAATGTGTCCCAAAACCTTCACTTTTGTCCTACCGAATTCAGATTTTTCCAAGTTAACTGTAATTCCAGATTCTGCATAAATATGTAACACACCGTTTAGGATGCGATTATGTTGTTCCCAAGACGCTTCTGTTATTAGAATGTCGTCCACGTATGAGGTGATATGACATTTTAAGAACTCAGGTAATATGGAGTATAGCCAACGAACGAATGCTGGCGAAGAAATGTTCAAACGAAAAGGAAGTTTCCGGAACTAATAACAAACACCGAAACAAAGAAAAGCGGTATATTTTCTACATCCTGGATGAAGTTCAGTTTGATAAAAGCTGGATCTGAGATGAATAGAAGACGACACCATTAAAATTTTGAAGAAGTTCTTCCAACGTTTGCGGCCTGTCTGTTTCAGGAATGATTATGGTATTTATTTGCCTCGAACCTAAGACAAGCCTGATCGATCCGCTTTTCTTCTCAACATGTAACAACATCGAATGAGCTTACAGCTGTTTCAATAATGCCCTCGTCAAGCATAGATTGTATTTTAGTTCTATCACGGTCCCTATAATGTGCCAGAATTATGTATGGTCTGACGCAAAATTTAGTATCCTCACAAACACGAACTGGTATTGAAATCCTTAAATTGTTACTATTTTGTGAATAAACACTGTGGAATATGCTTTTCAAATGTCGAAAAGATCCTGCCTACCAATGTCTTTACAGTTCTCGATTGTTTGAATTTTTTTCTGAATTAAAACTGTAGTATCTAAAACGTCATCAATATCATCCCTGTCAGTTCTGGCAAAGTGATTATTAGTGTCAAATTCCGCCGAATGTTCCAAACTATGATTTAATAAAAGGTAAAGCTGATTGATTCCTCGTCATCTTTTTAAAGTCAATCTTCAAATTTTAAAGTTATTGACTTAACTTATTTCTCTAAACTTATTTCAGCGTCGCGAAAGATTAAAATTGCCTTATACTCATTCAAAAAGTCTGCGCCCAATATAATCTCCGTCGGCAATAGTGGAACGATAAGAAAATTCATAGTAAATCTGTGACTTTGACAAAAGAATTCTATATTAGTTTGTTGGCGTATATCTGCACTTTTTCCAAAAATTGCACATTTCAGTTTAATCTTACGTAAAGGAAGTGTGGGGTAATTGTTCGATTTGTTGCATTTACTGAAAGCTGTTTCACTAATTACTGAAATAGGACTACCAGAACCAAGTACTGCCGTAAATTTTATGTCATTTGCTGTCATGTGAATTACAGGATACGCAATATTGTTCTGTATCTTGTCATGTTCCTGGAGTAACATGTCCCTAATGTCTTCCAATTGATAGCAACAGCAGCTACGTCTTGAGCTTCATAAGTACGTTTTGGGGCTCCCTGCGGTGTGAGTCATTGTCTATTATCTCTTTGTTGTCGCGCGTTGCTATTGGGATTTGGAGGTCTAACTTCTACAATTTCAACTTGACGAGAGAGCCCTACCGTATTTGAATCCTCCAGTTCTGATTAAATTATTTTTCCTCCCTTGATAATAATTGTTCTGGTTCCTATATTGTCTATTTCTATGGTTATCTCTTGTCATATTCAATACCCAGGAAGGTGATCTTTCCCTATAACTATTGTTATTCTGCTAATGGCTGTCATATGGGTGGTGTCTGTTTTGTCCTGTCCGGTTATTGTTTCTGTCGTCATGAAAGTGTGATAGATGTTACCTGTAATTGTTGGTGTTTTCCCATTTTCGCATCCCGCGACTGTCTGTGTCGATTTCCAATTCTTGTAAAAAAAGTCCCTGAGGAGCCTTGATATCATCCTTACAACGTGCAGCCAAAATAACATGTCTTAAATGTTCAGGCAACTTAATTAAGCAAATGCGAATGAGTTCTGAGGGGCTGTATGGGTTTGCCAAATACTGATTTTTGTGCAACGTATCTTCAAAATATTTTACAGAACTGGAAAATTCGGACTGTTCGAAATGTTTCCTCATTATAATGCTGGGTTTTACTCGATCTTGAGTAGCCTGAGACCTATGTGCAGAAAGGAAGGCATGATAGAAATCTTCTTCACTGTGAGAGTCGCCAATTACCACTCGCATTCTTACAGCTGGTTCATTCTCTAAATAACCACACATGAATTCTAATCTGTGCGCTAATGGCCAATTAGGAGGAAAACGATGAGAAAACTGATGAAGCCAAGCTTGTGGATGAATGTCATTACTGGAATTCTTTGTTTTAAATTTACGCATAGTGATGAAGAGCTTATAGACGGTGAGTTGCAAATCGGTCATTGTTACGTCGTGTCGGCGGTTCCATGTCAACATTCGGTGCGCCTTGCCAACTCCTTTCAGTATCTCCGTAATACCCAGTGTTATTGCTTTGTGACTCTTCAGTATTTGTAAATCCCACTTCCCGTGTTGTAGCGCGAGTATCCTCTGAAATATGTAACTCGTGTATCACGTGTGCCAACTGATCTTGTACTTCCCGCATTTCTCTTTTGTGTTGCGTATTGATTTGTTTCTCACTTTGTTTGAATTTCCTAATTTCTTCGTACTCCTCCGTATCAGTAAAGGCTACCGGTCTTGTATCATTCAGGTCATCATCTACCTTCGTAGATAAATTTATTAACTGATCTGAAAGTTCAGCTGCTTTATCCGATAATGATCTAATTTCCTCCGTGTGTTTTCTGAAAAACTTTTAAAGTGTCCATTTGAGTCGAAATAGTATCTATTGTGTCCTTTACGTTTTCTTGACTTTTTGCAAGTTGCGTAACCGTATCGGTAGATGCAACTGAGTCAGTTTTGGCCTGCAAGGTGTCGTGATTTTCGTGAACAATAATCTGCAGTTCCTTTATGGCTGCTTCATGATTCTGTAACGTGTTTTCATGTTGCGAAAAAAATAGGCTGTAAATGCTCACAAATTTGTGCTTTTACGTTTTTACAATTTTTTTGTTATTTCGACTCTATTTTAAGCAGTTCAGCAGTTAAATATTCACGTGCTAGTCAAAGAGTTGTGTCTAACTTTTGAAGCTGTTGCTGTGTTTGTTTCTGATTTTGTTCCATTGTGTCTAACTTTTGTAGGTGTTGCTGTGATTGTTTCTGATTTTATTCCATTGTATGTAACTTTTAAACCTGTTCCTGTGTTTGTTTTTCATTTTGTACCATTGCGTCTAACTTTTGAAGTTTTTGTTCCGTTTGTCACATTAATTACAATAACGTACTATTAGTGAATGGAACGTCCGCCCCTGGTAGCTGTGTGGTCAGCGCGAAAGAATGTCAATCCTAAGGGCCCGGGTTCGATTCACAGCTGGGTCGGAAATTTTCTCTTCTCAGGGACTGGCTGTTGTGTAGTCACAATCATCTTCATTTCATCCCCATCCAAGCGCAAGTCGCTGAAGTGGCGTCAAATAGAAAGACTTGTGAACGGTCTACCCGACTGGAGGCGCTAGTCACACGACATTAACATTTAGTGACTGAAACATGTTCCTCTCTGTTTTTCTGCAGTGCATTTCCACGGCCAATTTTCGTATTTTGAAAAGCAGAGAATCCATGTTTACTTAACTGAGGAAAGTGTAATGACACAAAACCTGAATCTACGGTATTTACAATATTTGGTTGTGTTATTTCGCATTCCTGAGGTGAAGTGTCACCAAGGCATCGATCGACAATACTTCCCTGCTCACTGATTACTTAACTGTCTACGCAGTTATTTATGGCCTGGTCCATGTCCCTATGCACAATTACCATATTATTGTGTTGACCAGTTGGTAATTCATTAGATTTGGTTGTGTTCTTTCGCATTCATGAGGTGAAGTGTTACTAAGGGTATCG
The DNA here is from genome assembly GCF_023864275.1 of Schistocerca cancellata. Taxonomy (NCBI): domain Eukaryota; kingdom Metazoa; phylum Arthropoda; class Insecta; order Orthoptera; family Acrididae; genus Schistocerca; species Schistocerca cancellata. The sequence goes on along the minus strand of NC_064631.1, from coordinate 86,479,698 downwards.
ATCGACAATACTTCCCTCTTCACTGATTACTTCACTGTCGACACAGTTATTTATTGTCTGGTCCATGTCCCTATGCACAATTACCAAATTATTGTGCTGAACAGTTGTTAATTCATTACTAGGTGGTGTTAGCACGCTACACTCATCGTCGCTGTGATTTCTCAGTTTGCTTTGCACCTTGTTTTAGTCTTTTCACACTTCATGTTTATCACACTGTTTCACAAGATAACACAGAAAAAACACTATTAGAAAAGCAAAAAAAAGTAATAAGGCACTTTAAAATAGCCCTGAAAATAATAAATATCAAATTAGTTGCAAACGCAACTGTGATATACGTAATGCAAATGCATATGCATTACAACTACACTCCTGGAAATTGAAATAAGAACACCGTGAATTCATTGTCCCAGGAAGGGGAAACTTTATTGACACGTTCCTGGGGTCAGATACATCACATGATCACACTAACAGAACCACAGGCAAATAGACACAGGCAACAGAGCATGCACAATGTCGGCACTAGTACAGTGTATATCCACCTTTCGCAGCAATGCAGGCTGCTATACTCCCATGGAGACGATCGTAGAGATGCTGGATGTAGTCCTGTGGAACGGCTTGCCATGCCATTTCCACCTGGCGCCTCAGTTGGACCAGCGTTCGTGCTGGACGTGCAGACCGCGTGAGACGACGCTTCATCCAGTCCCAAACATGCTCAATGGGGGACAGATCCGGAGATCTTGCTGGCCAGGGTAGTTGACTTACACCTTGTAGAGCACGTTGGGTGGCACGGGATACATGCGGACGTGCATTGTCCTGTTGGAACAGCAAGTTCCCTTGCCGGTCTAGGAATGGTAGAACGATGGGTTCGATGACGGTTTGGATGTACCGTGCACTATTCAGTGTCCCCTCGACGATCACCAGTGGTGTACGGCCAGTGTAGGAGATCGCTCCCCACACCATGATGCCGGGTGTTGGCCCTGTGTGCCTCGGTCGTATGCAGTCCTGATTGTGGCGCTCACCTGCACGGCGCCAAACACGCATACGACCATCATTGGCACCAAGGCAGAAGCGACTCTCATCGCTGAAGACGACACGTCTCCATTCGTCCCTCCATTCACGCCTGTCGCGACACCACTGGAGGCGGGCTGCACGATGTTGGGGCGTGAGCGGAAGACGGCCTAACGGTGTGCGGGACCGTAGCCCAGCTTCATGGAGACGGTTGCGAATGGTCCTCACCGATACCCCAGGAGCAACAGTGTCCCTAATGTGCTGGGAAGTGGCGGTGCGGTCCCCTACGGCACTGCGTAGGATCCTACGGTCTTGGCGTGCATCCGTGCGTCGCTGCGGTCCGGTCCCAGGTCGACGGGCACGTGCACCTTCCGCCGACCACTGGCGACAACATCGATGTACTGTGGAGACCTCACGCCCCACGTGTTGAGCAATTCGGCGGTACGTCCACCCGGCCTCCCGCATGCCAACTATACGCCCTCGCTCAAAGTCCGTCAACTGCACATACGGTTCACGTCCACGCTGTCGCGGCATGCTACCAGTGTTAAAGACTGCGATGGAGCTCCGTATGCCACGGCAAACTGGCTGACACTGACGGCGGCGGTGCACAAATGCTGCGCAGCTAAAGCCATTCGACGGCCAACACCGCGGTTCCTGGTGTGTCCGCTGTGCCGCGCGTGTGATCATTGCTTGTACAGCCCTCTCGCAGTGTCCGGAGCAAGTATGGTGGGTCTGACACACCGGTGTCAATGTGTTCTTTTTTCCATTTCCAGGAGTGTATTTTGCTCATTACAATACAGTACAACAATAAGAAATTACAACTACAAAGGAAATCATCTGTACAATACGCGATAGCAGTAGAAAATAACTTATTTCTAATCATGCTCTAATCATTCGAACTACCAGAAAATCAAAAGATTCCAGTGAGGCATCCGCAACTAAGGGTCGACAGGTGAAACTTCTTTATGTAATTCTTTTTAAACTGAAATAACTGAGAAAGTGAAACTTCTACGTTTTCACTTAAATTGCTTAATGCAACTGAACCTTCTTAGACTGCTGAGTGAGATTGAATGCTGGTGACTCTTTGCTATTTTTTTTTATCATTTCATTTCTGACCTACAGAATTGTTCCTGACAAATACAGCTCAAACTTATTCCATTTATTTGTGACCCATAATACACAATGATAACGCAATCTATTACTTAACACAGAAGAATGGCGCTGAATCAGAAGTCACTTACCTGACAGAATATCTTCATTACACGAACTACAGTAATGCAGTAAACACCAATACAGCCAGCTAAATAAAAGATTCTAACTGCTGTAGGTTCTGACTACTAATATGCATGTGGTTAGCAAAAGATAGATTTTGTTGCAGAGCAAACAAGTTATTTATCAGATTTTACTTTAATCATGTGACATCCAGTTCATAAATTATATAATCGTCTGCAGCATTCAGTATCAAAAATTATATAATCGTCAACAATATTACATTTCCATGATGGACACACGTCCAGATCGTCCATTTCCTCTAACATTTCAGATCTCTAACCTCTGTCGCTGCTAACTATTAACTTCCAATTTAGATCACTGCTGTATTAAGTTCAAACTGCCATCACTGCTGACAATTAACTTACAACTGCTAGTCGGACCAGACACAAAGCATCTTACCAAGGGCGCACAGTGCTGTCGGTGTCATTAATGCAGTCTATCACGCTGCCAACATACAAACACATGAACACACTACTAACATTAGTACCCGTTCCCCATGAGGTGCGTACGCCGGGTGTCTAGCATGAGATATGAGAGAAACATTCATTTGAAGCAAAAGAGCTTCATAGATGTTGGAAGAAATGTGATTACCTTAGGAGCTAAAAGCACTTGTTCGTATTTGCTACTGTGAAAGATACGTCTTCTACTGAAGAAGTGCTCACATAAGTTACACATTTTAGGGTTCAAGTTTACTAGAGAATTTTGCTTTGAAATTATGATTCGTCTCATATTCCTGAATATTAACCATTCCTGATGCGACAGCCTGTGTTGTACAACAGTTTGGAAACTATAGATATGAAAGATTGTTTTAAACAAGAAACCAGAAAAAGCACAATAATATACATAGAACATAAATTCATTTCCATTTAAAAAACCAGTCACAAAGAAATGATTAAATGGAAAACATAGTACATAACAAATTCTACTTCTTTACTAGAGCTAGTGTAAATAGTATCTCTTGATACATATTGATCTCTATACCCAACAGTGTAATTTATAAATAATGTGCATAAGTATATAGGTCAATTCCCATGTATAAATATAGTTTATTATGAAATAACTTTGAAAATAATTGTAAATAAAGCAAATATCAAAAAAATATGAATACAGAATTATATTTAATAAACGAACAAACATTGTAAACAAATGTGTTCTGAAAAAACAAAATATATTTTTAATAAATTATGAGTTAATTTACTGTTTCAATGTTATTCTTTACTATGGAGCACAGAGCACTAGAGAGAGAATTGTTGTTAATAATTCAGAAATTAATGTATTACATTATTTATAACACATACCTAACCAAATCAGATCCTCTCACTATGGTGAACAGATCTGAAATGAGAAGGTTCCTGCTACTAAACTAGATAGAATATGAGGAGGGGAAAGGGGTTTCCCAATATTATAATGTGTTTCCACTGGCACAGACAGAAAGAGGTATGAGGAGTATGACCCTCCTTTTCCCACTGATTTTTGGTCATGCAGTTCCCAAGATACTTAGGCAGGGTATCTGGTTACACCTTATCCTATAATGTACCACATACAAATATCACAGGGCCCACAGAGGGAGAGAAGTCGGGGATGCATACTCGTGGAGATAACATTCTCAATAGTGACAAGTGTAAAATGATGCTCCTTGTCTAATCACTGGAACTCTTATCAGTGACCTCTAATTTTCTCCAAGAATTACTGTTATACAACTACAACATGAAGAGACTCTTCGATGATTATGCCCTGTAGAGTTACTAAACTGCTACGACGGTAACTATTAGTTTCAGTCTGCTGTCCAAAGAGTCCCAGACATTTTCGGTGAGATTGACATTGGGTGAACTTAGCAGGCGTGTCGTGATGCTACAGTACGCCTGAGGGCGCGTGAATGGTTGAAAAACGAGAATCGTATGCCTTCTACCTCATAAACTATGTCCTAATTCTACGTTTTAGGCCAGTATACACTTCACTTCAAGTATATTGTTGGTTTCAATTGGAAGTAACGAATAAATAAAAACTATTGTTCTGCAATTAATCAAAAAAGTCTCATAACTCGAGAACACTACAACATCCACTCAAAAAATCAAAAATACTTTAGTTACCTGGATTTTATGCTTGTAGCGTTGCACTATTCTCAGCTGGTGAAACAAAAAATACGTTTTATATGCTCATAAAAAGTTAATATGAACTCCCTACCCAGTGGGTGCAGCAAAAGAAATACAGTTTCTTCCATCAAGGTGTTACAGTGGGTACTTTTCTGCTGAATTATTGATGTAGTTTGTTACGATAAATAATCAGAGCTCTCATGAACACATCACAGTAGTATCATCTACAGGTCGAATTTCATCATTAATTATACAGCATGATTGTTTTGACTGCCTTCTAGGCGAAACATAGAAATAATTGCCTTGTAGTTGCAAGTTATTTTCCCTCTAAAAAGATTGTCTTTCACTTTTGTTCTGTGTTTGAATGAAATACATACGTCATTATCAAGCAGAGATGTTCCATCTATCCATCGAGTGAACAACAATATCTGCAACTACATCAGTGATTATTGCTATGTTCCTTATCGTCACACATATTGGTTTAAAAAATTTCCAGTTGAAAATTTTCTATAAAATATTAATACTGATATTATTTTCATTTTTGGTTATAACTTCAGATTATTTAATCTCATGTCATTTCATAACTAAGGGAACAACTTTCATCATTTAAAGGTAATATATCTCACATGGTGAGGAAAAGATATATCGTTTAGAACTCGACCGCGATCGAGAGGACCAGATAACTCAACTATTCCCTTGCTGATCATTATGATATTATTTCCACCAACGCAGTTATTTACCTGTCTTCGAGAAAAATCATTATTTAATCTTCTTATAGAAGGAAACTTCCATATATTTTATAACAATTGTTTCTCCTTTTCTTATATCGTAACTTGTGTCAAATTTGCCATTTAGAGACGTTTGAGTCTTCATTGGATTTATTTTATGTATCAGATATGGGTAGCTAGGCATTTTAGTTTTAGAACACGGATTTGTTTTCTCTCCAACAAATAACCGTTGGTTTATTCAGTGTAAAGCAACAGTAACATAGGGTGCTTAAGAGAGATTTATGATGAGTGTAACTCGTATTTTTTATTTGTAAGTGGGAAGTCAAACACCAGTGTTCATATATGTGGTTTTAAGAATACTTTAGTAGTTGTTTATAAAGATATATTTTCATTAAAAGCTTTCACCCACAATTTTAACGCCACAGGGTAAATTTTCGAAACTGCTGGAACATGAACTCCTTATATCTGACCGAGAAAGCAAATACCAATTTTTCTATGCCTAGGTATAAAATTGCCTTAATCTCCTATTTCACCCCCTTAGGGTTGGAATTTCGAAAAATCCATTCTTAAACGACACCTACAGTATAAGACCAAATTTCGAGTTTCTAGCGCTTTGGGCTGGACGATGATGACACTGCCAGTCAGTCAGGACTTTGTCCTTTGTGTATAGAGAATATTGAAGTGCTTTGACGTAAGCCCAGCTGTAATTAAGGCAGTCCATACAACAACAACAACTCACATCTGTATTTAGAAAAGCTTTTTGTAAGAAACAACAACAGTATATAATAATGAAGCAAATGCTTTACTATGGGGCAAAGAGCTTATGTCAAAATAAAGGAGGGAGTATGGACACTCCAAGGAAACTTGTAATCTTTATTTCAGTAAAAACTTCAAAGATGTAAACGAATATAAAAACAAGTCGTTTATAAAGAAAATGGAAAAAATATTCCATTGAAAAATTCGGAAATATCAAACATGAAATGAGTGAATGAACATTTAATCATGAAAAAACAGCAGTAAATAAACACAACAGAGAAGTAACTGATTCACAATACTAACTATTATCTTTTGCTGTTGCTCCACAATCAGTGCACAAAAGCTAATAAATACACAAAATGATGAATAGCTTGACAATAATAACATATGGTGATACTAATTACCCACCTATCTGATATATTACTTGAAATAATAATAGATCTTCTAATGAATTTTCAGCACTTGTTGATGAGATATCAAATGCTATCATGAGTTAAAATGTGGTGCAACAAACAGTAGACATCGACTACTAATTTAAGAACAGCGTATTTCCACTAAATCTAAAACCTATAGAAGTAATGCTGTGGTACGAAATATTATTTTCTCCTTCTAAGTTACTAGAGGATTGGGAACCTGGGAAAAGCTTTTTTAAGTGCAGCCACAGACGAGGATCCGTTCTCCACTAGTGGTCATATGGAATTTCACCTCAAAGGGAAACCCATAATCTCAAAATTCTAGCAAGATGAGGGCTTTCGGTATAGTCAGGACTGAGTACATGTAAATTGCTTCTTTTTCATTTCATCTGGTGAGTGTTTATATTTCGAGTATTAATATATTACAAGGTACAATGAAACTATGGTGTATCAGCTTGCAACGGAGGAATGAAATCACATGACAGATTATGCACTATAATCTCAATACTGTACAGTACTTCGAATAGAAGTAATAATTTGACAGCGTTACATAGAACTAGTATTTTCTGGGCACATGACTGAGGTATGATAGTTTTGCCACTGAAGCGTTTTTGAGTCTCTGCCAGTTGTCAGTAACTGTTATGAAGTTTATGGGGATTATGCCAGTTAGGGGTTATGTTCTCAAATTTGCTGTTAGTCCTGGGTTTTACTTGCGAAAAATACATCTTTAACTATCTATGCCGGCCGGGGTGGCCGAGCGGTTCTAGGCGCTACAGTCTGGAACCGCGCGACCACTATGGTCGCAGGTTCGGATCCTGCCTCGGGCATGGATGTATGTGATGTCCTTAGGTTAGTTAGGTTTAAGTAGTTCTAAGTTCTGGGGGACTGAAGACCTCAGCAGTTAAGTCCCATAGTGCTCAGAGCCATTTAACTATCTATGAGACTGTAAACTCTTCAGTGTTTATTCTATATGTGTTCCTTTTCTTTAAAACATACATACCCGTTGTCCAGTGGCGCCTCCTCTGTTTCAGTGGGGAATCACTTTAGGAAAAAACATAACAAAACTGCCAACGAGAAAAAAAGATTTGAGGGACGTTAGATAACCTGCCAACACTACCAATTTTTTAAACATTTGAAAATAAATCATCAGAACACTGCTGTAAGTCTGAAGATAGAGGAACCTATTGTTCCTCTTTCTAGAACCACCTACATCTAGTGTTTCCACCACTAGCTTGGTGTACAATGTTCACCTCAAAGTGAACCACGTTAAATGTTCTTCTTCAACTTCGTTAAAACAGGTAAAATGTTCTCTTAGTTAAGCTCTTCGCAAACGGACATGACTTCGCTACGAAAATTGTTTTGCATTTCATGCTATGTATGTACGCCATGAAATTTACATCATGATCAATGTTTTATTTATGTTTATAGTGATATATTTTTCTATCTTTTTACTTGTTTTTATATTGAAATTGGCGCATACAAAAGTAGTGAATCTTGCCACGGTGTTCCTCTTACATAAGAGTGACTGCGTCGCTTAGAACCTTCCAGAGATACCTCCAGTGACGCACACGCATGGAGGTAAATTAGGCAGCAACTAGCAGCTCCATCCCACCGAGGCTCGGGGAGGATAAAATCAGAGAGATTAGAGCCCACACAGAGGCATACCGACAATCTTTCTTTCCATGAACAACTGGAATATAGGGGAGAACCAATAGAGGTACCCTCCGCCACACACCGTCAGGTGGCTTGCGGAATATGGATGTAGATGTAGATGTAGACGCCAGGTGGCACGAGGGGCTGGCGCCACGTTTGAAACTCTCGCTCTCGCTCTCCCCTACCTGTAAGTGTCAATTCTCTGTTTTCGATTTCACTCGACATCTGACCCCCACACCAAGACCTACAAGCCCTACAAGTGTATACCACTGGTCTTAATTAAAATTGTTGCTGTTTATTCTAATTTCGGCCGCCTGCTTTACAATAGAGCCCCTATGTGATGATGTATGATGTTTTCGAATTGTATTTTATTTCTGTTTTGGAACCAATGTTGAGCCGGGACCGACTTCACAAGCTTCCTTTGTATAATATGTTTCAGCAAAGATGTGAATAGTTTGTCTTGTGTAAATGTTACCTCATTCGCAGGGGACACCATACACTGGAAGCCCTACGTTGTTTTTAACTGGTCGTAACATATCTCGTGTCGTCTGGAATACTGATCTGCAGCACGCATACTATCTGATAAACGATTCCTAACATGGTTTCAGAGCTGTTGTGTCAAGCTGGTCAGCAGATTTTAAACGGGGAATTTACAGGTGTGAAACGTATAGAGAGTGTATGGTTTTAGCAAACCCCACCCATCCCATATATTATCGATTTTGATATGTTTTTCCATAATTTACGTAATTAAAGTCTGGAGACCTATCTAACATGTGCATGCAATCATGTCTCCATGATCACTGACCAGTTGCAATAGTAAAATACAAGGACACAGACTTATATAGAATTTCTATTATTGTATAGACTTTTTTTGCAGGTTATCCAATATTTCAATTAAATAACATGATGAAGGCAATCTGTAGGAAATTGCGAGAGTGCAATGTGAGGAATACAAAATACGTAAAAAAGAAAGGTAACTCAGTGATCAAGTGCAGAGGAGCACATGATGCCGATCGACCGCCATGTTATCCTCTGTCATGTGGAGCCATTTGGATGATGTTTAGAAAGCAAGTGTCTCCAATTCTAATTCCCCCCCCCCCCCCAAAAAAAACATAGAATTCTTTAAAGTACCATACCAGGAACTGAAGAGAGGTCTTCTGTCTTGCAGCCAGACAGGTGGTCATACAAAAGTGACACATGTATCCTGTGATACTGTACACAGATATTGTCGCATCAAATGTGGGAACGTCAGTCAATGCCACAGACATTAGTGCGGGCTCACTGCGATCTGAAACGATGTATGTGGGGGGGGGGGGGGGGTTCCTTAAGACCTCACCTCCCGTCCCAGTATAGCAACACCCTCACGAAATTTTCCCTCACGAAAATTTCTGTTTTGACACTGACAATGCTGAATGTTTATGGAAAAAGTTCAAGGCAATCGTAAAATGCGTTTTAGACAGGTACGTGCCGAGTAAAACTGTGAGGGACAGGAAAAACCCACCGTGGTACAACAACAAAGTTAGGAAACTACTGCGAAAGCAAAGAGAGCTTCACTGCAAGTTTAAACGCAGCCAAAACCTCTCAGACAAACAGAAGCTAAACGATGTCAAAGTTAGCGTAAGGAGGGCTATGCGTGAAGCGTTCAGTGAATTCGAAAGTAAAATTCTATGTACCGACTTGACAGAAAATCCTAGGAAGTTCTGGTCTTACGTTAAATCAGTAAGTGGCTCGAAACAGCATATCCAGACACTCCGGGATGGCATTGAAACAGAGGATGACAAGCGTAAAGCTGAAATACTAAACACCTTTTTCCGAAGCTGGTTCACAGAGGAAGACCGCACTGCAGTTCCTTCTCTAAATCCTCGCACAAACGAAAAAATGGCTGACATCGAAATAAGTTTCCAAGGAATAGAAAAGCAACTGGAATCACTCAACAGAGGAAAGTCCACTGGACCTGACGGGATACCAATTCGATTCTACACAGAGTACGCGAAAGAACTTGCCCCCCTTCTAACAGCCGTGTACCGCAAGTCTCTAGAGAACGGAAGGTTCCAAATGATTGGAAAAGAGCACAGGTAGTCCCAGTCTTCAAGAAGGGTCGTCGAGCAGATGCGCAAAACTATAGACCTATATCTCTGACGTCGATCTGTTGTAGAATTTTAGAACATGTTTTTTGCTCGAATATCATGTCGTTTTTGGAAACTCAGAATCTACTATGTAGGAATCAACATGGATTCCGGAAACAGCGATCGTGTGAGACCCAACTCGCTTTATTTGTTCATGAGACCCAGAAAATATTAGATACAGGCTCCCAGGTAGATGCTATTTTTCTTGACTTCCGGAAGGCGTTCGATACAGTTCCGCACTGTCGCCTGATAAACAAAGTAAGAGCCTACGGAATATCAGACCAGCTGTGTGGCTGGATTGAAGAGTTTTTAGCAAACAGAACACAGCATGTTGTTATCAACGGAGAGACGTCTACAGACGTTAAAGTAACCTCTGGTGTGCCACAGCGGAGTGTTATGGGGCCATTGCTTTTCACAATATATATAAATGACCTAGTAGATAGTGTCGGAAGTTCCATGCGGCTTTTCGCGGATGATGCTGTAGTATACAGAGAAGTTGCAGCATTAGAAAATTGTAGCGAAATGCAGGAAGATCTGCAGCGGATAGGCACTTGGTGCAGGGAGTGGCAACTGACCCTTAACATAGACAAATGTAATGTATTGCGAATACATAGAAAGAAGGATCCTTTATTGTATGATTATATGATAGCGGAACAAACACTGGTAGCAGTTACTTCTGTAAAATATCTGGGAGTATGCGTGCGGAACGATTTGAAGTGGAATGATCATATAAAATTAATTGTTGGTAAGGCGGGTACCAGGTTGAGATTCATTGGGAGAGTCCTTAGAAAATGTAGTCCATCAACAAAGGAGGTGGCTTACAAAACACTCGTTCGACCTATACTTGAGTATTGCTCATCAGTGTGGGATCCGTACCAGATCGGGTTGACGGAGGAGATAGAGAAGATTCAAAGAAGAGCGGCGCGTTTCGTCACAGGGTTATTTGGTAACCGTGATAGCGTTACGGAGATGTTTAACAAAAGTGGCAGACTCTGCAAGGGAGGCGCTCTGCATCGCGGTGTAGCTTGCTCGACAGGTTTCGAGAGGGTGCGTTTCTGGATGAGGTATCGAATATATTGCTTCTCCCTACTTATACCTCCCGAGGAGAACACGAATGTAAAATTAGAGAGATTAGAGCACAGAGGCCTTCAGACAGTCGTTCTTCCCGCGAACCATACGCGACTGGAACAGGAAAGGGAGGTAATGACAGTGGCACGTAAAGTGCCCTCCGCGACACACCGTTGGGTGGCTTGCGGAGTATAAATGTAGATGTAGATGTAGACACTAACGTGAATACCATGATAAGCCAAAATATTATGACCACTGCCCATCACGACGTTGAACGCCGCCTGATGGCGATCTGGGCACGTGATGTGGGAAAAAAAAAGTATGTAAGTGAAGCAGACATGGACTGGGGATCACCCGAGTAAAGATATGGGCTGCAAACGGGGAAATCCATTGAAATAAGCGACTCTGACAAAGGGCAGTTTATTACCACACGGAACCTGTGAATGAGAATCACGAAAACGGCGAAGCTGGACAAATGATCACGTGTTACTATCGTGTGCATCTACGGAAAGAGGCAGAGAGACGTTGAAACTACCACTGGCGCTATATGTTTGGACGTCCATGCTCTTCACAGAACCTGGGGTTTGGAGGCTTGTCTGGTCGGTACAGTATGATACATGGTGATCTGTGGTATTTCTCCGAATGAGCACAATGCTTGTCCATGCACATGTGTTTTGGAGCAGACCATTCAATGTACATTGGAGTTCTGCAGCAGACCACCCTTACGTGTTTACATGCTGACTCAACGACATCGTGAACTACGATTGTAGTGGGCATGGGACCATCTGGAACGACAATCGAGCAATGGAAACGTGTCGGATCTTTAGGTGAATCACATTTTTGCTATCGTAGGTCAATGGTCGTCTCCAGAAACGCCTTCATCCAGAACCACCTGCATCCCTTCATGTTTGATGTCTTCTCTGAAGGCGATGTCATCTTTCAGCAGTATAGCTGTACGTATATCGGAGCCAGAAACTGCTACAGTGGTTTGAGGAGCATTATAGTGAACTCACTTTGATGTCACAGCGACTAAATTCGCCTAATGAAAATCTTATGCAACCATCTGGGTCGCTATCGGGAGCCATCACTGCGTAAGCAAATCAGTTGCATGTTAAGTGAGGGAATTATCTGACCTGTACATAGACATCCAATGCCACATACCTCCACAGGCTTACCAACAAGTATTTGGATCCATGATTCACAGAATCAGCGTTGTATTAACGTTCCAAATATGGACAAACAAGCTATTACGTAGGTGTATTTAATGTGTTCTAGTTTAATACGCCACCTCGCCGAGCAATTAAAGGAGCTACAGTTGCGGACAGGCGATTGCACTTTTGTCTGGTCACAACACATTCAGTGTCTCTGGTGTTTTGCGTTTGTATGTACGATATTTTAAGTAAAACTAGGCTGCCGTTGCAAGGACTCTAGAAATGCAGTGGCTAGCTTCATGTCGGACATAAGAAAATTTTGAGGTGTCCTGTGAGGGCAAAATAACACAGATAAATTTTACATTCACACAGTCTGCCAATGATTACTTCAATTAATTCTTTTTCCTGATTTCTGTTTCCAGAAGAACACAAATTAAATAAGAGATAGCTTGTGAAAGGCACACATTCCGGTACACTGATTAAATGTGGCAGCATTTTCTGTTGGTGCAGTTGAGGCTGCCGAGATTCTGATAGTTGACAGAGCTCAGTATACTTTGTACAGCTCAGCTGGCAAGCTAATCAGCTCACACTGTGCTGTGAACGGTAAGCCGCAGTAGCTCAACCGCCGCAGCTGATTACGCTAACGATGGCTCTCGTGTTCATGCCGAGAGCTTTTGTGGTAACGCAGCTGCTTACAGTAGAGCTCCAGCTAGTGTTATGGGTGTTGTGTTGTCCTAATCATCATCATTTCATCCCCATTTACGTGAAAGTCACCGAAGTGGTGTCAAATCGAAAGACTTGCAGCCGGCGAACGGTCTACCCAATGGGAGGCCCTAGTCACACGACATTTACATTGTTACTAATACTTCGTCAGGCTACGTGCTCGCTAATCAGTGCACTTGACTAATTTGTGTCTTCGAAAATAGTCTTGAGATTTATCGAAGATTTATTTAATATTGGTAACGTTACTTTTGATGTTATGTTCCAAATAAAGCGTATACTTTTACCCCATCTCAGTTCCTCTCAAATACAAGATAAGGTAGTTTTTATCTTACTCCCTTAGAAAATTTCTGAGGCAGTTTCTTTTTTAAATAGAAAATTGCACTTATCAACTAATGATCCTAGCCCCCATCGAAGTAGTCCCCTTGTATACCTATACAAAGTTGCCAACGTTTCTAGAGGTCTTGGAAGCAAGCAGGGAAATTTCGAACTGCGACAATTAAAAGCTCATTTGTCACTGTCCGTTGGATGGCTGCGATATGGTGATAAAGTTTTCCTTTCAGTCGCCATTTCACTCGCGGAAACAATAAAAAGTACCAAGGCGAGAGGCCTGGCAAATACGGCGGATGTGGGATGGCAATAACAGAGTGTCTGGCCAGACGCGGATAAAGCAGTATGGAGTCTTACGTTGTCATGCAGTAAGAACCAGTGCTGAGAATGCAACATATCAGGGTGGAGACGTCGAACTGTTCGCCGCAAATGTTTTAAGACTTCGATGTAAAGAGTTTGCTTCACTATTTGACCTGGAGGAGCATAATCGGCCTGAACTAATCCTTTGTTATCAAAGAATGCTCTCATCACTGTTTCTGTTGTCAAAAGGTGTCGTTTGGCTTTTTACGAGGTTGGTGATCCAAGACTCTGCCATTCAGCACTTCGACGCTTCGTGTGAGAGACACACTGGTAGGACCAACTTTCATCCCCAGAAATAATCTCTGTCAGAAATGTGTGATCACGTCTGGCTCCATTCAGAAGCTCAGCTGAAATTGTTCGTCTTTCAACTTGCTGTTCGTCTGTTAGTGTGTGAGGGACGAAATTTGCGTTACGTTTCCGTTCTATAAACCTTCGCATACAATCTTATGACACATACTGCGATTCAGATTAAGTTTTTCTGGTATGTCACGTACGGTTACATCACGAACTTGTTGCTATAACTGCCTTAGACTCTCCACGTTTGCATCAGTATGTGCTGTAGACGGGCGACCAGCTCTGGTACCGCCTGCAACTGAATCTCTGCCTTCACGAAACCTTTTATGCCACTCAAAAGTGCCTCGCCTGCATGTGCGCCTAATCATTGTCCACACAGAAGGTTTTCCCGATCTTAAATCAGCACTTAATGTTCTCTCTTTGCTCGATATAAGCATCCATTGTGTCACGGTAATCAATGCACCAAGAACCCAAACAGTGTGTTGCAAAGTAGAGCCCTGCCGCCTAATGAGTTTGTACGGAAACATGCTCAAGGTCATTTTAAAGACGCACACATACCGGACAAGATAAAAACAACATTTCTTCCTTATTAGTATCGCAAACTCACAAATAAAAAGAAACCTGTCCTGAAATTTTTCTGACAATGGGAATATTTAAGTTTCATTTTTTCTCTACACCGGTAATGAGCGCACTGTATCACATTTGATCTCATTTCACTACTATTCTAACTCTAATTCTTCCTCATATCTTAAATTCTGAAATTCGTTGTCACAAAATAAACCTAAATAGAAGTAGTAGGGCCTCTAATGCACATATTATTATATATTATCACTACAATACTATCTAAAATATCAAGGAAAAAATTAAATTCCTGACAGCACTTGCAGTCAAGCTGTTTCATTTCTATCTTCTTTCTAGCATCAAAAACAGGTTTTCTGACAATGATCTTTCTTTTGGAATGTCTTTAGTCTTCGCTGTAGATGCGTCATCGGCTTTGCGCTCTCTATTATGGTAATGACATCCACCCACACATGGCGAGCATGAGGAGTAACTATGCTGCTTCTTATCTCTACAAATATGTTTTTTAGGCTACGCTCTTTTCCCGTATGGAAGAGCTATAACGGAATGTGCTGCTCAGACAAATTGTATGTGATATGCAGTAACGTCCAGGATGTATTTTTATCTCAAGTGGCAACAACACTCACACACTCTGTAATGACATTGCTAATTCCTAGGAGTATTCTTTCCACTTTTCACATCACTGCAATACAGGAACACTTTTGAGATTTTCCGCTCTAGATAGCAGCATAATAGAAGTGTAATATGTTTTCTTATTCCTGTTTTAAGTTATGACATTCATTTTTTGTGTGCTGCATCTTTTTCAAAAAATGCAAAAAGTTACCTGGAAAATTAAGGTATTTCTAAACGTGAAAGAAATGTTCCAAAGTACAACATGGTCTGTGTAACAAACATGCGATTAAAATTGAAAGGGGTCCAGTTGAGAAAATCTTGTTACTACAGTATTTGATAGCCTATATCTCACATAATGATCATACTACACACCAATAGTATTCGTGCGTAACAGTAAGTTAAGGAGAACTATTGTCAAGAACCAGTTACAAATTAAACACATTTTTAAAAACAAGATTTTAGAACTTATGAGAAATTTTCATTTTCAAATCAGGTGGAATTGTTAAAAGATTAAAGAAACTCTGTTTGTTTGCAACCGTTCCCAGGTAAGAGACCGTCTTTCGTTTCAGGGCACAAAACAGTCCACTACCAACGAAGTATGGCTTGAACGTCCACACACTATATAATTAGTTTCAAATATATATCGAATTTTAATTTCCAAGCGAGTCTGTTAATGAAGAGTTCACAGTATCGTCCCAATAGCTTTAATATATAATACAGCATCTAAATGTGTAGAACACAGAGAATTAATAAATGGTGCACAAAGCACAATCTCATGTCTCGTAAAAAAGAAGTAGAAAATGCCTGAAACAGGTTATGCCATTGTCATGCGCGTATTCCTTCATCCAATTCTACCCTATCCGTAGATTGAAACGCTACGGGAAAGCATCATGTGTACCTAGGTACGCTGTCCTGAAGCTGCAAGAAACTGTCTACCCTAGATATATTTCCTTGTCTACGTGTATTACTTATATCGTGTCATGCTACTTATTTATAACTAACAAGTTCAATTTTAAAGAAGCAATAATTCAGCATCGTTTAACTTTGTTCTAATAAGTGTACTAAATGGAACTACTGTACGATAGGTAGAGTGTGAGTGGAATACCGAGAGTCAGAGAATCAGACAGGGAGTGCGAGTGGCAGCATAGAGAGCAGCGGGTTGGAGTGCTGTCGAAATGCGAGGTATGGCTAAGTAACCACCAAACGCTCACATTCCAAATACAATACGGACTTAATATTGCCAAGAGTGCTGAGTGAAGAAAACATCAGACTGACTCAACAAAGCGAGCCTCGAGATGTTCCGCAGGTTACACTGACAGTAGAGGAATGTGTTGGTGAGCAGTGATTGCTGCTGGCCTGGAAAAGATTGGTTGCTGTGACATGAGCTTCAGGAACTCTTGTGTTTTATATTTTTTCGTTTGCGACGTAATGCGACTTCATGTGCGTTACGACAGTAAAAGTAGTTACGCAAACAAACTGTTTTCTATATGTGAATATCATTATATTTACGGGTATGATGAGTGTGGCAAAAAAGAGACGAACTTCAGTTTCAGATTTTATTGCATTTAAGTTGTTGTTTTAATTAAAATTTTGTCTTCAATATTTTATTGCCTTTAGAGATCACACGTGATATCTAGGAAAAGTTTGGTATTGCCATGTGACGTTAGATCTTTTATTTGACCTTACATTATGATGTTTGTATTATTTTCCTCTGCTTAAAAAGGGATTTTGAATTTTATGCGTTGTAAATTGATTCTGAATGTTATTCTTTGATCTGTTATTATTCAAGAGTCTGTTGATTAAATAATGCTTCAGCAACTTTCATTAAGAAATACACACATAAAAAAAGTCTTGCATCATCTCGGTTTCCAGAACTCCTGAAGATAGACTTTGACTGTGGATATTGTCCCATTGACTGTTCAGAGATATTACTAAACCCACCCAAAGATGGTCCGACAGACGATCAGTTCCAGTCATTCCACCAGCAAGGAGGTACCAAAGTGATGTTCGTCAGATATGGAGGAGATACATAGAGACAGGAACTGTCGATGACAAGCCTCGCTTAGGCCGCCCAAGGGCAACTATTCCAGTCGATGACCGCTACCTACGGATTATGACTCGAAGGAACTCTGACAACAACGCCATGTTGAATAATGCTTTTCGTGCAACTACAGGACGTCGTGTTACGACTCAAATGTGCGCTATAGGCTGCGTGATGCGCAACTTCTCTCCCGATGTCCATGGCGAGGTCCATCTTTGCAACCATGAAACCATGCAGCGCTCTACAGATGGGCTCAACAACATGCCGAATGGATCGCTCAGGATTGCCATCACGTTCTCTTCACCGATGAGAGTCGCATATTCCTTCAACCAGACAATCGTCGGAGACGTGTTTGGAGGCAACCCGGTCAGGCTGAACGCCTTAGACACTGTCCGGCGACTGCAGCAAGGTAGAGGTTTCCTACTGTTTTGGGTTAGCATTATGTGGGGCCAACGTACGCCGCTAGTGGTCATGGGAGGCCCCATAGCGGCTGTACGATACGTCAATGCCATCCTCCGACCGATAGTGCAACCGTATCGACAGCATATTGGCGACGCATTCGTCTTCATGGACGACAATTTGCGACCCCATCATGCACGTGAATAACTTCCTTCAGGATAACGAAATCTCTCGACTAGAGTGGCCAGCATGTTATCCAGACATGAACATTATCGAACATGCCTGGGATAGATTGAAAAGGGCTGTTAATGGACGACGTGACCCACCATCCTCTCTGAGGGATCTATACCGACTCGGTTCTAGGCGCTACAGTCTGGAACCGGGCACCGGTACGGTCGCAGGTTCGAATCCTGCCTCGGGCATGGATGTGTGTGATATCCTTAGGTTAGTTAGGTTTAATTAGTTCTAAGTTCTAGGCGACTGATGACCTCAGAAGTTAAGTCGCATAGTGCTCAGAGCCATTTTTTAAACCGACTCGCCGTTGAGGAGTGGGACAATCTGCACCAACAGTGCCTTGACGAACTTGTGGATAGTATGCCACGACGACTACAGGCATGCATCAATTCAAGAGGACTTGCTACTGGGTATTAGAGATACTGGTGTGTACAACAATCTGGACCACCACCTCTGAAGGTGTCACTGTATGGTGGTACAACATGGAATGTGTTGTTTACATGAGAATAAAAAGAGCGGAAATGATGTTTATATTGATCTCTATATTTTTTTTTTTTTTTAAAGCAACATGGCGGCGAGTGAGTGACGTGCGTTAGCTTGGCTCGCAAGTTTACGTGAAATCTGGAGGTGTTTTAAGCAGTTAGGCTAGTCTACATATACTAAAGCCGTATATCTACTGCCGAGTGTCGTATTTTACATCACATACTGAGCACCAATTACACGGAATCGTACTAAAAATGGAAAATCGCCGAACAACGCGCAGTGCAGCCAACGGCCAGGCCGGAGACAGCGCAGGTGTGGAGTCCACACCGGGAGCTGCGGCCGCTCCGCCCGGGATCGCTGACATCGCCGCACTCGTGAAGGCTGAGGTGAGTGCCGCGCTGCAGGCTAAGGAGACGCTCGGGCTCGTTGTTCAAACCATCACTGATGCTGTCACTGCAGCAGTGACGGACAAAATACAGAAAACTCTGGAGGCGAATGCGAGCGAGATCCGTGCACTGGACACATCTTTAAAAGCAAGTGAGGAGAAAGCACGACTGCTCGAACAGAAATTGATCGAGAAGACGGACGAGCTCGAACAATATCAGAGACGCAATAATCTCAGACTGTTCGGCATTCCAGAGAGCAGCAGAGAGAACACAGATGAGCTTGTGATAAACCTTGTCCAAGAAAAGCTAGGCGTGCAGGTGACTCTGAGTGACATTGACAGAAGTCATAGAGTGGGTCGTAGGTCGCCAGGTTCTACAAAACCAAGGCCTATAATTGTGAAATTTATGTCGTATAGGAAGAGATCTGAAATCTTCAGAGCAAAGAAGAATCTCGCGAAGTCGGGTCTGACAGTACGCGAGGATCTGACCTCTGAAAGACTAAACATTTTGAAGAGCGCGATTTCGAAATTTGGGCTACATAACGTATGGACAAATGACGGCAGGATAATGGTTAAGACCGAAAACGGAAAGAAAACAATTTGCAGTGTTAATGAACTCGAAAGCCTGTGCTTTAGAAGCTAAATCATGTCTAATCTTGCTGCCACTAACCTGTATGTTTATATTGTTTACACTGTCAACCATATCGTAACTAATGTATCATCAAATTGTTCGTTTCTCTAAATAACTATTTTTTTTAATCTCTAATTATTTTTTCTCGTGTAATATTTGTTATTATTTGTATTATCAACTCTTCGTTTCTCCACATAACTATTTTCATTTTTAATTGTTTTTCTCATGTAATTTTGTTAATTATTGCATTAGGTAGTCTCACTTCCATCCTTAATTAGCAACCCACCATCATACTTTAGTTGTTATCCTCATAAGTGCAATTAATATCACACTATTTCATAACGTGCAGATTACTCCCGTTGTATTTAGCGAAATTCCTTCCCCTGCCAGCCCACTGCTACTTCCATAACCGTTGCAGACCTCGCTGACCTTGGCCGCAGATCCCGTTGTCTCCCCGGGGACCTACCCCCTGCCGGCCGCTTTCACTGCACAGAACTGGGAGGACACTCCCTCACCCGCCTCTCCTTCACACGCTTTCCGCATTCCTCATGCCAGACCCTCTTGTCACCGCCAACCACGACCCGCAAACATCGGTCGGCAGCCTCCTCGGGCAATCAACACCCGAACGCACCAAGCTGCATATTGCACATGCAAATGTCCAGTCTCTGCCAGCTCACTTCGACGAGTTCAAATATATATTTCAAACTGCTGATATACACGTAATACTTTTGTCAGAAACTTGGCTCAAACCAAGTATTCCTACAACTTCCGTAAACCTAGATGGCTATATCTTTCTCAGGCACGACAGATGCAACAGACGAGGGGGCGGAGTAGGGGCGTACATACGCTCTGATTTGTCACCTACAGTACTACACACATCCGACAACAATGTAGATAAACAAGTGGAATATATGTTCATAGAGATCAAATCACTTAACAGAAAGTGCTTAATATGTGTCCTTTACAAACCTCCTAAAGTAGGTGGGTTCGCCTGCTTCGAAACTGCCCTCTCTAGTCTCGAATCGTCATATGAACATGTAATTATAGCTGGTGACACTAACATTAATTTTCTGTGCAATAGTCCTTCCACTGGGAAATTTAAGAGGATGCTTTCTTCCTCAAATATGACGCTACTTCAGCTGGCACCTTCTCATCACACGACTACCAGTCACACGTTCATAGATATATTCGCAACGAAATCTCCGAACAGAATAATCCGCACCTCTCAAATATCTGCGCCTGGCATGTCTGCCCATGACATCATTTCCATGACGTATTCACTAGAATGTCCTAGAAAGAAACAAAAACTGTCTACATACCGAGACCTCAAACGCATAAATTTGCCTGAACTCGAAACTGAGGCACAAAAAATAGTTTGGGGGATGACCTCTACTCCCCTCATGGACATAAACGACAAACTCCACGATTTCACAAACAAAATTACTCAGCTATATGACAAATATGCTCCAATAAAGACCAGAAAAGTAAAAAGGCAACCTGCACCTTGGCTGACTGATGAACTAAAACAGCTCATGAATCTCAGAGATGCTGCACATCGAGCATACAAGATACACCCTACACCTGAAAATCACGCTGTATACAAGCAGAAACGAAACAAAGTCAGTCAAGCGGTGAGAAACGCTAAGCTCAGACATGCCCGTACATTAGCTGACAATAGATGTAGACCAGCTATCCTGTGGAAAAATCTCCGTAGTCTCGGTTTAGGCAAAATAAAAGTTGCAGAAAATCCCATGGTCCCAGCTGAAGAACTAAACCGATTCTTCACATTACCTGCAACCAAAATTGATCCGCAAAAAAAACAGAGAATCATTGATTACTTCATTGGGATGAACGACTGTAGCAAAGAAAAATTCTATCTACAGCACGTCACTTGCAGCACTGTCAAGAAAGCCATAATGCGGATTAGATCAGCATCTACTGGACATGATGGTATCACTATCCAGATGGTAAAACTTATTATTGACCAACTACTGCCCTCTATAACAGACATTTTCAACGATTCATTAATCACAAGTGTTTTCCCTGAGGCCTGGAAACTGGGACAAATTAAGCCACTGCCTAAAAAGGACATCGCCACAGCAGCCTCTGACTACCGCCCCATCTGCCTTCTTCCTGCACTATCAAAGGCCTTAGAATATATAGTTCATGACCAGCTCACCAACTACCTAACTACTAACAACCTACTAGACGAATACCAATCAGGTTTCCGTAAACATCGAAGCACAACATCCGCTCTGATAAAGGTGACAGATGACCTGAAACTTGCCATGGACAGACAAGAAGCGACTATTATTTGCTTCTTAGATTTCAGCAAAGCATTTGATACTGTCGACTTCGACATCTTACTAGCCAAACTTAGCGGTCTAAATTTCTCACAAAGCGCAATGCAATGGTTTCGCTCATACATGATGTCTCGTCAGCAACGCGTCCTGTCTGGGGATATAAAATCACAATGGCGGCAGGTAGTGTCAGGCGTTCCCCAAGGCTCAGTATTAGGTCCTATACTCTTCTCTCTTTATGTCAATGATGTGTCATCGGTCCTGACCTATTGCAAATACCATATGTATGCTGATGACCTTCAGTTGTATCTAAGTGCGAAACCAAGCAATCTCAAGAAAGCTATTGAAAATTTCAATACTGACCTCGATGCGCTGTCAAACTGGGCACAGGACATAGGTCTAAAACTAAACCCATCTAAAACCCAAGCGGTACTTGTTGGTCACTCTAAGCTCATTAGCCCAAAACATCGGGAATCCGTACCACCTCTTATCCTAAATGGAACAAATATTAACTTCTCGCCATCAGCAAAGAGTTTGGGAGTAATAATTGATGAAAATCTAAATTGGACAGAGCACGTAACTGCAGTGTGCAAAAAAGCATCAGCATCCCTTCATGTCCTACAAAAATATAAAAAACTCTTCCCTTTCGATCTGAAAAAGAAATTAGTACAAACGCTTATACTCCCAATCATTGACTACAGCGATATTATCCTACAAGGCCTCTCTCAGGAAAATTCCCGACGTCTAGAACTGGTCACGAATGCCTGCGTCCGATATATCTGTGACGTTCGACTTTTTGATCACATTTCACCAGCATATGCAAAATTGTCCTGGCTGCGTGCAGACAAACGCAGAGATTTCCATACACTCTGTCTCATCTACTGCCTTATAAATGTACACTGTCCCTCATATCTCTCCTCTTCCCTAACACTCATGTCGGAACAACATGACAGAAACACACGTTCCCATCATAATAAAATCCTCTCCGTTCCACTGCATCGCTCAGTCACCTTCTCCAAGTCCTTTACAGTAGCGGGAACCCGACTCTGGAATAACCTCCCTCGTTATGTTAGAGAACTTAAAAACATGACCGGCTTCAAAAAACAGTTAATGACGTATCTACTTAAGCAACAGTAATGCCTTCCTCTGTACATGAGTGCACTTCACCTCATTACTTCCCTCTCTCCCCCTCCTTAAACCTCCCTTACCCAAAACTCGCTATACTAGTAAACATCTACTTTACACACCAATATATTAATGTACATCTGCACAAACCTTCATTATTATTGCCACTCTTTCTCATGTTTGTCATTATTATTTGATTTTTTTTACTGTTATTATTATTGCTTTCACCATAATCTGTATGTATAGCACCTGATGTAAAAATACTACCAGCATTTACTTTATTAGGTCTTAGTCATATTCATCATTATTATTTGATTTTTTGTTTTACTGTTATTATTATTGCTTTTATCATAATCTGTATGTATAGCAACTGTTGTAAAAATACTTCCGCATTTACTTTATTAGGTCTTAGTCACTACTCTTTATTCATATTGTCACTAGAGTAAGCTAATTTTCACATTTAAACTATGTTCATGATGTAACTCTGATGTGTGAAATGCTGCATGTGTGAAACACTGGTCCGATGTAAGAGAGGGCCTGATGGCCCTAATCTGATCAGGTTAAATAAATAAATAAATAAATAAATAAAAATAAATATTCCAATTTTATGTACAGGTTCCGGAACTCTCGGAACCGAGGTGGTTCAAAACTGTTTTTGATATGTGTGTTTAAAGTCTAGTCGAGATTGACGTCATTAGAGACGGAGCATAAGTTCGCATTACGGAAAGATGAGGAAGAAAATACGTCGTACCATTTTCAAAGGAACCATTTCGCCACTTGTCGCCACTTGTCTGGAGCGATTTACGGAAATCACGGAAAAATTAAATGGCGGTGGCCGGACCGGTGTTTGAACGGTAGTTCTCCCAAATGAGACTCCAGTATTCTAACCACAGCCAAACCCCGTCGGGCCTGTAATGAGCCAGAAATTTTACTGTCGTATCTACATGAACATCAAAGGTGCTTTCGACCAGAATTCAACCGATGGGAGTTGACAGACGAATGCCGTCGGCGCCAAATGAAATATGCGCACGTCCAGAGGGCGCAAAGGCTGTAACGTTGAAAAATCTGCTGTATTTTCGCAATTGCCAGCATCCAGCCTTTGACAGCATTGCACGGCATGATCCACAACGCACAGATAAGCAGGTCTAGAAATTTGCATCGCCATTAACGTGTCCATCCGTAGAGACACTGCATACATTGTATATAATTTTATCGTAACTTCATTTTCAGTTCACTTCTCAAGTACTTGCTTTTTTTCAGCAAATATAGTTGTATAGTAACTAAATTCAAAACTCATATTATCATTGTTTGTCAAATTATTTGTCTGCCATTACAGATCGAGACTTTGCTTTTTTTGCATTTGTTTGTTGTTGCACATCTTTTTACGTGCTTTTTGGAGGCACGTGCTTCGGTTCAGTGATATTTCCAGATAATTTTACATAGATAAATATTGTACTTGGTAAAATGCGTGTATGATGAAGGTCGTGTGGAATGAGAAAAAGGAGGAGGAGGAGGAGGGGGAGGAGGATATTAGTGTTTAACTTCCCGTCGACAACGAGGTCACTAGAGACGGAGCGCAAGCTCGGGTTAGGGAAGGATGGGGAAGGAAATCGGCCGTGCCCTTTCAAAGGAACCATCCCGGCATTTGCCTGAAGCGATTTAGGGAAATCACGGAAAACCTAAATCAGGATGGCCGGAGACGGGATTGACCCGTCGTCATCCCGAATGATGAGAAAAAGGCTCCACAATATTGGAAGAGGGCACTAATCGTCCCAATATTCCAGAAATGCAGTAGCAAGGATTCTGGATAATAGAGGGGTCACACTTATACCACACTGCGCGAAGGTATATGAAAAGATACTGGAGAGGCGAATCCGAACAAAGGTCGAGAACATATTGAGAGAGGCAGGCATGGCATCAGACCTGGGAGGTCAAGTAATGGGCTAATAATGGCAGTGAGGTATCTCCAGCAGCACCACTGTGAATTTGGGGAGGACCATGTGATGGGCTTCCTCGACATAGC
Source organism: Schistocerca cancellata (assembly GCF_023864275.1). Classification (NCBI taxonomy): domain Eukaryota; kingdom Metazoa; phylum Arthropoda; class Insecta; order Orthoptera; family Acrididae; genus Schistocerca; species Schistocerca cancellata. The sequence continues at coordinate 86,454,914 of NC_064631.1, read as the reverse complement.
GTCTGTTGAAGGAAGGTCTGAGGAAAAATAGAAAAGAAGGGATTGGAAAGAGAGACATGAAATGGAGAGGACCAGATGTACTGTGAAAGTCTGAGTTATGTTCAGGTGGGAAATAATAGGTCGGACTGGTTACAGAAAACAAGCAATGTGAAACAAGTCAGTGCACTGTCACTTCTCCTCTGCACTGTAGTCTCGAATGAGCTAATGAGTAAGGCGACAGAAAAAAACTGGGAAAGGCAATAGGAAAGCAATGCTGATGACTTGATGATATGGGGAAACAAGGAGGAGGAGATTCAGACACAACTGGCTGATTGGGAAGAAAGTGTGAGACAGTATGCAATGAAATGTAGACAAATGTACGTTGCTGGATACAACTAGAAAGAAAGATAGACCAACTAGTGGAGTAAGGGTTGGATGAGAACAATTGAAGAAGGTAGAAAGTGTCAAGTAAGAGAATGGAAGAAATGACCTTGACAGGCAGATAGAAGGATTCCTGCTAAATATTAGAAGCCTGACTTGGGACAAGGATGTCGCATAAAAAAGCAAAGAAGTAATATATAGAAGTTACGATATCCCAGTACTGTCCTATGCATTTAAAACGTGGGTAATGAAAGATGTAAGCAGATTACAAGTATGTGTAATGAAGTTCCTCAGAAGCAAGATAGGACTGACAAGGAATGGGAGGATGAGGAGTCAAGGATAAGGGAAACAGTGCAAAGGGAACACTTGCAGAGCAGAACAGAAAGATAAAGGCTAAGATGGTATGGCCATTTAAAAAATAGTGGAAAGAAGTGGATTCCCAAGAAGATACAAGAAATGGAGATGCAAAGTAACCCACTGAGTGGAGTACCAAGGGATAGATGGTTGAAAGGTGTGGAGGAGCGTCTTGAATAAAGAGATGGAATTAGACCAAAGTTAATACAGAAAGATGGTGGGAAGACGGGATTAGATGGTGAGGCTTATGTCCCAAATAGATACAGCCTGAGGTTGGGAACTGTCACAGATGATGATGATGATGATGGAGGCGATGATGAAAATGCGCGTGTGCTGTGGCGGTTGTACCTCCGAACACTCACAACACTTCACTATCTAATGCACAACTTTGTTCGCTAGATGTATAAAAGAGAAGTGTTTGCTTTACCGTCTGACAGGCTTAATTCGACTACATTTCATTATCCTCGTTTTGCTTTTGTTGATGTTCATCTTATATACTCCTTTCAGGACACTATCCATTCCGTTCAACTGCTCTTCCAAGTCCCTCCAACCTATCTTTCACTGTATAACACATGCACCAACTTATGAATCTTTTTTCTTAGCAGAATCATGACACTGGATTGATGTCCCTCCCAGTACCAAACTATTAAGTGATATCTATTATCTGAAAAGCCAGTTAATCACGAATTTCCTAAAACAACAATGCCCCTTTCGATATCGACCGCACCAGTTACCTACTCGTTTACAACTGGATATATACTTATTTCACTTATAACACGTTAAGCCTTTTGCCGCACCACTTCTCCTGTAGCGCTCTTGTTTAGGACTCACAGTACCAAAAATTGCTCAGGATTGTATCCTGGCCCATATTCTACACTCTCTTATTTTTACCCGCGAGTTCTTTTGTAAAACTTGTGCCAATAAGACAACAAACAACAGAGTTCATAAAAATGCTTCTGCTCTACACACATGAAAAACTGGTATAAATACTAATAAAAGACTGAAATTCTACACAACAGATAAATAATTAAAATCATCTTGATTCCCTCAATTTTCATATGACTGCATGTTGTTGTAGGTTGTGGTCTTAAGTCCTGAGACTGGTTTGATGCAGCTCTCCACGCTACTCTATGCTGTGCAAGCTTCTTCATCTCCCAGTACCTACTGCAACCTACATCCTTCTGAATCTGCTTAGTGTATTCATCTCTTGGTCTCCCTCTACGATTTTTACCCTCCACTCTGCCCTCCAACACTAAATTGATGATCCGTAGATGCCTCAGAACATGTCCTACCAACCGATCTCTTCTTCTGGTCAAGTTGTGCCACAAACTCCTCTTCTCCCCAATTCTATTCAATACCTCCTTATTAGTTATTTGATTTCCCATCTAATCTTCAGCATACTTCTGTAGCACCACATTTCAAAAACTTATATTCTCTTCTTGTCCAAACTATTTATCGTCCATGTTTCACTTCCATACATGGCTACTCTCCATACAAACACTTTCAGAAACGGCTACCTGACACTTAAATCTATACTCGATGTTAACAAATTTCTCTTCTTCAGAAACGCTTTCCTTGCCATTGCCAGTCTACATTTTATATCCTCTCTACTTCGACCATCATCAGTTATTTTTCTCTCCAAATAGCAAAACTTCTTTACTGCTTTTAGTGTCTCATTTCCTAATCTAATTCCCTCAGCATCACCCGACTTAATTCGACTACATTTCATTATCCTCGTTTTGCTTTTGTTGATGTTCATCTTATATACTCCTTTCAGGACACTATCCATTCCGTTCAACTGCTCTTCCAAGTCCTTTGCTGTCTCTGACAGAATTACAATGTCATCGGCAAACCTCAAAGTTTTTATTTCTTCTCCGTGGATTCTAATACCTACTCCGAATTTTTCTTTTGTTTCCTTCACTGTCTCACTCCCTTCCCAATCACCGCTTCCCTTTCGTGTCCCTCGACTCTTATAACTGCCATCTGGTTTCTGTACGAAATGTAAATAGCCTTTCGCTCCCTGTATTTTACCCCTGCCACCTTCAGAATTTGAAAGAGAGTATTTCAGTCAACATTGTCAAATGCTTTCTCTAAATCTACAAATGCTAGAAACGTAGGTTTGCCTTTCCTTAATCTTTCTTCTATTGAAGTCGTAAGGTCAGTATTGCCTCACGTTTTCCACTATTTCTACGGAATCCAAACTGATCTTCCCCGATGTCGGCTTCTACCAGTTTTTCCATTCGTCTGTAAGGAATTCGCGTTAGTATTTTGCAGCCGTGACTTATTAAACAGATCGTTCGGTAATTTTCACATCTGTCAACACCTGCTTTCTATGGGATTGGAATTATTCTATTCTTCTTGAAGTCCAAGGGAATTTCGCCTGTCTCATACATCTTGCTCACCAGATGGTAGAATTTTGTCAGGACTGGCTCTCCCAAGGCTGTCAGTAGTTCTAATGGAATGTTGTCTGCTCCCGGGGCCTTGTTTCGACTGAGGTCTTTCAGTGCTCTGTCAAACTCTTCACGCAGTATCATATCTCCCATTTCATCCGCATCTACATCCTCTTCCATTTCCATAATATTGTCCTCAAGTACATCGCCCTTGTATAGACCCTCTATATACTCCTTCCAACTTTCTGCTTTCCCTTCTTTGATTAGGACTGGGTTTCCATCGGAGCTCTTGATATTCATACAAGTGGTTGTCTTTTCTCCAAAGGTCTATTTAATTTTCCTGTAGGCAGTATCTATCTTACCCCTGGTGAGACAAGCCTCTACATCCTTACATTTGTCCTCTAGCCATCCCTGCTTAGCCATTTTGCACTTCCTGTCGATCTCACTTTTGAGACGTTTGTATTCCTTTTTGCCTGCTTCATTTACTGCATTTTTATATTTTCTCCTTTCATCAATTAAGTTCAATATTTCTTCTGTTACTCAAGGATTTCTGGCAGTCTTCGTCTTTTTACCTACTTTATTCTCTGCTGCATTCACTGCTTCATCCCTCAAAGCTACCCATTCTTCATCTACTGTATTTCTTTCCCCCATTCCTGTCAATTGTTCCCTTATGCTCTCCTTGAAACTCTGTAGAACCTCTGGTTCTTTCAGTTTATCTAGGTCCCATCTCCTCAAATTCCGACCTTTTTGCAGTTTCTTCAGTTTTAATCTACGAAATGTAGTTTATATATTCAAAATTAAGTCACTACACTGTCACTCAAGTACTGTTATCACTTAAAAGAAAAACACTAAAATGCTGAGCAAAAAATTTTCGAGTATAATCTGAAACCACAAATTACACCGAATGCTCCTCGGAACAACTAGTTATTATTCTTTTCATCTGAACCAAAATTATTACTGCCGTCGGGCATTGACACAATTTAATGACTGACGTCCACGAATTATTAGAGAGTCTTGGTTATAGTTGTCAACAGCTTTTGCAGCTTCTGTGCTGCCAGAGTCGTTATTACGTAACCGTCACTGTTCACTGGTTCTTCGGCTAGGTATTCCATCTCCTGACAGGCTGAAATACTTCATGGCGACTAGTTAGTCCACCCGAAATATTTTTTTTAAAACAATTAATTCAATACGTTCATATACGTGCAGCCCTAATTTCATCGACCTGCAAATATCTTCAGGGCATTAACCTTGCATTTTAACTTGAAAGGAGGAATTAAAGAAGTTCATGTGCAGACGATATACTCTGCCCATTACAAAAATAATGCAATATTTCAAAGGACAGCTGCAGTATTCAAAATGTAATCAAGACCAACTTCATAGTGATAACAATCTAATTATATGACACAAGCTGAAAGTAATTAAAAGTCGAAAACACATACTTGCTTGAAAGAAAGCTATTCAAAAAAAGTTATCCTTGTTGTGAGCTTTATAGATTTTCCAGAAAGTACAAATTCAAATCAGTGAACGATTTTCCTATCATCAAGTTCAGCAAAATGTGTTTCGACAAGAAAATTATACTGAGATATATCGAAGTATGTGAATATATAGAGCAACTCAAGAGAAATAGCTAAAGACAAAGTGAAATTATATGTCTACACTCACAAATTAAAAACCACTACAGTATAAAATAATTTCTAAAGCAACAGTGGTATAGTTCAGAACTAAGTGATCAGCCCAGAACGACTCATTTCGAATATGTCCTAATTGGGAACAAAAAGTCTGATATGAACTGAGTTAAGAACTAACAGAAGACGAATTCAACCAAATGTGTGTTAGCAAAGATATAAATTTCTCTCGACTAAAACACACGGTAAGAGAATAGTCAGTAATGAGCATCACAGCTAGTAGCGAAAATCTGTTCATGATACTTGAGTTTCGTAAGTGATATGTAGTTTTATTTTTGAAGCTTTTCACAACTGACACGTGCTTCCTACATTCCTATCTTTGCATCGGTGAATGGAAACACCAGTAAGATTTGAGACGCCACAGCTAGAATATATTAGACATTTGTGATGGATGATCGTTGGGTCCCTATAGAACATAATCACAAATCAAAGATGAATGAGACAGAACTTACAAGCTCTGAGTTTATGCGTGGTGACGGCACTTTCGAACGGTCTTTCAATGCAGCAGAGAAGTTCCACAGTGTGAAGGTTTGGAAAATACTTGAAATCCTCAGAAAAGTAGGATATGCTACAGTGGAAACGATTAGTAGACTGTATGTGCAACGACCAATAGAAACAGAACGCCAAGATAGAATTACTGGAATTAAAAGTAGTGGAAGTTAAAAACAGAGGCTTTCTTCTCAGCTTCTCAACCTTTATTTCGAACACACAATGATGACAGTAAAAGGAAGGTTATGGAACCAGATTTGAATTTAGGGTGAAACGATTCATCTGATAATATTCGCTTATGACTGTAGTATCTTCTGTGGAAGTAGGCAAGCACCACAGGACTCAGTTAATAAAAAGAACTGGAGGGGTAGTGGGGGATTTGGAGATTTTGGGTTATTTGTGTAAGCTCTGAACTCTCCAAAGCTGTTTTGGCTGCCTGAGAACGACACCATTGTGCCGTGTCACAGTCACCGGGTGGCTGACTTAGTTTTGCTTTCAGTCTTTCCTGTGGGGTTGTCTCCACTTATATGAGATTTTGCTGGTGAGTAACGGGGTACTTTTGGAGAACGTTCCTCCAATGTTACAGTGGAACCTCGGAGCCTACTGGCAGCACAAACAGCCACTCTTGAAGTAGGTGTGGACAACACAACACGTGTTCTCTGGAAACAGCACACGTGTTCGTCTCGGCAGCGACGGACTTTTGAACACCGTTTGCCTCACTGTACAGTATTCTTTCGGACTGTGACAAAACTTGTCCTGAAGGTCTGGAGGCTGCATAGACTTGAACGTTCGTTTTGTACCACCACCATAAGAAATTTTTATAGTTAACTCAAGGTCTTGAATGTCTTACTCTACTGAATTTGCACTGGATTCTGTACCGCAGTAGTGGAGGCCCTTGATACTTAAGGAATTATGGTATGGATGTACATGGCGATCCTGTTCGAAGATGCTATGCCGAACACCTACACATTATATTGAAGACTGGTATGTTCAGACACCTGATGATCACAAATGATTACCGTTCTCCCTCATTATTAAACGAGCTGGAATAAAAACTCGTTACTGGACGAAAATGAGTTCAAAACTGGGCTTGACACAATCTTTAACCTCATGCTCATAAACTTTTTACACACGTCAGATTGAGAAACTATTGGTGCGTATGCAGACTGTTGCCGACACGCTGAGACAACCCATTAAATAAGACATCTTGGGTGCATTATAAGTTACGCATCTAAACCAAAAGTTTATCTTGGTGCAAGACTTCTGTATTAACATCTACATGGATACTCCGCAATCCACCTTACGGTGCTATCGCAGAGGATACCTTGTACCATAACTAGTTATTTTAATTCTTACTCCACTCGGGAACAGAAGGAGGAAAAAATCACTGTCCATATACCTTCGCATGAGCCACAGATTTCTCGTACCTTATCTTCGTGTTCCTTACGCGGAATGTGTGTTGGAAGCAACAGACTCCTTTTGCAGCCTGCTTTAAATGTCGATCGTCTACATTTTCTCAGCAGTGTTCCTCGAAAACGTCAACTACTCTCCCATTTGAGTTTCCGAAGCATTTGTTAGAACCTACCGGTAACATATGTAGTAGCTCGCCTCTGAATTGCTTCGATGTCTTCCTTTAATCCGACCTGATACACATCACTTGATCAGTGCTCGAGAACAGGTCGTACTAACATCCTACATGCGGTCTTCTTTACAGTTGAACCACACTTTCTCAGAATTCTCTCAATAAACCGCTGTCGACCATTCGCCTTTCCTACCACAGTCCTCAAATCCTCGTTCCATTTCATATCGCTTTGCAACATTACGCCCCGACAATTAAATGACGCGACTGTGTCAAGCAGGACACTATTAATGCTATATTCGAACCTTTTCCTACTGATCCGCGTTAATTTACATTTTTCTACATTAATTTTGTCTAAGTCATCTTGAATTCTTCTATAGTCACACAACTTCGACACCTTACCGTACACTAAAACATCATCAGCAAACAGCAGCAGATTACTGCTCACCAGGTAAACGAAATTACTTATGTATATAGAGAACAGTAGGGGTCCTAACACTCCGCCTCAAATGCTTTCCGGAAATCTAGAATCTGCTTATGGCCCTGCATCCATAGTTCGCAATATATCATGTGAGAAAAGGGCAAGACAAGCTTTGCACGAGGGATGCTTTCTAAAACTATGCTGATTCGTGGACATAAGCTTCTTGATCTCAATGGATTGTATTACGTTTGGACTGAGAATATGTTCAACGATTCTGCATGAATCTGATGTTAGGGGGTATTGGTCTGTAGTCTTGCGGTTCCTTTCTTTTGTCTTTCTTATGCACAGGTCTCTAGGGTTTTTTTTGCAGTCGCTTGGGACTTAGCGCTGGGCAAGAGATTCGCCATAAATGCAAGCCAGGTAAGGGACAATGCCGTAGAGCAGCCTTTGAAAAACCCAAGTGGGATTCCAACCGGACCTGGTGGCTTTTTTCTTTAAATCCTTCAGTCGTTTTTCTACGCCAAGGACGCTAAGTATTATGTCGTCCATAGTCTATTCGATGGTCAAGCGACCTTATGTTTGTATGATTCACCTTCGTGAAATATTTCTTGAACGTGAAATTTAAAACTTTGGTTTTCGTTTTGCTGTCTTCATCTGTGACGCCAGACTGGATGGAAGGGAGATAAAGAAATAGCATCAAATTTCCGTCCAATTTCACTTTTGCCAGCATTCTCAAAAATTTTAGAAAAAGTAATGTACAATCGGCTTTGTAACCATCTTATCTCAAATAACATACTGTCAAAGTCACAGTTCGGATTTCTAAAGGGTTCTGATATTGAGTAGGCTATCTACACTTAAAGTGAAAGTGTGCTTAATTCATTAGACAAAAAATTGCAGGCAACTGGTGTATTTTGTGATCTATCAAAGGAATTTGACTGCGTAAATCACAATATCCTGTTAAGTAAATTAGAAGATTATACCAGAATGAGATTTTCACACTGCAGCGGAGTGTGCGCTGATATGAAACTTCCTGGCAGATTAAAACTGTCTGCCCGACCGAGACTCGAACTCGGGACCTTTGCCTTTCGCGGGCAAGTGGTAGAGCACTGGCAGATTAAAACTGTGTGCCCGACCGAGACTCGAACTCGGGACCTTTGCCTTTCGCGGGCAAGTGGTAGAGCACTTGCCCGCGAAAGGCAAAGGTCCCGAGTTCGAGTCTCGGTCGGGCGCAAAGTTTTAATCTGCGAGGAAGTTTTAGAATATTATAGCGTAACAGGAAATGCTGCAAAATGGTTCAAATCTTATATCTCTGGCAGGAAACAAAGGGTGTTATTAGGAAAGAGACATGTATCTAGCTATCAGGCATAATCAAAATGGTTCAAATGGCTCTGAGCACTATGGGACTTAACAGCTGTGGTCATCAGTCCCCTAGAACTTAGAACTACTTAAACCTAACTAACCTAAGGACGTCACACACATCCATGCCCGAGGCAGGATTCGAACCTGCGACCGTAGCCGTCGCGCGGTTCCGGGCTGAGCGCCTAGAACCGCGAGAGCACCGCGGCCGGCTCAGGCATCATCCAACTGGGAACTAATTACATGTGAGGTCCCACAACGTTCCAATTTAAGGCCCTCACTTTTTCTTGTGTATATCAATGACCTTTCATCAGTAACATTACCAGAAGCCAAGTTCGTTTTGTTTGCCGATGATACAAACATTGCAATAAATAGCAAATCAAGTGTAGCCTTAGGAAGGTCGGCTAATAAAATATTTGTGGACAATAATCACTGGTTCCTAACCAAATCTTTGTCACTAAACTATGAAAAAACACACTACATGCAGTTCAGAACTTGTAAGGGGTGTCCCACGGGTATATGCCTAACATATGATGGCAAGCAGATAGAAGAAGTGGACAGTGTTAAATTCTTGGGATTACCGCTTGATAAAAAATTCAACTGGGAGGAGCACACCATAGAACTGCTGAAGCGTCTTAACAAATCTCTATTTGCAATGCGAATTGCGTCAGACGTAGGGGATATAAAAATGAAAAAGCTGGCATACTATGCTTACTTTCATTCCATAATGTCATATGGGATTATTTTTTGGGGTAATTCATCAAGAAAAGCTAAAGTTTTCCGGGCACAAAAACTTGCCGCAAGAGTTATTTGTGGTGTGAACTCAAGAACATCTTGCAGAAGCCTGTTTAGGGAACTAGGGATACTGACTACTCCTTCCCAATATATTTATTCCTTAATGAAATTTGACATTAAAAATGTATCACTTTTTCAAACCAACAGCTCAATTCATGGAATCAATACTAGAAATAAGAATAATCTTCACAAGGATTTAAAGTCACTTAGTCTTGTACAAAAAGGTGTGCACTATTCAGGAACACACATTTTCAATAACTTGCCTGCAGCCATAAAAAGCTTTAAGAACTAATGAAATTCAGTTTAAGAGAAGCCTAAAGGATTTATTGGTGGCCAACTCCTCCTACTCCATTGATGAATTTCTCAGTATAACCAACTGATATATATATATATATATATATATATATATATATATATATATATATATATATATATATATATATATATATATATATATAACTTCTGCACAATTTCAGTGCAGTAACGTGTTCGTTGTAGATAAGTGTGTGTGTATGTGTAAGTACAATCTGACTTCTGCACCATTTCAGTGCAGTAATGTGTTCATTGTATATAAGTATTTAGTAGGTGTATTATACGTTTATTACCTTATAAATAAATAAAAAAAATTATTTTAAATTCAGTGCATTAGTATTTGTAAAATGTTTCTTTCATACAGTGTTCATTAAAAAATGACGAACGTGCAACTTGATACCTGTGGGATGGTACATTAGCTTATTTCTTTGAGTTGTAAATATTTGTCATGTGTTGTTGTTTTTCTGACATGTTCTACATCCTGGAGGACCTCCTCACTAAGGATCAATTGGAATGAAAGTAAATCTAATCTAATCTAATCTAATGGAAGCCTTAGACACGACTGTGGAAGTTGTTGAATGCCTCGTGCATAGATCTTTCCACAGACGTACCATTCTCTGTTAACCACTGCCTGTCTTCATTTACGCATTCTCTTTCAAACCGAGAACACAACACCCCGGTGTTCCTCAGTTGCTGCATCGTGTCGTTGCATTGTTGGAGTAGTGTAACTTTACAGCAGCTGGTTCCCTCTCTCGCTTGTTCATTAACCATGGTGGTTGCATTCAAGATGGCGCTAACTAGAACCCTTGAAAATACGTGTTTGGATGTTTTGGCTATTTGCGGAGCAAATGTATGCTTCGTAAATATTTTCAATATAACAGCATGGATTTAGACATTAATAATGCACATTATATCACTTGTTAGGCTTCAGAGTATATATTGCAAGAGCTTGGATGACAACACCTTTTTTGATATGTGTTATACCAAAAGTGCAGAACATGAGTAATGTTGCGAAATTGGTAAACTTCATAGTGAGTTTAAGCGCCTAACTTGGGATCTGTAGAAGTGAGCAGACTTCGTGCCTTGTCCCACTGCTGCCAATCCCTGTTATCTACGGTGAGTGATACGAATAAGTTGCTTGAGTAAAGAAGGATTCATATAGCGGCTAAAACGTCTGGAGGGGTCGACGACATACTGATCACGTGTTCAATGACCACAGGTCGCAGTTCATACTGCCTTGTAGGCAGCACTCAACTCATCAGGTCCCTACAGCCTAATGAATGTATCATCCTTTATTATATCCTAGGGATATAAATAATCATGCATTTACCGTTTTATTATCATGCAGTAGTGCATTTTACAGAATAACTTCTCTAACCACTTTTACAACGTATCAAGAAACTTTGTTTAAATGTTCCTAAGCTTAGAAACCATAGCATAAAAAAGTAATGTTCATGCAGGGTTTGTTTCGTTTACCGTCAAGTTCTAAAGGAAAAGTTTCACGTAGATCACGACGTAACTTCTTCATATCAATACTGCAAAGGTGAAACTACGAAAAGACAAAATAGTATAAAGCGTCCAATAATTTATTGCGCGGCCGGTGTGGCCGTGCGGTTAAAGGCGCTTCAGTCCGGAACCGCGTGACCGCTACGGTCGCAGGTTCGAATCTTGCCTCGGGCATGGATGTGTGTGATGTCCTTCGGTTAGTTAGATTTAATTAGTTCTAAGTTCTAGGCGACTGATGACCTCAGAAGTTAAGTCGCATAGTGCTCAGAGCCATTTGAACCATTTGAACCAATAATTTATTAGTGCAGTATGAACTGCATGAATTCAAAGTCCATTTATTGTGGACTTAGGCGATACTTTGGCAAGAGCATATCGTATAAAAAACTCTCAAGTCCCACATTCCAATAATTTTTAGAATAGGACACAAAACTTGATGTTCCAGATTCAAGGTCCTGACGCAAATATTACGTTCGGATATCTTAAGCACAATTACATGAAAAAATATCAATGTCACTTCCATGTCCGTCCACTTTAAAATGTTGAAAAACTGTTTATTTTTCCTCACTACGTCAGGGAGATGCAGGGATTTTGTCTCGTAAAGATCTTGAAAGAATATCCTTGGTTTGTATAATCTTTTTTCAAGAATCTAAAGATTAATTCATATTAACGGCTAAGGTGAAATTATAGAGGACTTGAAAACCTCAAACGTATTTGTCTCTGTTAACGAAATTATGGGTAGATCTATTGCGAATTTGATAGTAGGAAAGTTTATGGAGAACAGATTGGGAAAACCTGAACTAGTCTACTGCAAAACTTTGCAAAAAATGCTATGGTAAATTTATTTGATGTAGAAATGTATGAAAATTTGTAAAAAGGAAAGACACGTGTAGTCCTTAAACACTTTAGTAAGCCCCGGAACTATTGTTTCCAATGGTAAGAGTCAGAGTAATTGTCAAGGTTCATCTTTCACATAATAAAAATTACTACATTCGCCATTTACCACTTTCCCCTTCAGCAGACAGGTAGCACTTTTCCAGACTACCTTCATCATTGCATAACTCCTAAACATTACTAACACCAACCATTATACTACCTAGCTCAACATGATCAGGTTTTGTATGTTCACAATGCTCCGTACTAGATGAAAAATCTCTAGAGCATCAATGGGAGACATAAAGTCCATAAAGGAGTCCGAAATCATGCTCTTCTTTTGTTAAGGGCTGTCACGATCATATAAACTGTACATTTCACAATTACCATTATCGGCCATTGCCGTCTTCAGATCTGTTACAAATAGGAAAAGCAATGGTGTAACGAGCTAAATTCAATCAACTGTCGCAACTCTCTACAACAGGCTTAGTGATAAATTATAAAAAATAAAAATAGTAGTACGAATAATAGCGTACGTGCCAGCCACACATAGCATAAAAAAATTCCTGTGGGTTGGGATGGGTTGTTTGGGGGAAGAGACCAAACAGCAAGGTCATCGGTCTCATTGGATTAGGGAAGAATGGGGAAGTAAGTCGGCCGTGCCCTTTCAAAGGAACCATCCCGGCTTTTGCCTGGAGCGATTTAGGGAAATCCCGGAAAACCTAAATCAGGATGGCCGGACGCGGGACTGAACCGTCGTACTCCCGAATGCGAGTCCAGTGTGCTGACCTCGCTCGGTTATTCTATCTAGGAGTCAACGTCATAATCTATATATCTAGGTACATTGTATTTGCTGGTAAATGGAAATGAGCATACGGCAGTGTGAGCCAGGAGTCCCCCATTCGGAGGAATTCGGCCGCCAAGGGCAAGTACTTATTGTATTCGAGGCCACATTGGGCGACTTGCGCGTCGGATATGGGGAAGAAATGATGAAGAGGGCAACACAACACCTAGTCTCTGAACGGAGAAAATCTCCTGTCCTAGCCGGGAATCGAACTAGGGCCCCTTGGCGTGGCATTCCGCCGCGCTGACCACTTTTTTTTTTTTAATATTTCGGAACAAATGAAAATTTGTGCCGGACCGTAATTCGAACCTGGATTTCCCGCCTATTGCGAGCGGTTGCTTTAACCAGTTTTTTTGTTATGGGCAAGAGCTCTACCGACTTTTTTGCCTACACTATCCAAATTTTGACAAATAGTGGCTAATTAGAAAATAATTAAGTAAGGAAATGAATAAAACTGAAAATGTCTAAACGAAAATAACATGACGACATCGCTGATAGTACAAATACCAATGAAACATGCTCCTCTACCAATGAAATGAAATTCAGGTCGGGGGCGTCACCTGATCACCTCCCGACGTGCGATAGAGCAATAGAGCAATCGACCCGTTCTCCACTCGTTTGCGTAAGACAGGGTTGTATTATCGAAAATTAACTGAGGTTCCGTTAATTGTGATCGATGTCTGTCTCGGCTAACTTCGTCTACCTCATCTCTCACGCGTCACACCCCATCTGGCTGGCGGGTAGGTAAATGTCCGCCGCAGGTAATTAGAGAAGTCTTGCCTATAATTCTTATGCTGTTGCAGCTTCGCGTGTCCACCCAGGAGAAAATGCCAAAATCCATTTTGTCCTTTTCCGATTGTAGACGTAGCCGACAACCATTCTCCGTATCCATGTCACTGCATGTGTTTTATGGGCCGGAAAATAAGATTCTTGGGGGAAAAGGAGTGTGTCCGATGAAATTGTGTGAGGGGCGGTGCGTAACAGGATATTTGTCGTGCCAAGTACCACACCGGAGCCGCCTCACTACATGCTAAAAGATGTTCATCGGTGTCCACTGTTGCACAGCTTAAGCATAATTAAGTGTCTGCCAATTGAACCGCTTGCCACCGTTGGTTCGTTGCGAACTTCCTGTTTACCACCACATACCATGTTGAACGTACCGGCGTTGGGAGGTAAATGTTCCGTATAATGCGTCACATCTGTCGCCAGTTCTTGTCTGTGTACTTCTTTTCCAGGGTATTCCTGTGCCACCGGCGCAGTAATATTTGGTACACATCTCGCGTCGTCGGCAGTCGTGTTGTTGGGAAGGCTTCTCTGACATAGGGTCAAATGGCTCTGAGCACTGTGGGACTTAACTGCTTAGGTCATCAGTCCCGTAGAACTTAAAATTACTTAAACCTAACTAATCTAAGTCTATCACACACAGCCATGCCCGAGGCAGGATTCGAACCTGCGACCGTAGCGGTCGCGCGGTTCCATACTGTAGCGCCTAGAACCGCTCGGTCACACCGGCCGGCTTCTCTGACATGGCTAAGCTCCTAAACGAAAGACCTGAAATGTGATATCTTCGATGAAATGTGTCCCACGTTGACTGGGGGCACCACTGAAGTGGGCGCCAGTGCATCAACCAACGCTCCCGAGATATTGCAAAATTAACCGAGCCACTGTCGAAAAACCGTACTGACGAATAGCGCCCGTGCCTTTCCATATACGTTCACGAGACCAAGTCAACCCCCTGCAGGTGGTAGCGTAAGCGTTGTGTATTGGATCTTAAACAGGTGTCCTACACTCACATGAGTTCCGAAAGTTGCTTGTATCCGTGATCATACTGTGCGCGTTAAAGGCAGGGCATTCATTACGTGAGTGAGTCTCGGTGCTAGGTACACGTCATATCCGACGCTCTTAATTTCTGTAACAGCACCATTGTCCACATCAGCTTCAATATGCGTCCGCTGCACATCTGACAAGGGGAAGGCCTCAGACACGGCCAACCGATTCGGCTCAAATTTGGCAGGTCGCCTGTGTACAACCTAAAACGAAGGTCTTTAACATATTTTCGGTCAACACCACCGCAATTTTGAGAAAATCACCCGTAAAGGTTATGACGAGCAATCGACTTAAAATTGGAGGGATCGGTAGATAATTGTAAATAGAGAATTTTTCATCGTCAGGTAGGAGTCCGCAAACGCAAAATTTTCTAGAAATCGAGGAAAGAAACTTTTACAACTGCCGCTTCTGTACCCACACGGTAAACGCCTTTCGCCGACAGCGCCGATAGCGCAATGGCGAAGGTAATTGGCTGGGAATCGGAAACCTCGGGTTCGAATCTCGAAGAAATGTAGCGGATGTTATTCTTTTCGTTTGTATTTTTCCATATCTCAGTTGATAGGGATAGGAGGGTTAATGAGGTAATTAAATCAGTAAGGAATGATACTAATACTTACCTTATTACTGGAACCGAGCGACCGCTACGGTCGCAGGTTCGAATCCTGCCTCGGGCATGGATGTGTGTGATGTCCTTAGGTTAGTTAGGTTTAATTAGTTCTAAGTTCTAGGCGACTGATGTCCTCAGAAGTTAAGTCGCATAGTGCTCAGAGCCACTTACCTTATTAACCCTCCTATCCCTATTAATTGAGATATGGAAAAATACAAACGAAAAGAATAACGTCCGCTAGGTTTCTTCGAGATTCGAATCCGGGTTTTCCGAGTCCCAACCAGTTACCTTGACCGTTGCGCTATCGGCGCTGTCGGCGAAAAGCGTTTACCTTCTGCACAGAAGCGGCAGTTGTAAAAGTTTCTTACTTCGATTTCTGGAAAAGTATGCATT
Organism: Schistocerca cancellata; assembly: GCF_023864275.1. NCBI lineage: Eukaryota > Metazoa > Arthropoda > Insecta > Orthoptera > Acrididae > Schistocerca > Schistocerca cancellata. The sequence continues at coordinate 86,439,126 of NC_064631.1, read as the reverse complement.
TTCAGACCCTATACCTGACGATGAAAAATGCTCTATTTACAATTATCTATAGATCCCGCAAATTTTGAGTCGATTCCTAGTCATAACCTTTAGGGGCGATTTTCTCAAAATTGCGGGGGTGTTGACCCAAAATATCTTAGATTCCTTCGTTTTTGACTGTACGCAAGCCACCTGCCAAATTTGAGCCGAATCGGTCGGCCGTGTCTGAGGCCTTCCCCTTGTGAGTGGAACGTGACACTTAAACATTTTATGGTGTTAACTAACATGATCGGGCCTTTCTTCCCCGGTCGTAATCCTCGACCAACATTCATGCAGCGTGACTTCTGTAGATTAAGCACTTTTCCCGCCGCCATACCGTATCGCTGTATCCATGCCAACGCCGTACGTACTTCCTCGCCTGTCCGTTCCAGCAGCATCACATCGTCAACACGGCAACTGCACTCCAGCCGTCTTCGGAGACCATATAGGGAGGGTTCCAACGCCATCGCATACAAAAATATCGAAAGGGGGCAACCTTGACGAACTGACGTGAAATAACGTTGTAGTCGATGCTCCGCCCATTCACTGAGACATCGGATCGCGCGCCGTGTAACAGTCGCAGGATCACTAGAATGAAGGCCTGTGGGATTCATAAACTGCCCATCACGGCGTGCAAAAAGATATGACCCACCCTATCGAATGCGTGATCGAAGTCAATAGAGAATAGTGCCCCGCGCACTCGGCACGCCGCTTCTATTGCGACGATATCTCTGTAATCACCAAGCGCCGTATGGACATTACTCTTACTGCCGAGGCATGTTTGATCTATGCGGAGTCTATCAGGAATTGGAGACTTCAGGCGAGCCCCAAGGATGCGCGCGTAAATCTTGTAGTCGCAATTCGGGAGAGTTAGTGGTCTATAATCTCCTGCCCTTCTGCCACCGCGTGCTTTGGGTATTGGGATGATGATACCTCCGTGAATTCGACAGGTATCTCTGTCTGCGGTAACAGGAGTTCGTTATACATCTGAATCCACATCTGTCTCATGAGGTATGCAAAGGCGCGGTAAAACTCAATTGAGAAGCCGTCCTGTCCTGGGGACTTGTTCGGAGCTCCCCTGGCGTTTGCGACTTTCAGCTCGTCCTCCGTTATCGCTGTGATGAAAGTCTCTGCATCTAGTGATGGTCCTCGATCTGGCATTTCGGAGATGACGTCATGTAGTGTCTCGTGGTTCACTTCTACAGGTCCATATAACTGGCGGAAGTAGTCGGTAAGCACCTGATCAATGTCACGTTGGGTCGCAACTTGCTGGCAAGTTTCAGAGATTATTTCCCTGATCAATGACTTTCGTCGTCGTTGGCGTTCACGTACTACGTGGTGCATTGAGGGGGCTTCGGCAAAAGCTGTGTCCGCCAGTCTCGGCCGGACCATTACCCCTTCCGTTCTTAGTCTCGTCAGCTGTAATAACTTGGCTTTTATCCTATGCATGGCCGTGTGCCTTTCCGGCGATGATTGCTGAGTCATCAGCTCCCTCAGAGCTGTAAAATAAAAATCCGCGGTCGCGCGGTTCCACCGCGATTTGTCCTGCCCGTATCGTATCAACGTTCTCCGTAACGTTGGTTTTGCGCATTTGATCCACCACTGGAGAACCGACGTGTATGCCCGTTGGCGTTGAACGCAGGTCTCCCAGACCTCCTCTATCGACCGGCGACATGCAGCGTCACGTAAAAGTGATCTACTCATTTTCCAGTGACCCATACTCCGCCATATCTTCTGCCGCGTTATTGAAATCGTGCAGACATACGCCATATGATCCGTAAAATCCGCTGTCCAGATTTCGGCATCTAGTATCGCCGTCCGTGGAGCGCGCGTCACATATACTCTATCAAGTCTACTCGCCGAGTGTCCCGTAACATATGTGTAACCCGTTCTGTCCCCATGCTGCTGTTCCCAGGTATCCAGAAGCGTCATTTTGGTAATCAAAGCGCGCAATTCCATGCATGGCACATAATGAGGTACTTGGTCCCTTTGGGAGACGACACAATTAAAGTCACCGCCCACTACATAATTGTCATGTAGGCCGGTGAACAACGGTGCTATCTGTTCTTTTTGTGGAGCCAGACGGCGCGAATAGATTGATGAAACGAACGCCGTCGACAGGGATCGCTGTTCCACGTGCCGAAGGAAGAGACGTGGCTTCCTCCACCCCTATGCCTCCCTGATGAGGATCACCACCCGCATCCCCTCTCATCGTGCAGTGAATAACGTGCGTCGTAGCTCTAGAACTCTGGCGGCAATGTGAAACTCACTTCTTGGACGAGCTGAAAGGTATGTGCTGAGATTCGATCAGGATAGAGCCAGTGGAGAATGTCGATAGTTCCCAACCGCAAGGTTGGACGAGTAGTACATCTTCGAGTAGTAAGATCTTTGGCAGCTAACAGAGCTAGGTGCACGCGGTAAAAGTTTGAGAGTGGTGAGGAGATGCGCAGAGACAGCAGACGAGTTTCGAGTCGGAGCTAGATGCCTGCAGGAGGCAGCCGGGTTGTGACAGCATCAAAGTAAGAATTGGCGCTACGCACATAATAAGCTATATATTGAGCGAAACTCGGCACATACATGGGGAAACTAGAAAGAATAATTCATAAAATAGGTTTTCTTTGGTTAAATAATGTCTAAAAGCTAGATAGAAATCCCATTGTCGATGCAATAAGCGTTCTGTGAAACTTCCTCGTAAATCCATGCTATAGAAGCTTTTTTTAGTTTTTCACATGTACCTTAAAAGTTTGAACAATAAATATTTTTAGATAAAATTAGAGTTTCATCTCACACCTTATGTCGTTCTCCGCATCCTGTGCTTGCATTGAACCAAAAGGTACATTAAAGTAAAGTTCCCATGAGTAAAGCTAATAATTTCATTTATGAGAGTAAAATAATCTATATGCCATTGCATAGTTGGCAAATTATTCAGATCAGGACAGAATTTTTTATTAAGTAACAAACAGGGCCAAAATGAGTAAAGTTATCTAGAATGACAATTTTATGACATTGCACTTATGGCTGAGTGCACGAGCTAAGTCCACAGACGCAGTCAGATGCAGGTTGGTGACTTTCAATTATTTTTACCACTAAACTTTCATGCAGTCAGATGTGTATTTTGAGTATTAATTTTCCAACAATATTTTCATGCAGTCAGATAAAGTTCAGTTCAGTTAAATACGCAGTCAGATGTAAGTTTTATTAAAGACTAAAGCAGTCACATGCAGTTCAGTCTAGTTTAAATAGAGAATTTTTATTAACAACACTTTCAGAGTACAATATGCGCGTCTGCGGCGTGTAACATATCTTTCAGGATTTGAATTTTAAGTGGTGTCAGAATGCCATTAATGTTGATCGTTGCAATGCGGTACGCCTGGCATGTGTTCGTCAGTTGGGGGGGGATGTTGACAACCGAACTACTGTCGGTTATCGGCGCCCCCGTTGCTGCTCCTCACCACACTACGTTGTTCAACATTCTCCGTCCCCTCCAGGCGCATGGCCAGGACTATCCTCGACCGCCGCGTCCGTTGATTGTAATCTTCGCTCCTCACATATCTTCATAAAAGACATTGCTTAATGCGGACAGTAGACGTAATCACGAAGGAGGGAGGAGACTACAAGGAGCAGCGAAGCTCTCTCGACGAAAATCACACCAATGAGGTGTACTTGAGTCGCACCTGTTGGCGTTTGTTGGCGTGTCGTAACCACCTGTACTCTGAGACCGCAAGCTATTAAACAGAAATAAATTTCTCTTCTGAACTTGAGCGCACGTTAGGCAGTGGACGAACGAAGAGAGAACAAGCGAGCTAGCTGCGCCGGGGACACGTCTACTGCATCTAATGGAGAGGGCGAGCAATGATTTGTGAATGTCTGCTGAGGACGCTCTAAGTCTACAGGAAAGTAAGTTTTTGTTTTTGTGTGCTTATCCTTCCTAGTGTAATTTTTTCGCGGTCAGACCTCCACGTCATGCCACTAAATTTAAATCTCGTGCTGCTACATAGCATATAGTTTAGACAAGTGCATTGTAGCTCGCATACTTATCTCGTCAGTAACTTTTCGGTAAACAGGATTTCTAATGACAGGTATCTGTAAATACATCAACTTAAGTAGAGCAATTTATTTCTGTTTAATACCTTGCGGTCTCAGAGTACAGCGAGAAATCTGCGCAGCAATTTTTAGTGTTACTCTATTCTCCTTTGGTATATTTTGTATACATTTCAAAATCAGTAGCTCCATTTGACACCTTATATCTATTTTATACACAGTACGATATGGCTGGGGACTGTGCTTGTTGTGAGCGGACACAAGGAGAGTTGGTTGCTGTCCGTTAACAGCTGAAAGCCGCGTCGGCTACCTTCGACAAGCTTGTAGGTAATGCTCAAAGTTGCGGTGACATCGGGGGCATAGTGACAAGACCTGCCACACCTTTGGTTCCACTGGAATCCCCTTGTGATCCGTAAGTCGCTGCGGCTTCTGGTACGCAACATCTGACCGGTCCGTCCTCACTCTAGAGTGGGTGGCAGACAGTTCGTGTGTCACTGGACGGAAAGCTGAAGAAAGAGCAGGTCGCGCGGCTGGCTCCCTAAGCCTAGCAACCGGTACGAAGTGCTACCTGTTGTGTCTAGACAAGACAGGCTAGACACAATAAGAGGAAGCCGAAAGGCACGCGCTTAAACTCACGCAGGCTGGCGTGAGGTCTGAAACAGGATACGTAATGAATGCTATAAAGAAAAGTACGTAGCTTCTGGAATACTTAACTTTAATCCACATTGTAGAACATCGCTCATAACTATCGTCTCGGCAAATGAGAGCGTAATTCTCAGTGAACCATGGCTAGCAACGTCGGCTGTACAACTGGGCTGAGTGCTAGGATCTGTCTCTAGACCTGCCGTGTGGCGGCGCTCGGTCTGCAATTACTGACAGTGGCGACACGCAGGTCCGTCGTATACTAGCGGACCGCGGCCGATTTAAAAGCTACCACCTAGCAACTGTGGTGTCCGGCGGTGACACCACACTAACCATCCAGTATTAATGGTGACACTCAGCTAGCACGAGATGCCTCTCCTGTTGGACATGCAGTCGATTTTCCTTCGCAGCCCAAGCAAGTGCAGAGGGTGGATATGCTTGTCATTGTGTGCCCCAGTACTAGGCGGGTGATGGAGCCCCTCAGGAAAATAGCAGGCAAGGTAGGAAAGAATGCCAGCGTGCACTCGGTGTGTCTGGCGGGGTTGTAAAGCACAGACAGTGTTAAGAACAGAACGTTGTTTGAAATCGGACGTTAATGACAACGAAATCCTAAGTTCAGATTGGAATATTTATCGTAAGGACAGTTTAGTCGCCAATGATGGCGGCGTGTTTATTGCAGTAAGGAATTCGATAACATCTAGCGTGGTTTTCACGGATTCCGATTGTGAATTAACCTTGGTGAAGTTAAGTATCAAAAATAAGTCAAAAATGGTTATCCGATGCTTTTACGGACCGCCTGATCAGGAACTTTATGGTAGAACGCTTCAGACAGAACTTGCAGAATATCGTTACTAATTTTCCTGATCATGCCGTTGTGACAGTGACTCATGTGGTGTCACCGCCAGACACCACACTTGTTAGGTGGTAGCCTTTTAAATCGGCCGCGGTCCGCTAGTATACAACGGACCCGCGTGTCGCCACTGTCAGTGATGGCAGACCGAGCGCCGCCACACGGCAGGTCTAGTGAGACGTACTAGCACTCGCCCCAGTTGGACAGCAGACTTTGCTAACGTTGCTACATTGACAAATACGCTCTTATTTGCCGAGACGATAGTTAGCATAGCCTTCAGCTACGTCATTTGCTACGACCTAGCAAGGCGCCATTATCAATAGATATTTAACTAGTGGTGCCTGTACATTCAGACCGATGTTCTCCAATTATGGATTAAAGTTAAGTATTCCAAGAGCTTCGTACTTTATTTAGTAGACTCATCTCCTTTAACTGTTCCAGACCTCACGCCAGCCTGCGTGAGCTTATAGCGTGCATTTCGGCCTCCTCTGGCAACACAGTGTTGGTTCTTCTGCCAACACTACAAGTCATTTCAACTTGACAGGTGTAGATTTGGAGTGTTGTGCCGTTAAAACTGGTGCCAGACGCAGGGATTCGTGTGACATTGTTCTAGATGTCTTGCCCAAAAGTTACTTTGAGCAGATCGTTAGAGAACCAACTCGTGATGGTAATGTCTTAGGCCTCCTGGCAATAAAGAGACCCGAACTTATCGAATGTGTTAATGTGTAGGAGGGTATTAGTGATCACAAGGCTGTGATAGGATCTATAACCACGGGTCTCACGAAGAATGTTAAGAAAGGTAGGAAGATATTTTTGCTTAGCAAGAGAACTTCACCTTAGATTCAAGAGGAGAAAAACCAAGTTGACAAACAAAAGCTGAACCAGGAGAAAATGAGCGTAAAGCAAGCAACGAGAGAAGTGTTCAATGACTTTGAAAGAAAAACTTTGTCAACCGATCTGAGGTAAAAGCCTAAGAGGTCTTCGTCGTTGGTAAAATCAGTAAGTGGGTCAAAATCATCTATTCATTCACTCACGAAACGGAAGATGACAGAGAGAAGGCCGAAATACTGAATCCGGTCATCCAAAACTGTTTCACCGCGGAAGATACTAACACGGTCCAACCTTTCAGTCGTTGTACGAACGTCAAAATGCCAAATATTGAGGTATCCGATAGCGGAATAGAAAAACAACTATAATCGTTTGTTAGTGGAAAGGCTTCAGGACCAGATGACATATCTGTTACAAATATTATGCGTAAGAACTTGCTCCCCTTTTAGCAGTAATTGGTCGTAGATTGCTTGAGCAACGAAGGGTATATAGCGGCAGAAAGAAAGTGCAGGTCATTCCCGGTTTTAAGAACGGCCTTAGGACAGATTCACGCAATTACAGACCTACATCGCTGACGTTGGTCTGTTGTAGAAATATGGAACACGTTTTATGCTCAACGATTATGACGTTCTTGGCGAAGGAGAATCTCTTCTGTAAAAATCAACACGGATTCCACAAACAGAGATCCTGCGAAACTCAGCTCACTCGGTTTCTCCATGAGATCCACAGTGCCGCAGACAACGGCGCTCAGCTTACTGCCGTGTTCCTTGACTTCAGGGAGGCATATGATAACGTCCCTCACTGCCGTTTATAGAGAAAAAAATACAAGATTATCGAGTATCAGAGCAGATTTGAGAGTGGATTCAAGACTTCCTTGCAGACAGAACTCAACACGCCACTCTTAACGGAACAAAATCGACAGATGTAAGGGTAATTTCCGGTGTATCCCAAGGAAATATGATAGGATAGTTACTGTTTACAATATATATAAATGACCTACTAGGTAGCATAGGATTCTCTCTAAGGCTGTTCGCAGATGATGCTGTTGTCTATAACAAAGTAGCAACTCTAGAAGATAGTAACGATTTGCAGAATGATCTCCAGAAAACTGATGAATGGTGTATGGTCTGGCAGTTGGTCCTGAATGTAAATAATTGTAAAATATTGCGCATACATAGGAAACGAAATCCACTTCTGTGTAGCTACACAGCTGATGACAAACCGCTGCAAACAGTATCTGCAGTAAAATATCTAGGAGTAACTATTCGGAACGACCTGAAGTGGAATGACCATATTGCTCATCTGTCTGGGACCCCTGCCAGATAGGACTGATAGAAGATATCGCGAAGATCCAACTAACAGTGGCACGTTTCGTCACGGTATAATTTAATTGGCACGAGAGCCTTACGGAGATGATCAATAGACATTACGAGAGAGGCTTTGTGCATCACAGAGAGATTTACTGCTGAAATTCGGAGAGAGCACTTTTTGGGAAGTGTCAGACAACATATTACTTGCCCCTAAATACGTCTGGCGTAATGACCACGAGGAGAAAATTCGAGAAATTAGAGCCAATACAAAAGCTTATCGACAATCATTCTTCCCACGCGCTAATCGAGAGTGGAACGGGATTAGAAGGCTCAGTTAGTGGTACAAAAAGTACTCACGGCCACAAACCAATATGTGGCTTGCGGATTATGATGTAGATGTAGAAAGTGTGCTAGTGTAATGACTGTGGGAGGCTTGAATGACTTGGATAGAGTTTCTATTTGGTGTGAGGCATGGCATCTTGCTCTGCATGCGATAAAATGCAACTTAACGCAGATGAACAGGAATAACAGCCATGTAATTTTCGAATACAGTGTTAATGGTGTCTTGCTTGTTGTAGTCACGTCGATTAAATATCTAGATGTAACATTACAAGGTAACAAGAAATGGAGCTAACACTTAAGACAGGTAGCAGGGAAGGCGAATGATAGATTTCTGTTTAGGACAGTGTAGCTTACCCATAAAGGGCACTATGTGTGGAATACTTATGCGACCGATCGTTAGACCTATTCGAACGATTTAGATCCCCGCAGGTGAGATTAAAAGAAGATATGATACCATATTTGTTAGCGGTAGGTGCTACCGAGGGACGAGTGTTGGAGAAATGCTCCATTAGCACAAATGAGAATTGCTCGAGGAAATAAGACGCTCTTTTCGCAAAATGCTATTTCGAAACTATAGAGGACCAGAATTTACGACGGATTCAGAACGATTCTACTGCCGATAACATATATTTTGCTAAGGATATAGAGTACAGGATAAGAGAAATTAGGACTCGCACGAAATAATGATTGCAGTCATTTTCGTCTCGCTTCACTTGCGAGTGGAACAGCAAGAGGTTATCTTGATGTGGTTCATGGACCGCAGGGTGACTTACGGAGTATGTATGTAGATGCAGATGTAGAGGTTCTGATAACTTGCGGCTGAGTCATGGTAGATTTTCAGTTTCGATTCTCTAGTCAAAATGCACCCTAAGTTTGTAGCTTCAATCATGTGGACGACTTTGGAAGAAATTGCAAACCGTAGTTTTCTGGGTGGTTAGTCTCACCACAATATCTGTTGCGTTTTCTTGTACTCCGTCCTCGAAACATGTGGACATATTGGTAGCACTAGAAAGAACTGTCTACTGTGTAAACTGCTTTGTCGTATGCACTCGTGTTCTTCTCTTTGAATTTAACTAACGTACAACACGTAATAGCCGGCCGAAGTGGCCGCGCGGTTCTGGCGCTGCAGTTTGGAACCGCGAGACCGCTACGGTCGCAGGTTCGAATCCTGCCTCGGGCATGGATGTGTGTGATGTCCTTAGGTTAGTTAGGTTTAACTAGTTCTAAGTTCTAGGGGACTAATGACCTCGGCAGTTGAGTCCCATAGTGCTCAGAGCCATTTGAACCATTTTGAACAACACGTAATAACTCAAAAAGAAGAGGTACTGTCTGATGAGCCATTGATACAAGTATTGCGGAATTGGGTAAATCGTCTTGAAACGTTTTCACTTGCTGATATTACCTATTTCAGTATATCTAGATAGTTCATCGACAGTACCCCTGTAAAAAAAAACTGCTTGTTTCAGATTAAATAGCTCTTCGAGCCATATTTGAAGTGCTTCTTGATAAGAATCGAAAAAGTTAAATACACTACTGGCCATTAAAATTGCTACACCAAGAAGAACCGCAGATGATAAACGGGTATTCATTGGACAAATATATTATACTAGAACTGACATGTGATTGCATTTTCACGCAATTTCGGTGCATAGATCCTGAGAAATCAGTTCCCAGAACCACCACCTCTGGCCGTAGTAACGGCGTTGATACGCCTGGGTATTGAGTCAAACAGAGCTTGGATGGCGTGTACAGGTACAGCTGCCCATGCAGCTTCAACACGATACCACAGGTATTGTGACGAGCCAGTTGCTCGTCCACCATTGACCAGACGTTTCTAATTGGTGAGAGATCTGGAGAATGTGGTGGTCAGGGCAGCAGTCTAACATTTTCTGTATCCAGAAAGGCCCGTACAGGACCTGCAAAATGCGGTCGTGCATTATCCTGCTGAAATGTAGGGTTTCGCAGTCATCGAATGAAGGGTAGAGCCACGGGTCGTAACACATCTGAAATGTAACGTCCACAATTCAAAGGGCCGTCAATGAGAACAAGAGGTGACCGAGACTTGTAACCAATGACACCCCGTACCATCACGCCGGGTGATACGCCAGTATAGCGATGACGAATACACGCTTCCAATGTGCGTTCACCGCGATGTCGCCAAACACTGATGCGACCATCATGGTGCTGTAAACAGAACCTGGATTCATCCGAAAAAATGACGTTTTGCCATTCGTGCACGCAGGTTCGTCGTTGGTACACCATCGCAGGCGCTCCTGTCTGTGATGCAGCGTCAAGGGTAACCGTAGCCATGGTCTCCGAGCTGATAGGCCATGCTGCTGCAAACGTCGTCGAACTGTTGGTGCAGATGGTTGTAGTCTTGCAAACGTCCCCATCTGTTGACTCAGGGATCGAGACGCGGCTGCAAGATCCGTTAGAGCCATGAGGATAAGATGCCTATCATCACGAGGCCGTTGGGATCCAGCACGACGTTCCGTATTACGCTCCCGAACCCTACAGATTCCATATTCTGCTAACAGTCATTGGATCTCGACCAACGCGAGCAGAAATGTCGCGATACGATAAACTGCAATCGCGATAGGCTACAATCCGACCATCATCAAAGTCGGAAACGTGATGGTACGCATTTCTCCTCCTTACACGAGGCGTCACAACAACGTTTCACCAGGCAACGCCGGTCAACTGCTGTTTGTGTATGAGAAATCGGTTGGAAACTTTCCTCATGTCAGCACGTTGTAGGTGTCTCCTCCGGCGCCAACCTAGTGTGAATGCTCTGAAAAGCTAATTATTTGCATATCACAGCATCTTCTTGCTGTCGGTTAAATTTCGCGTCTGTAGCACGTCATCTTCGTGGTGTAGCAATTTTAATGGCCAGTAGTGTATCTAATGAGGCGAGGTGAGGAGAATAACGCGAAAGAAAAGTGACCACCCTATCAATGTCATGAAGACCTTAAACTGTCTATTCATGCAGCGTGCGAAGTGGCGACATACCACAGTAGTAACGCAGTATTCAGTCTTCTTGGTCGCTGCTCTTCGATTGTGACCTGTTGGCGTCTCTGTGTTATCTAAGCGAAGATTAAATATTTGGCATATATAAGGAGTGTTCATACGAAAGGGTGCAGAACGTCACAACAACCAATCGCTTGAAAATTGCATATGCCGTTTTGGAATAACGCGGAGAGACGGCACCGTCTCCTACAAAATTCAAGGCTGTGGCCCCAATTGGCAAGGTGATGCTCACTCACCGCCCCCGAGATTCGATACTCATCGAATTTCTCGAGCACGGACAAACGATTAATAGTGACGTGTACTGTGAGACGCTAGATAGTTACACAAGTCCATCAAGAGCAAACGGTCTGGACTGTCTGGGCTGCGTACGGAGGGAGGGATTCAGCTCCATGACAACGCTCTCCACATGTCACGAAGGTCACACAAGTCTCCGAGGTCACACAATGTATAAAGGCCAATTGAAGTGGGAGCAGCTTGAGTATCCGTTCTATAGCACGGACAGTTCGCCCTGCGACTTCCGTGTGTTTGATCCTTCAAATAACGTTTCGAAGGGAGGCACTTCAACTCGGATAAAGAACTGAAGGACGCCGTGGTGGGCTGGCTACTGTCACAGCCACAGGAATTCTGGGAACAGGGAATTTTGCGGCTCGTGGAACAGTGGGATAGTTGTGGTAAGGCCCCTGGTGATTACTTTTGAGTAAAGACTTCAGTTAGACCCGCAGTGTTGTTTCGTACCTTTTCTTCTGAACGACGCTCAGGTACTGCGCAGACAGCGGCTTACTCCAAGAACAGCGAAGACCAACATAGTTTGGAGACGCTAGAACTTGAAAGAACTGCGTTAGTTACTAAGTAAGTTTAGGTACTACAGCCAGTTTATCTCGAAGCCGTCCGGTATTGTCGATCCTTTGGACTGACTGCGATACAAAGGTGTCAAGTTAATATTGTCTGCAGCCTGCTAACAGTGCCTTACACGACTGAAATGTGTTATGGCCAGACGAAACTACCATCGCCTGGATCATCTTTACTAAAACATATGAAATGTTAATTCACTTTACTACGTCAATGATAAAAAGATTTACTGAGCTCGATACAATCGTTTGATACAAAAGCGCTTGATAACTACAACTATCGCTGACTGTTCAAGCACCACTTGATGCACTAATGAACAAACTATTATCTTGAAGCAAAATGTTCAGCATTTACAAAACTACATGTCTGTCTGAGACGTGGTTTACACTGGTCCTATTCGATGATGTTGACTGCTTTAGCTGAAGTTACGAACTGGAGCAGAGCACTTCCACACGCGGTTCTGTATTGATCCGTGTGTGGGAGCGTTCCTCTGCTGAGAGAGGGCGTATCTTCTTTAGCATCTCCCATTCGTGGTTTCGGATTGCATCGAGACATCGATAATTTTTGTGGCATCGACATGCGTTGCCAACTTTCGTGTGGCGCCATGGACAGTGATGTTTATTGCAGGGGAAATCCTCGCCCTCAAGACAGCCATGTCACAAGACGGAAAGAGTACAGCATTATTCCACAGATGAGCCTGTACGGTTCGCTATTAAATTTTTTTTGTTTTGTTTTGAAATCTTCCGCCTTCTCACTACCCGCCGCGATGTCAGTATCGAGATCCGGTTGGAGTCTCTGGTCACCGCATATCTTTGGCGAGTTGGCTTCCCGTGTGCCTCGAGGCGACAGAACAAGGAAGAAGGGGTTTGTTGCATGGAGGTAAGAATAGAGGGAGACACCGTGACGTCACAGCTGTGAAGCTATGTGAAGCCGAGGGTAGCCATCTCAATCCGACCAAAACATTGCTGCTGTAAGCTTGTGTGCATAGGCTTGTCGCTCGCTTTTGGAAGGATTTTGCGCTATTATGGTGACTTGTGTGGTATTCGGATGTACGAATCGTTCTGATTGTGATGCGAAATCGAAAGTGTTATGTGTCGACAGAAGTGCCGACACAGTGTTATTTTGAAGGGGCCGAATAGGCACGCTATAAGCTCACCCAGAATATCGTGAAGTCTGAAACAGGATGCTCAATGAATGCTAATAAGAAAAGTACGTTGCTTTGGGAATACTTAACTTTAATCCATCCTTTTGGTATACATCGTTTATGGTGAATACAAGTAAGACTCTCTCCAGATACGGTTAATTACAATCACTGTAAGGCTTATGGCGCCTTGCTAGGTCGTAGCCATGGACTTAGCTGAAGGCTATTCTAACTGTCTCTCGGCAAATGAGAGGAAGGCTTCGTACGTCTAGTCGCTAGCAATGTCGTCCGTACAACTGGGGCGAGTGCTAGTCCGTCTTTCTAGACCTTCCATGTGGTGGCGCTAGGTCTGCAAGTACTGACAGTGGCGACACGCGGGTCCGACATGTACTAATGGACCGCGGCCGATTTAAGCTACCACCTAGCAAGTGTGGTGTCTGGCGGTGACACCACATTCCTCCCCCGCAAATCGGCGAACGGTCGTGTTATAAGGCTTCCGCCCGCCGTGGGGAGGGCCCCATGTTGACGTATGCGATGAGGTGGGGAGCCTAACAACAGGCGAGGCTGGGCCACCCGCACCCGGCCATTCGGTCCGAGGGGAGCTAGGAAACGCCTGGAAACCTACTCCAGGGTGCACGTCAACATGCGGCGTATGCGCCCGTAATGAGACAGGAGGGGCCGAAGGCTCAACCTCCATTGCGTCGGGGTATCCGACGCGCGATCACGCCATGTGGTCCGGAGCGGGCAAGAGGTCCAGGGCGGACGACAGCTGGTCACGGGAAGCGATCGGCGGCGCGTGACCCAGGGAGGCGGATGGCGGCTGCAGCGAAGCATCCTCTGCGGGCTGCGCCGGCGGCGGCTGCGGCGGCGACGGCGGCTGCGCGACGCCATGAGGCAAAATGGAAGGCATCGTCGGTAACACCTGGGGATGAGGCGAGCCAGTAGATGGGTCCCCAGGGCGCTGACCGGACGGCTCCGTCGCTGAAAGCAGACGGGGAGCGGCAGAACCCAGGCGACGACAGAGGCGCAGCTGATTGAGATGCCGACGCACCTCACCAGAGGCCCCCAAAACCAAATACATCGCGCGGCCGAGGCAGCAAAGAATGCGCCCTGCGAGCCAACGCCGTGACCCGCGATAGTTGCGATAGAATACAACGTCGCCAGGAGCAAAAGCAGGAGTGTGCCGCTGCACAGGAACCTGATGCGGCGGATGCAGCAAAGACATCAAGGTTCGATGAGGACGACCGTGAAGCAACTCAGCCGGCGAGCGACCATCGCGGGGCTGAGAGCGATACGAAGACAGAAAGAGCAACAACGCGTCCTCCCGAGAATGCGACTCTTTCAATTTCAACATCTGTGACTTGAAAGTCCGGACCAATCGTTCAGCGGCACCATTTGACTGAGGCGAAAATGGGGCGGATGTCAGATGTTGAATACCATCGGTCTTGCAGAATGACTGAAATTCTGCGGACATGAATTGTGGACCATTGTCGGAAACAATAGTCTGTGGAAGACCTTCAATGCAAAAGATAGCAGACAACGCTTGGATGGTGGCAGATGACGTCGTGGAAGACATCCGGACAACAAAAGGAAAATTACTGAAGGAATCGACAACAACCAACCATCGAGCATTCCAGAATGGACCAGCAAAATCTATGTGTAAGCGTTGCCAAGGGGAAGTGGCTTTTGGCCATGCAAAGAATTTCCGCGGCGGTGCGGATTGTTGTTCGGCACACGCCATGCAAGAAGAGCACATATGCGTAATCGCAGCATCGATTCCGAACCAAGTACAGTGCTGACGAGCAAGTTGTTTCGTACGCACTATACCCCAATGTCCTTGGTGGAGAAGCTTTAAGACAGAGGACTGTAACGAACGTGGGACCACGACCCTAGACTGATCATTATCAGAACGCAACAACAAAACACCACGTCGTACAAAAAGTCTCTCCTTGTGAGCAAAAAATCGGCGAACCATCGGATCCTCGATCCGCGACTTCGACAAGGGCCATTGCGTAGCAACAAAACGCAAAACGGTAGCAAGGACAGGGTCAGCAGCTGTGGCTGTAGCTACACGACGAAAATCAATCGGAAACGATTCGACCACGTCATCCGTTTCCGCATCAATGAACACGCAAGCAAGTTCGGAAGAATCGAATGCTTTATCCTCAGCAACAGGCAAACGGGACAACGCATCTGCGTTTCCGTGCTTAGCAGTGGACCGATACAAGATATCGTAGCGGTACTGCGAGAGGAAAATAGACCAGCGAATGAATTTCTGCGCGGTACGCGGAGGTACAGGCTTGTTCGGATGAAACAGCGATGTCAAAGGGATGTGATCTGTGATGATGGTAAAGTGATGGTAAAGTTCCCACGTGAACCAACTAAACGTGGGCCAGATAAACGCACATAATAGTAAACTGGTCTTGCAGGAACTTCGGAGGGTGGTGGAGGAGAAGAGTCTGGATGTACTCTGCTTACAGGAACCGTACTCCCAAGCGGGACGGATCCCATACATGGCTGCTAATTGGCAAGTAATATACACTGGAGCAGAACCTAAAGCTGCAATAGTGATTACTGATAGATCCATCAGGGCCACGGTCCTCGCGCAGTTTTCAAGCGAACACTGCAGTGTCGTGGAACTGCAAACATCGACAGGAGTGATCTACATCTCTAACATATATTTTCAATATGGGCGAGAAATAGATGAGTTCCTGGAGATACTCACAGTGGTTACCACGGCACTGCGGGGACGCAAGATGATAGTCACTGCAGATATAAATGCAAAGTCCCCCCTTTGGTTCAGTGGCGCTCACGATGAACGTGGGCTAAAGGCTGAAGAAACGATAATGGCATTACAACTGGTGGTTGCAAGCCGACAAGGGAACCCACCCACCTATACAGGTGGTGGAGGAGATGGCACAAATATAGATGTTACGTTGGTAACACCAAATCTCATCCCAAAAATCAAGAACTGGAAAGTGTGGGACAGAGCAACCACCAGTGACCATAACCTGATTTCTTTCAATATTGGGGAAAGGGAGTGTCACTGGGACATGGGGTGGGAGCTGCAGTTCAATTATAACAAAGCCAACTGGGACCGTCTCGCGGAGGAGTGCAACATCCCGACATTGCTGGAGGGTGATGAAAACGTGGACGAGTACGCCGAAGAACTGGTACAAACGATCACCAGGGCGGTGAGAGCCGCTGTACCAACCAGGAGGAGAGCCGTTGCGGCCACCCCCACACCATGGTCGGCTGAACTAGAACAGATGCGCCAGGCTGTAAGGAGGGCAAGGAGGTACTACCAGCGGAGTGTCGTCTGGAGAGAAAAACAAAGATGGTTACAGATTTACAGAGAGTGTAAGGACCAATTTCAACAGGAGCTCAGGGCAGTTAGACTCAGAAGTTGGGAAAACTATGTGAAAAGCCAATTGGCTATAGATCCCTGGGGAGTCCCATATAAATTAGTACGTGAGAAAATAAGATCACCTATGGTGCTATCCACCGTCAGGGACGGGGACCGGATGACGGGCACGTGGCAGGAAACTGCCGAGGCCCTCCTTCGGGTCCTGTTACCTGACGATGTGGAGGAAAATGAGACAGAGGAACAGAGAAGAATAAGAAGGGAAGACCAAAGGGCCTACAACAACAACATAAGAACTTACCCCTTCTCTGAAGAGGAAGTCGCTGCCCAGATAAAGGCCCTTAAAAGGGAAAAGCTCCTGGCCCGGACGGCATTACTGCGGAAGTGGTGCAATTCCTTGCCCCCCAGCTCGTAGCTCCTCTCACAAAGTTATACAACGAGTGCCTACAACTCGGGAAATTCCCAGCAATCTAGAAAAAAGCGAAAATAATCATAATCAAAAAGGGTCCAGACAAAGACCCTACAGAAATCAAATCTTATAGACCCATCTGCCTGCTAGATGTACTGGGCAAACTTTTTGAGAGGCTACTAGCACACAGACTGACAGCACACCGCATGCTGTGTGGGATGAGCGACAGACAATTCGGTTTTCGGTCTGGGTGTTCTGCGTCTGACGCAATCGCCCTGGCTGCCGAGGTCTGTGGCTCTGTCCCGCACAAGTATGTCGTCGGCATCATGGTAGACATCAGTTGCGCCTTCGACAACCTGTGGTAGCCCTCACTCTTTTCCCGCCTGCGGGAGAAGAACTGTCCAGGGCTACTATACGGCTGTCTGAGGAGCTATTGTGTAGACAGGGAGGTCTGGCTATCGGCCCCTAGCGGCACGGTCAGGAAGATTGTGACCAAGGGATGTCCTCAGGGCTCTGTCCTGGGACCTCTTTTTTGGGACATCAATATGGAGCCGTTACTCGAAGATCTAAAGAACTGTGACGATGTGCTAGAGGTCATAGCTTACGCAGACGACCTCCTCTTGCTGGTCGGCGGCAGAAGCCGTGAGGATTTAGAACCGAAAGTGGAAAGAGCAATAACTGTACTTACATCATGGTGCCACAAAAGTAAAATGACAATAGCGCCCAACAAGTCTACATACTTGCTTCTCAAAGGCCAATTGGTCAGAAATCGCACGGTAAGAATCAACGGCACGCCAGTTCTTCGGCGCCGTGAGGCCCGATACCTGGGTGTAATCATCGATGAGAGGTGGAGCTTTGCATCGCATATTGATACCGTATCCCAAAAGTCACTGGTTTTACTAAATAATCTTATTGGAATTGGACATAAGAGGTTTCACCTACCACCCAACCTAATAAAACTATACCATAATAGTATTTTGACCTCCATAGTAGGATACGGATCAGGAGTCTGGGCTCACAGACTCACGAGGGTCATGCCTGCCATGGCCGTAAGAAGAGTGCAGCGGAATATGCTTTTACGTTCAGCTGGGGCTTACAGGACTACACCGGGAGGGGCTTTGTTAGTACTAATGGGGATTTGTCCATTAGACATAAAAATCCGGGAGCAAGCCGCCTGGTACTGGGCGAAAAAGGAAAATAGGGATAAAATCAGGGAAATTCTTGGGGTCTATGCGGGGGACAAGTATGCTATCAAAAAGAGAGGAATTGAACTTTGGCAACTTCAATGGAGTAGTGAGGACACGGGACGCAGAACTTACGAATTGCTTCCAGATATAGAGGAAAGGTTGAAATTTACATTTTTTACACCTTCAAGAGGAATGCTGCACTTTCTTACCGGACATGGACCATATCCGACATACTTATGTCGGTTTGGGAAGCAGGCTACACCAGCGTGCGACTGTGGTGCTGTGCAAGGTACCCCGGAACATGTGGTGTATGAATGCCACCTCTTCGATGATGTGGCCCATGATCTACGACAACAGCTACCGAACAACGACACGTACCACATATTAAGGCACGAAAACACCTTTAACATACTGAACACTCTCACTGAGGCAATATCCAAGAAAGTCATTAAAAACTTTCTAAGGGACAACCACCAGTAAGGACATAAACTTTCACCGACTAAGACTCCGTGCACCCTTCCTGTACCGCCAAGTGGGGACCTGGCCAGCCGTAATACGGCTGGAATCCGCCTTACCTTGGACTAGGAGGGAGGGGGGTACAAAACACCGGATTTGACCGCACACCAATTATGACATGTAGTTAGATTAGATTAGATTAGATGTAGAAGATAGGATAAAACCTAGAGTAGACTGCAGCGATACCAAGATTAAGGCCAGCCCAGTGCCAGGGGCACACCCACTGGGATTAGCTCAGTGGGTCGGGCCAACACCAGTAAGTTTATAGTAGCACTGGCACACCTGTAACGCTGCAGGTAGAATGTAGATTCTTAGATTAAGTAGTTTAGAATCCCATAGCGGTAAGACTAGAGAATAACAATAGAAGTACCTGTAGTGTAAAACATAAGCTGCATTAGATGTATCTCTATCAAGACCCACTAATGTAGTTTAGGTAGTGGGTTGCACATGTATAATGTAATGATTGTTAAATAAAGATTTTTTTTTAATAAAAAAAAAAGAAAAAAAAGTGACGACCATACAAGAAATCGTGAAACTTTGTAACACCAAACACGAGAGCCAAAGCTTCTTTCTCTATCTGGGAATAATTTCTTTGCGCTGACGAGAGCAATTTGGACGCAAAGGCAATAGGGCGATCATGCGAACCATCTTTGTGCGCAAGCACAGCACCGATCCCGAAATCCGATGCATCTACCATCAACAAAAGGGGTTTCTGGGGATCGAATGGTGTAAGGCAAGTATTTGAAAGCAACGCCGATTTCAATTGGCGAAAGGCGCGTTCGCATTCCGTCGACCAGACGAACGGAACACCTTTACGGCGTAAGCGATGAAGCGGAGCTGAAATGGAAGAGGCATGAGGAAGAAATTTATGATAATAATTTACTTTTCCCAACACACTCTGTAGCTGCTTCAAATTCTGCGGCGAAGGTAAGTCCTGTATGGCACGGAGGTGCTCTGGACTCGGATGGATGCCTTGGGCATTTATGACATGTCCCAGATACGGCAAGTCACGAGCAAAAAACACACATTTGTCCTTCCTCAAACGAAGACCATTCTGTCGCAAGACCTGAAATAATGTTCGGAGATTTTGTAAATGTTCCGCTTCTGTCTTTCCGGAGATCACTATATCGTCCAGATAGTTTGCTGCAGTAGGGACGGACGCACAAATAGTTTGTAAATATTGCTGAAACAATGCAGGGGCGGATGCAAACCCGAATGGCAGTCTTTTGAATCTGTACAATCCAAGATGCGTGTTAACCACCAATACGCGCTGGGATTCTGCGTCCACCGGTATTTGCAAGTACGCATCTGCTAGGTCCAACTTTGAAAAATATTTTCCCGGGCACAGTTTGTCAAAAAGATCTTCCGGGCGGGGCAAAGGAAAAGTAGCAGTCACTAGTTGTGGATTCACTGTTGCCTTGAAGTCCACGCAAAGTCTCAATTTTCCGGAAGGTTTTTGCAAAATTACTAAGGGTGAGGCCCAGAGAGAAGCCTGCACACGTTCAATGACACCTTGTGATTCTAAATCGTTTAATGTTCTTGCGACCTCGTCACGCAATGCGTGGGGAACATTGCGCGCTCTGAAAAATTTCGGTTGCGCGTTGACTTTGAGTTCCAAATGTGCTTCATAGTTCTTAGCGCAACCAAGGCCCGGTGCAAAAATGTCTGCAAATTCCTCACACAGACGAGAAACACTGGCTGAAGGCACAGTCTGGTGCACTGATAGGACCTGATTTACGATAGACAAGTTAAACAATTGAAATAAATCTAAACCAAACAAGTTCACTGCAGCAGAAGAACGAAGAACGTAAAATGACACAAGTTTTGTTTGTCCCTTGTATGTTGCAAGAAGGCTGCACTGTCCTAACACAGGGATATGCTGTCCTGAATAACTAGTGAGCTGAACTTTTGCGGCACGCAACGGCGGTGCGCCCAGTTGTTTGTACGTGGCGTGATTGAGCAATGAAACTGCAGCTCCGGTATCGAGCTGGAACGGTATCACTTGTCCGGCAAAGTCCAAATCTACAAAAAGTTTATTGTCCTGCTGACGACAAGAGCGACTGTTTTGTGCAACTTGAACAGACACTGGGACAGAAGCACTTGCGACGTGACGGGATTGCCGTCGATGGCGACGCACACTTGTTGTGGGACGAACACAGTCACCGTTAGAGAGATGAACACTGGGCGGAGTGGCATTAACTACATGAATGTCCATGGGTGAAGGTTCCCGAGCCTGAGTGTCCGTGGTTCGAATCCGGCGCGAAGCAAAGGGCCTGGAGTGGGTGGTAGTGTCCGATCTAAGCTTTTTCTGGCAAACACTTTGAACATGTCCTTTCCTATTGCAGAAAAAGCAAATAGCTTGGCGTGACGGGCAATTCTCACGCGAATGTCTAGTTGCACACCGCGGGCATGATTTCAGCACCGCATTTGCTTGCTTTCGCGGGACACGTAGTTGTGCGCTTGGCGTGCGCGAAGGTTGTTTACAGTTCCTTGCAGCGCGCCCGGCGGGCCGGTTAATGCGACACACAGCTGGCGAAGTTTCAAATGATGCCTGAGCAAAGTCAAGTGTGTCTTGCCTGTCCAATATGTCTATCACTTGTTGAAGGGAGGGATTGACTAGTTTCAAAATCTGTTCCCTTATGCGAACATCAGAAACGTTCTGTGCTATTGCATCACGCACCATTGTATCTGAATAAGGAAGGCCACAGTCACATTCAAATGCGCAGTCCCTAGTAAGGCCTTGCAAAGCTGCAACCCACTCCCTATTAGTTTGACCGGCCGTACGTTTGGTACGAAAGAACGTATACCTTTTTGCAACCACATTAACTGTTTCTTTGAAATAGGCATCTAAAGCCGACACAATTTCTTCGTAGGACAGAGTTGCTACGTCGCGTCGGGGAAACAATTTCACTATCACACGGTACGTTTGCACGCCGAAACAAGACAATAAGTGAGGCTGCCGCTCGTTACCTTGAATTCTGTAGGCGGCAAGATGGAATCCAAACTGGCGTGACCACTCCGTCCACGTTTCGTCGTCGGGACGAAATTGACGAAAAGAGGGTGCAACTGCGTGTTGTGGCTGCGGGAGCGATGAAGCGGCGGCTGCCGCATCGGTTTGAATGGCACGTTGACCCTGGACGAGCTGTCCAAGGGCATCCAATAACGCCTGCGTCTGCTGATTCTGCAAGCGATAAAATTCGGACAGTACATCTGGAGATTGTGGCGAAGCCATGACACAAGCAAACCAAATCAGAGCAAGTTACTATCAAAAGGACTGCAACGTGGGCACGACACCTTTCCTCGTCGCCAATGTTATGTGTCGACAGAAGTGCCGACACAGTGTTATTTTGAAGGGGCCGAATAGGCACGCTATAAGCTCACCCAGAATATCGTGAAGTCTGAAACAGGATGCTCAATGAATGCTAATAAGAAAAGTACGTTGCTTTGGGAATACTTAACTTTAATCCATCCTTTTGGTATACATCGTTTATGGTGAATACAAGTAAGACTCTCTCCAGATACGGTTAATTACAATCACTGTAAGGCTTATGGCGCCTTGCTAGGTCGTAGCCATGGACTTAGCTGAAGGCTATTCTAACTGTCTCTCGGCAAATGAGAGGAAGGCTTCGTACGTCTAGTCGCTAGCAATGTCGTCCGTACAACTGGGGCGAGTGCTAGTCCGTCTTTCTAGACCTGCCATGTGGTGGCGCTAGGTCTGCAAGTACTGACAGTGGCGACACGCGGGTCCGACATGTACTAATGGACCGCGGCCGATTTAAGCTACCACCTAGCAAGTGTGGTGTCTGGCGGTGACACCACAGAAAGGAATAACATTTCATGTGTAAGTTGTCTCGTTAAGTGTGATTTTACAACTTTATTGTGAATGATCGTGTGCTACATCGGTACTTGTACTATAGCGTGTTTTTCTCCTGTATGATTTTAGATTTCCTAAAAATGAAAGTCGAAAAGCTCTGTGGGAGAATGGCGTGAGGAGGAAGAATTGGCGTACGTCTAAATGGAGCACTATGTGTTCTCAGCATTTCCGAGAAGAGGACATAGACCGAACTTCCCTTTCAACAGTAAGGCTCCGAGAAAATGCTGTACTATAAGTTTTCCCTACACACCCAAAACATTTGCATAAGGTATGTTAATTCAAAGAATTAAATTCTTAGTTTTCAAGTTCACGTTTCAGTATAATACGTACGTATCGTCGATAATCGAAGTGTTGAGTAACTCACTTTGTATTCATCATGTACCAAGTTAAAAGCTAACACTACATTAACTGGCGTAAAGTATAGGCCTAAACAGGACACTGTGTAGATTTGCCATTCTATGTACCGTATTTCAGTAAATATTGGTGGTAATGAACAGTGTTTCCCAGTAGTGTAACGTAACTGAAATGTCCCAGTACGTATTACAAACAAGATGTATTTATGGGGCTTTGGAGGGAGGGTATAGCTAACTTAGTTTTCAGTCTCTATTATTTAGTTTGTGATACACGTTTATTACTGAATTAACAAAATTGTATCGTTTACATTGAAGGCTAGCTATTCGTAATATTACATTAAAAACTATTTTTAATGAGAAGAAACGCGGAATTTCGCCTTTACGAGATTTTATTTTAAACAAAAACTTTGAAACAACCAATACGATGACGTTACATGCGTATATGGTGCAATTAGCGACTGTAATACACGCAGCGCTATAGCACACTGGCAATGTTTTGGTCAGAGTGTCATGGCAGCGAGCCACGCCCCCATGGCTTCAAAACGTAGTACGGCTGGGATACGTAGCGCCATCTCCCCTTATTCTTACCTCCATGGTTTGTTGGGAGTTTTCTCTGGAGTGTGCGCGAGGAGCCGGCGTCGGCGTCGAAGGACAGGGCCGCCTGCTCGGTGGGCCAGCGGAAGGCAGAGCGGCCTGAGCTGGCGACTCGACCGGATCGCTGCCGCTGCACGCTACGCTTACTCGGCCGTTGAGAGCCAGAGAAGAGGTTTCTGTGCCGTGGGCGCCGCGGAAAGCAAATTGTCGTGTGTTGTTTTTACAACGCCTGCAGATTGTCGTGTTGCGCGCCTCGCAAAGCATGGGAAAGAAGGGTGCGCAGAGGAAACCTGCCGCTACGAAGGGGCTTTCGGTTGTGCAACTCACTGAGTATGCCGACCATGCAAGGAATTCCCGAGAAGACGAGTCGCGGCCCGTTCCCCCTTTGTACGTCAAGTGCAAAGGCGGGTGGACAGCGCTGTTCGACACCATGCTCGGAACGAGGTGGTCTACGAGTCTGTCGATACGGACTCGCTGATCTGCGTTCCAGCTGCAAACGTGGTCGACCGCAGGGCGATCGAGGTCGCAGTGGCCGACCACATCGTGGACGCGCCGCCGGCGCGTGAGAAGGCACCTTCCGTAGGAAGGATGAAGACGACCGAGGCACTCGTCAAGGGGTTACCTTGGTGCTGTGATGAGGCAGCGGTCCGATGTGGGCTGCTGCGAGCCGGGTTCGGTAATGCAACCGCAAGGTTGCGCAACCGGACCAACAGGAAGAGGGCGCCGCTCTATGCCGTGACCGTGCAAACGGTCGACGGCGGGAGCGACATCTTCGACTTGCGGAAGTTGCTGGGCTTCCCGGTTACGACAGAAGCTCTCGCGACCGCCACGGACCCCCAGCACCAGTGCTTCAGGTGCCAGGGCGAGGGCCACGTTGAGAAGTATTGCCGCAACGCGGCGCGGTGCGTCAAGTGCTCAGGCGAGCACGACAGCCGCGCCTGCGACCGCGGTAGTAATGTTCTGCCGACTTGTGTCCGGTGTGGCGGCCCGCACGTCGCCAGTTGGCGCGGTTGCATGGCTTTCTCAAGCCGCAAAAAAGTGGTTCAAATGGCTCTGAGCACTATGGGACTTAACATCTATGTTCATCAGTCCCATAGAACCTAGAACTACTTAAACCTAACTAACATAAGGACAGCACACACATCCATGCCCAAGGCGGGATTCGAACCTGCGACCGTAGCGGTCGCGCGGTTCTAGACCCAGTCATCACGAGGCAGAGAAAATCCCTGACCCCGCCGGGAATCTCAAGCCGCAACCGTGCCGAAGGCGGCGAGGCGGCCGCGGCCGCACCGACGCAGCGGAAGAAGAGAAGACGACGTCGGAAACGACGTAGGGCGCAGAACAGCCCGGCGCAGCCGAGGGACGGCGCAGCAGCAGCTTCACCTGCCAGGGGCAGGGGCGACCGCCCGGAAACGGGCAGTCGGGATGCAGCTCGCGCTCCCGAGAAGAAATGTGGCCTCTAACTCGGCACCGCCGTGAAGGAGGCCACTGCAGCCCTCAAAGCCGTCATGGCGGCAGAGAGGGCTCCCTTCGCAGCCGCCGTGGCTGCAGAGAAGGAAGAGGCCTTGAGGCAACTGCGAGCAGTCTTCGCCCGAGACCTTAGCGCAGCAGTACCTGCTAACACTCCTGCGACCTTGCAGAAGGACGTTCGCGCGCCTGTCCCGTCCCAGCGGTTGCCCCAGCAGCATCGCAGGTGAAAGGGGCAAAGAAGAAAGCCGCCACCCCATCGGAACCGATGGCGACGCCGACAGCTGCGGGAGCGGGCTCCGCAAGGGACCGAGAAGACAAAAAGGCAGCCTTCATCGCACGACCGCGAGCGAACGGCCTGCATTTCTCCGACGCTGAAGCGGCGCAGCTCTCTGATCAAACGGAGCTGCTCGAAGCTACAGTGCAGAAGGCCTGCGCCGTGCAGTAGAGGAGGACGCCGAACGTCGGCCGGCCGCCGCCGTTCTGCACCAGCCTGATGAAGTTGTACCAAGTCACTGACGACAAGGCGCAGCAGAGGGCGTAACAGCAACGCATGAGTTGCCGCGCCAAATTCCTGTGTTACAGGGAGGAAGCCACTGCAGCAGGCCCAGGAGACTACACGCGAGCCCAGCTGCAGCACCAGGACGGACCAAGTTAACGAACACGCAGCACATACAGGGTGTTTCAAAAATGACCGGTATATTTGAAACGGCAATAAAAACTAAACGAGCAGCGATAGAAATACACCGTTTGTTGCAATATGCTTGGGACAACAGTACATTTTCAGGCGGACAAACTTTCGAAATTACAGTAGTTACAATTTTCAACAACAGATGGCGCTGCGGTCTGGGAAACTCTATAGTACGATATTTTCCACATATCCACCATGCGTAGCAATAATATGGCGTAGTCTCTGAATGAAATTACCCGAAACCTTTGACAACGTGTCTGGCGGAATGGCTTCACATGCAGATGAGATGTACTGCTTCAGCTGTTCAATTGTTTCTGGATTCTGGCGGTACACCTGGTCTTTCAAGTGTCCCCACAGAAAGAAGTCACAGGGGTTCATGTCTGGCGAATAGGGAGGCCAATCCACGCCGCCTCCTGTATGTTTCGGATAGCCCAAAGCAATCACACGATCATCGAAATATTCATTCAGGAAATTAAAGACGTCGGCCGTGCGATGTGACCGGGCACCATCTTGCATAAACCACGAGGTGTTCGCAGTGTCGTCTAAGGCAGTTTGTACCGCCACAAATTCACGAAGAATGTCCAGATAGCGTGATGCAGTAATCGTTTCGGATCTGAAAAATGGGCCAATGATTCCTTTGGAAGAAATGGCGGCCCAGACCAGTACTTTTTGAGGATGCAGGGACGATGGGACTGCAACATGGGGCTTTTCGGTTCCCCATATGCGCCAGTTCTGTTTATTGATGAAGCCGTCCAGGTAAAAATAAGCTTCGTCAGTAAACCAAATGCCACCCACATGCATATCGCCGTCATCAATCCTGTGCACTATATCGTTAGCGAATGTCTCTCGTGCAGCAATGGTAGCGGCGCTGAGGGGTTGCCACGTTTGAATTTTGGACCGCAGCTGCAACACGGCGAACGGAAACCCGAGGCCGCTGTTGGATCACCTGCTGCACTAGCTGCGCGTTGCCCTCTGTGGTTGCCGTACGCGGTCGCCCTACCTTTCCAGCACGTTCATCCGTCACGTTCCCAGTCCGTTGAAATTTTTCAAACAGATCCTTTATTGTATCGCTTTTCGGTCCTTTGGTTACATTAAACCTCCGTTGAAAACTTCGTCTTGTTGCAACAACACTGTGTTCTAGGCGGTGGAATTCCAACACCAGAAAAATCCTCTGTTCTAAGGAATAAACCATGTTGTCTACAGCACACTTGCACGTTGTGAACAGCACACGCTTACAGCAGAAAGACGACGTACAGAATGGCGCACCCACAGACTGCGTTGTCTTCTATATCTTTCACATCACTTGCAGCGCCATCTGTTGTTGAAAATTGTAACTACTGTAATTTCGAAAGTTTGTCCGCCTGAAAATGTACTGTTGTCCCAAGCATATTGCAACAAACGGTGTATTTCTATCGCTGCTCGTTTAGTTTTTATTGCCGTTTCAAATATACCGGTCATTTTTGAAACACCCTGTAGGTAACGATGCACGCTACCTCACACTAACCTTACCTCACCTTGCATGCTCTGTCGCAGCTAGCAAGCCGCTATTGTCCTCACTACCCGTCCTACTGTCGCAGAGGTTTTTTTTCCTTGGCGCTTGCCTTGGCACTTCTTTTCCTCTGCCCTAACAACCGCTACCCTTCAATCGTTTTCGACCACTTCTATCTCCTGATGAACCATGTTAATGAGTAATCTTACCCAGATGCATGGATAACATCACAGCTCGCAACCAGTGACACCTGATTCAGAAACTAACATGTTACGGAGGTGACAGAAGAACTTTTGGTTTGGTCACCTCGTTGGTGTGGGCGTGGAGGGGCCCCAACCTATAAAGCGTGGGCACGCGGAAGTAGCGAATTGCGGACGGAACGCCGTGAGCACCGAGCGAGGTGGCGCAGTGGTTAGGCACTGGACTCGCATTCGGGAGGACGACGGTTCAATCCCGCGTCCGGCCATCCTGATTTAAGTTTTCCGTGATTTCCCTAAATCATTCCAGGCAAATGCCGGGATGGTTCCTCTGAAAGGGCACGGCCGACTTCCTCCCCCATCCTTCCCTAATCCGATGAGACCGATGACCACGCTGTCTGGTCTCCTTCCCCAAGCAACCAACCCACCAACGCCGTGAGCTCGAAGATCCTTGTGTGGAGGGCCGGTGTTGTCCCGATGGCGGTTATCGTGTGATCTTTCATGGGCTGAGAAGTGATTTCTTGGTTCTACCCTTGGATGCCGACGAAGAATTGCGTCAAGTTTGGCGTATGAGATGAACATAATAATTCTACAAAAGTGCACGTTGGTGACTCGTATATTAGAACTGGGAGTGGTGTAAGCTTTGCTTCATTAGTGCCGTTTCCAGTTATAGCGCTCCTTGGGAGAAGAGCGTTGGCATCGGCATTGTCATCTGTTTAGCTGTTTTAAAGTTAATGACGATTTTGGATC
The DNA here is from genome assembly GCF_023864275.1 of Schistocerca cancellata. Taxonomy (NCBI): domain Eukaryota; kingdom Metazoa; phylum Arthropoda; class Insecta; order Orthoptera; family Acrididae; genus Schistocerca; species Schistocerca cancellata. The sequence continues at coordinate 86,411,187 of NC_064631.1, read as the reverse complement.
GAAGATGGATCCAAGCGAGGGACCGAATCATTGCTTGTCTTATTAAGAAACCTAAGTCGGCCCCCAGCGTGTTAAACTCTGTTATCTATAGTTATAATGAGTGATTTGACAGTCTGGTGGTGTCCACGAGTGAACTTTGGAGGTACTGTTAAGTGTTTGTAGTAATGGAAAGGTTGACTGTGGAGCTTTTCATTCGGACACTTATGAATCGTGTTAATTTCATTTCAGTTCTTATGGTATTTTACGGTTCTACTTGCTGTGGTGAAATCGCTGATAGTATTTTCGTAATTTAGCTTGGGACCTTATTCTGTGGTTTGGTGCGGCCCTCCCAAGAGTTTAAAGACTCAAATATTTTATTACTGCCTTTTTGAGGTTGCCTTGCAACAGTTGTTGTTTTGTCTCTTGTCTAGCCACCGTACTGCTGTTCGGTGCAATGTGGTATAGCCGAAGAGTTCAGTAGTACCGCATATACTCCCTCGCCTGTTTTAAGATTTGCGAGCCACATTCATATTGACATATATCCCAGTATGCTATTTGTGTAAGTTGGTTGTGCCCTGTTAATGATTTGTACATCGTGAAAAATCTTTCCCATACCGCATGTGAACCTGAAAGACAGCATGGCGCACAACAGTGCATGACTACGACGAAATCAAAACATATGTCTTGTATATTATTTTTTAACAGATGTAGCCGCTGAGCTTAAGAGTTGATTTGTGTGTTTCTTTTATTTATTTTGGAAGCAAAAAATTTGCATACCTGGTTAATCATAACAACTATGCTTAATTATTTGTCATGATTCATTTGGTATAGTTGCTTCATGTGTAGTGAGGGTTGTGGTGCCAAGAATTTGAAACGAGGGGAAATACTTTGTGATACAGTGCCCATCATAGAGGCTACGGAGTTTGAATGTACGTTGATAGTAATAAGATTTTATTGCATTTAAGTTCTTGTTTTAATTAAAATTTTGTGTTCAATATTTTATTGTCTTTAGAGATCATAGGTGATATCTAGGAAAAGTTTGGTATTGCCATGTGGCTTTAGAATCTTTTATTTGACCTTGCATTATGTCATTTGTATTATTTCCTCTGCTTAAAAAGGGGTTTTGAGTTTTAAACATTGTAAAATGATTCTGAGAGTTGTTCTTTGTTCTGTTATTATTCAAGACACTGTTCATTAAATAATGCTTCAACAACTTTCATTAAGAGCTACACACATCAAAAAACGTTTTTGCATCACCCCGGTTCCCAGAACTCCTGAAGACAGACATTGATTGTGGATATTGTATCACAGACATGGTCCCTTTGACTGTTCAGAGATGTCACTAAACCCTCCCAAAGATGTAAACAATCATGCATGAACAGCGCCTATTAGACGGAGGGGGTCCAACAGCCGACCAGTTCCAGTCATAACAGCAGGAAGAAGGTACGAAAGCGATGTTGTTCAGACATGGAGAAGATACAGGGAGACAGGACCTGTCGATGTCAGGCCCCACTCAGGCTTCCAAAGGGCTACTCCTCCAGTGGATGACTGTTACCTACGGATTATGGCTCAGAGGAACTCTGACAGCAACGCCATCATGTTGAGTAATGCTTTTCTTGCAGCCACAGGACGTCGTGTTATGACTCAAGTGTGTGCAGTAGGTTGCAGGATACGCAGCTTTACTCCTGATTTCCCAATGTCCATGGCGAGGTCCATCTTTGCAACGACGACACCATGCAGCACGGTGCAGGAGTGTCACAGGGAAAATTTAATTTAAGATCTATACGAACACATGTAGTACAGCACTTCCTTATTACATCCAATACTGGGGTACTATTCCAATGTAGGAGAACCCTGGTAACATAAGGGAACATGTTAATTGGAGTTTGTGTTGGGGAGGGTACTTGAATTGGGAAGTTCCTGCAGCTATGTTGACCACATTCTGAATGGACCGCTCAGGATTGGCATCACGTTCTCTTCACTGGTGAGTGTCGCATATGCCTTCAACCAGACAATCATTGGAAACGTGTTTGGAGGCAACCCAGTCAGACTGAACGCCTTAGACACATGGTCCAGCGAGTGAAGCAAAGTGGAGGTTCCCGTCTGTTTTGTGGTGGGGCCGACATATGCCACTGGTGGTCATGGAAGGGGTACGTGAATGCAACCATTTTGACAGCATATTGAAGAGGCATTCGCCTTCATGGACGACAGTTCGCGCCCCATCGTGCACATCTTGTGAATGACTTGCTTCAGGATAATGGCATCACTTGACTATTGTTGCTATAAGCCGATAAAAGCACTCACAAGATGCCGTACTGAATCGTGAAGCAGTATCCTGCTGTTCTGTAATCCCATTCCTTGCTCTATCTTTCAATATCTCTGATAATATCATGTGGTGACAGATACGGCTGAGTCATATGCTCAGTACAACCACTGTGTACCTACTTTCTATAAATAAGGGTGGGTTGTAAGGATGTCTCGTAGGAATCCTTATTTTTTTTTGTCTAAGAAATAGTTGAATCTCACGTATCTCCATGACAGTTTTGATCAACATGGGTGAGAATATTGTATCCTGTTCCACCTGCCATCGACCCAACTGTCAACAACGCGTGTTTGCCCTTATGCGGTGTACCTAACTCACTCCTCTTTGTTCCAACACGTAAAAATATTCCTAAAAATCCAAATTTTACTTGATATAAATGTGTCTCATAGCATTTGGATCGGTCACTAATACCTCCTACAGGTAATCATAATAGTATGTGAATCTTGGTTGCTGACACTTACCTTAGCTGCAGCAAGATGCTGTCACTGTGACCAGGTATTTTTTTTCTTCGGGCACAATTACTTCCAGCATGGCTGACAGCTTAGTTTGTGCTTGGTATAGACCTGACGGAATTGTCCTGGCAATAGGAAGGATGGAGTTGGCTTCTCTTGTACTACCTGATGTTTGACTACCTATACCCTGCTATTTCTATTCGAGAGTTACTCATACTACCAGAAGGATGTGCAAAATTCTCGCCAGGGTAAACTGCATTTGTAACTAGTCTAGTCGATACAGTATAGCACCCAATCTCCATTCATCGTATCAGTCACCCTCTTCATGTAGCGAGTCACCTATGCAGTTAGACCTTGTAATTATTCCACTCTCCCTTTCCTAATTTGGCAACAGAATTGTCTGCCATTCAGTCTGTATTCAATTACTCTGCGATTTCTGCTTGCGCATGAGCTGACGTGTTGTTCATCCACCTCATATTGTCAGTGTCAACTTCTCCTAAAACAGTCTTTAACACTCGTCCTCCTGCATCTTTCCGTCATCGTTCTTGTTTTCTCTGTTTGTGGGGGCATTGAACCAGAAACCAGGTGTAGTTGCTGCTGTAGGCGATTGTAGTAGGCTTGTAATTCCTGTTCTTCCGCAAGCATTTGTTTCAGGAAATCTTTCTTCCGGTTTACTAATGGATCTTCACACAGGCTTCAACCAGCCTCTGAACCTCATTTCTTAACGTCCAGGCATTATACGTCAGTTTCATCATCCACCGGTGATCGGTCATGGCGACGTCTTCTTGCCAGCAGAATGGAACTCCACTTTCTTGTCATACTTGTTAGGCGTCCAACCTTCCATAGCTACAGAAGTGACGCTCTTCGTGCTCATCTCCAACAGTGACATTACCTGAAGCAGAGAATTCTACAGCCAATCTCCCCTTTGTATTATACCAGCCTAACACCAGGTCTTAAACGTTTCATCAAAGCATGCACAGATTGTACAGCAGCCTCTAGCAATCTTAATGGTGTCACATTCCCTTCTTACTCCCTCACCCACTTTTTTGGACTGATGCTGGTAATGGTGGTAAAGAATCCAGCACGCCCAGAAAGAACTGAATGTGCTCACCGTGGACGACTGTTGTTCGAGTTTGGAGTTGTAATTTCACTTTTACCAGCAAGCTCATCTCGGCCACTAGCCATGAGTGAGAATGCAATGCCCCAATGAAGGTTCGAGTCCTCCCTCGGACATGTGTGTGTGTCTTTGTCCTTAGGATAACTTAGGTTGTGTGTGAGCTTAGGCACTGATGACCTTAGCAGTTAAGTCCCATAAGATATCACACACATTTGAACATTTTTGAGAATGCAGTACGAACTCTGGACACAGACTGACATTCAATGCTTGTGTATCCCTCGTACAGTGTCAGTGGCACATGTGTGACATCATCATCTCACGCCTCCATCTCCCTCCTCTCCTCGCTCCCTATTCACTATCCTTCAGCTCTGCTAATCCATGCACCTCCTTCTCTCCGTACTCTGTTCCACTCTCCTCTCCTCCAGTCACAGCACACAGTAATTTGGTAGCGTTTAAAACCCATACAGATTCAACAGGAAACTCTCTCTCTCTGACACACACACACACATACACACACACACACACACACACACACACACACACACATACACACACAAACGCACACACAGCACACACATGCACAGTATATTACCAGACTTAAATCGAGACAGCCAATCAGTATGAACCACAGAGTCGGCGCTCTTGTTCACTGTACCCCATTTGGCAGTGTAAATGTTCCTGATACCCTTCATCTGTTTCCGAGATACAGGGTTAAAAGTACGCTACCTGTACACGTAAAATACACAAGTAAAATCCGATCTATGGTGAAATCTAAATAATGAATAACTGCAGAAAATTGCTCAAATTTTTACAGTATCTACTCTAATATTTATTTAGGAGTACTATCTTCCAGTTTTCAAAAATCCTTATCCGTTATCGAGAGACACCCCAAAACGGGGTTTTTGTGTACCAAAATCGAGCAATAATTTTCAAGACAGCTCTGTACAGCAAATGGCTGAAATTTTTACCGTATATTCCTACGATCCTCATCCCTAAAGACCTTGAAAATTTTCTTGATACCTTAATCTGTTTCCGAGAAAAGGAGGTTCACAGTTACCATACTTGTAGAAGTACCCTGTACGATCGCGCACGTAAAATCCGGTTTGAAAAGAAAACGGTGTTCACAAACTGACGTAACGTGGAGCAAGGTTTTGGAAAGTGTCCCCGTTATCGTCAGAAGGGTTCTGGAAACCCAATGTTGAAGCGCATGCAACATTTTTGTAACGAAGAATGAGGTCTGTGATGTAAAATTAGTTTTACGTTATTTCAGTTTCACGTAAGTAAATTATAAAAATTATACTAACCCATAAAGTTATTTTCATGTGAGTGACATGCCCTAGAGTAGCAGCGAAAAGATGGAAACCAGTGCAAAAATGTTGTTATTAGAGCACCGAAAAGAAGAATATGCTTCTGTTCACTGACTAAAAAGAGGTGTACCAGCTGCCTGACGCTACCTACCTCAGCACCATTAAAATTTTTCCGAAATATTCTGGCATTTAACATATTCGCGCTTTTTAATGTTGAGAGACAAGGAGACAGTGACAGTGGGAAAGAGACAGGAAAGTAATGAAAAGTAATATATACTGGAAAATAGTAAACAGTGTTTGCAGCACAACAGAGCGAAGGAGATAATAGCAGAGTAAGAGAAAGAGAGGGACACAATAGCAGCGGAAAATAGTTGACAATGAAACACCTAGGAAGAGAGTGAAGACAATTCCAGTGGGGGAGGAAGAAAGGGAAGGAGCAAGTGGAAGTAGGTGAAAGCGAGTGCTAATGAGAGACAGGGTCTACGACAATATCAACGAGGAAGAGAGAGATAGTGACAGTGAGAAGTGACAGCAACAGTGGCAAGAATTGAATGAGATAGCAGCAAAAGAGCGCGCAAGAGAGAGACACAGTGACAGTGAGAGGAGACAGTGGTAGTAAGATAGAACGACGAAGATTGTAGATGGGAGACAGGAAACGGTAACAGTTAGAGAGACACAAAGAGGTAGTGAGTTGGGATGAACGAATGACTGAGAATGAGTAAGTGGGAGCGGTTGGCTATGAGCGACTTACAGTGGCTAGTGGATGCGAGTGAGCTACATTGAGGGGAGTTCGTTGGAGTGACAGGTAACTTGCATGCTAAAATGATCGTGAACAAGTTTGCATGCGAAAATGTTGGAGAAAATTATTAAAGGCGCTGAGAAAAGTAGGATGGGGCAGCTGGTGTCCCACTTTTCAGACAGTCTTTTAAACAGTAGTATATTCACGTTTTTTGTGCTTCAATAAAAACATTTTTCCGCTTGTTGAATAACAAACAAGATAAATAACTACGTAAATTATATATATATATATATATATATATATATATATATATATATATATATATGTATATATATATATATATATATATATATATATATATATATATATATATATATATATATATAAAGACTGGTGGAGAAAGAGATGGTCAGAGGGGAGTGGTGCTGAGTGAACAGAGAGAGGGGAGGGGAGGATCAGAAAAAGGGAGGTGGGAGGAGGAGATAGACTGACAGAGATGAACAAAGAGGGTGGGGGGAAGAGGGGATGTGTGCAATCTATGTGACAGACGAGTACGAGGGTGAAGCCACTGTAAGATGCCTACACATTCGTAAATGGTGCTTGTGACAGCGTGTGTTGAAAGTGCTACACTTTTGCTTTTTGCGACAATTTATGAATGCACAGCATGTGAAGTCACGGTGTATGAGAGAAATTAATTACGTCATTCGTTGCATTGTTTCAGAACATAGCAGTCCACAAGTGTCCCAGCTAACATTTAATTTTGAAGTTCTCAAGTTTGAATATTTCACATATACACAAGAGGTATATATCTTGTGGTGCAGTACGTTAGCCTCTAGAGTATATTAATTTTTCCCATGCCACGTTCTCTCTTGTGGGTGTGCCGTCTTAATTGTGAAATAAATTGCAAAGGCGCACTTTGCATTTTATCTGTGTCGTCGCTAATGCTTAATTAATACAACATTGATTTGGTTAATTTTGATTCCAAGTGTGCAGAACTAACTAGAAGCCTATTATTGGATAATTTTACCACGCAATTTTGGCTTAAGCTTCGTTAGTGGAGTCCCATATAACATACAAAATCATCTGTTTGCGTTATAGTTTTCTCCCTTGGTTTCTATTTTATACTGCAAAAACTCTGTATATCTGAGAGCTCACATTCCTCGATTAAAATGTATAACATGAAAGCAGTATGTTGTTTCTTCTTAGTTGTTAAAGCCTATGGGTTAGTTAATGATCTGCTTAGCTTTGCTGTTGATGGAAAATAAAGTGAAACATTTTCAACACTTTAGCCAGCTTTACTGAAAATGTTAGACACAAGAAACATTTTTTGTTAGTAAATTTCAAACTATCTGAAATCTTACAGTCAATAAAATTCTCTCTTAGCACATATTTAATTCAAAATATTTTCAGGTGATTGTTCATTACATACACAAATTTTTATACTCGTTATGTAGATGACACAGTTATTGATTTTGTTGGAAATGACCATCTGTCGTTCAGTACATTTCGGTCAAAGAACACCATGATAACGACTGGGAGAGCGATGTGCTAACCACGCGCCCCTTCTATCCACATCCTTAACTGAGGATGACACGGCAGTCGGATGGTCCCAATGGGTCACTTTTGGCCTGTAGACGGAGTGCTTTCGGTATATTTAACAGCTTTCGCGAAAAAATCCTCTTCGCAAAAGAAATTCAGCATGAAAACTTTCTCAATCTCAAATTATCTGTAATAGGCAACAGTATTAGCTTTAACATCTTCCGTAATCCAACATCTACCCCACTGATTCCCCTCACCCATAAGGACACAAATTAGCATTATTTCGTTCCGCTATTAACCGTGCTGTAACGATGTCTCTTTCACTTTTTAAGCAGCAAAACGAAAGCAATATGTTAAAATCGATTGCTATTGATAATGAATTCAAGATTTAATAGATGGTGTCCTAAATACCAAACTCACTAAAAACGTATATCTTTACGGGGTAATGGGGTAATAGATATGCATACTAAGGAGACGAAAACAATAAGTTTATTTCCATCCAGTTTTTAGGCAATATGTTCTACTGGATACAACGCCCATTGGTGAACAAATATAATTCTAATGTAACGTTTTCTACTAATAATAACATAAAGAACAATCTTGTGCACTCTCTCAAAACTGTTGAGGATTAGTTCTCACATTTGGGCACCTACAAAATGATTTACAATAACTGTCCCAGTTAGTGTATTGGGCAGAAAGGTACAGGATTGATAGTGAGAGAGAAAGAACATGTATCGGGAAAGAAAGGCGTCAATGTACACAATTCAATCTTTGCAAAACATTTACTTATTGCTAATCATTCTCTGAGCAATTTAGAGGATAACATAATTCTGCACAAAGAAATAAAAGGGTGGAGATTAGATTTATGGGAAGATCTTGATAATGACACTTAGCGAACAATGACAGCAATAGCTCCACCTCCAGCTCGCAGGTATACGTTTCCTTGAAGGCTTTAAGCCGCCACTTTTGCCATATACCCAAGTCTACCACTCGCTGTTGGCCTCTGTGTTTCTCCCAGAGTTATATTTCCATTTATGAAACCTACTTTCAATTTTTTAACTTCACATTTCATGTTTTGTCATGCTCAGCTACTTTCCACCTTGTGATATTTCATACTTCATGCACCCACTGGATTCCCCTCCTCCCTTTCACGTTCCCCTCTTTTTAACGCATTTTTTTAAAATTCTGATATCTTTACCTATCTTTTTTTGAAGTTATGTATGTACTGCTCAATACTGTTTTATGGATCTTTGTTTTATTCATTGTCCTAACAATTTACAATGTATTTTCTTTGCTTCCTTCAGAATGCTAGTTCCATTCGCTTTTAATTTGTTTACATGTTATATTTTGTTACTCACATTGATTTTCTTGATTACTTCATAGGTTTAATTACCACACCACTTTTCCTATCTCTCTGCTTGCATTTTAAACTGTTACATTCCTTCTTATTAGTGTCTTTTCTTTTACGTTAGTTATGTGTTGATTAATAAGGCTCTACATATTTATGTCTTTCTTACATTATGTGAATGTATTATACATAGTGCATTAGCTTAATAATCTGTTTCATGGCACATTCCAATATTTATTTATAAGTTCTTCTCATGCTGCTTTATGCATTCACATGCACATAATTAGCACTCTTTTCTGGAGCCTCCTTGCTTTTTATATATCATGTGGCTTTTACGGTTCCTCTCCAGCCTTTTCCAGTTTTAATTACTTTTATTCTGGTTTAATGTCAGCTGTTAACCAATTTATTTGGCTAATCACGCATTGGATGCTCAGTACAGCTATATACATACTCGCTTGTGCAGTAGCCGCCAGCAACTAACATAGTTTACCTATCACCTGTGCCTGCACATCTTAGTCAGTTCACATCACTAGCTATGTATGTGCCATACTAAATGTCAGCTGGAGTAAATGTCACAGCTGTAGTATTTTCAAGTGTTACGATAAAGCTCTACAGTATTGGACTACTACCTTCAATTGTGCCTTTTACTGCTGATACTTGTAGGTAACTCATTTGACAATTTGTAATTTTACAAGTGAATATACTCTTCCAAAAATTTTTGTCACTATTGTTTATCTAATTTGGTTCCTTCTCTGATTGACATTTGTAACCATTTTGTAAAAGATGGTAGTTATTAACGAAACATTGGATTTTTTTGGTAATAAAGCCAATAGAATCCACAGAATGTTGCCAATGTGGGCTAGAAAACTAGTTTTGATGTTTGGCAGTGCATTCCAATGCTTTATGTAAAAGAAACAACAGTCACTAATGACATATGGAATTCTTACTGAAAAGGCTATGAAAAGGACACAATACGTTGATTTTACTTTGTTATATGATTTCAAGTTAATGCCATTAAATCACTTAGATTTTTAATATTTTGCTTCCAGAAAATATCATTTCTGTAGATGATCGGAAATATATAGACAACGGTTTTACAGGTCAGATGAAGAGGATATATTCAATTACCTATGCTCAAAACATGCAATTTTCAAAATTAGGTCCAAAAATCTTACTTCCTTTAACTATACTTAAATGAAGTTTGCAACATAATATTGTTATTGGTTGCCAAGTTGTAGAACAACATATATGTTGGTATGTGTTTGTCATTCCATGCCCACTTCATCATTTAATTTGTCACTGTTAGTTTTATGACTGTCAGTTTTGCTTTGACATGCATTTTCTCATACTTCTGTGTCATGGAACAGCGCTCTCAATACTTTTAGGCTCAGTTCAGTGCTCCAACATTACAGCGATTCTTCCTTCAATTGTACTGCTTTACTGAGTGTGCAAGACTACTATTTATAGCTCTTTTAGTGTGATTTTCAAGAGGATTTTTTTTGTTTCATCAGTGTGATTGAAAATAATGATTTTTCAAACTTTCAAGCTACAGTCTTTCCATGATAACTTTTCATCTAATGCATGAATCAATTTTCAAAGTATTCACTGTCCATAATCTACACTATAATTTTTGCTGAGGATTAAAAACTTCAAGTTAAAGAATTTTAATGGATGTTAAAATAATAAAAGAAGTGGTTAATGAACTGAACGTATTATAAAACAGTTTTCACATGAAGAGATTTGAAGGTCTTAGTGAATACTCTATCTATGTACTGTAGCTACAAATTTCAATTTGAATAAATGCTAAATGTTTATTTCTTGTCGAATTAGCAAGGAAAGCATGAATAACAACTTTCCTGCAAAACTAAGTTTTAATTTTAATTAAGGTTTTTCCAAACTAGTTATTTGCCCAAGTATCTTTCTTTCTGCCTGATTGCTGATTTTTTAACACAATAAATTTCATGGAATTATCTCTCTTCTTTTTTGAACAACAGAATTTATAATGTACCGAAAATTTACTATGTGATAACTACTTCTAATTCTTTCAAGACGAATTTTGCACTATGATCGCTTATGCAGTAATGTGGCATGATGTAGCAGCAACAACATTATACGAAACTTTTGACAACACTAATTATTTTTATTTCCAACAAGCACATTCTCAGTGGTAACATAAGAGTGATTTTCACATGTAAAACATAAATATTTAGATATTAGTAGCGTACTCCCTATTGTGAGTAAACTTCCCAGTCTGCTCATTTAGTTTTCTCAACATGGACATACACACAATGATAAGTTATATAATGAAGACCTGATTCATCCAAAAATACATCGCATTTTGTAAATAAAATCTCTCCAGTTTCCTGATCGACAAAACTATACAAACAGAGTTCTAGACTGTTAAATTTCATTAGGTTTCAAATTCCATATGAATGTTACCAAAGTTCACTATACCTCCATGAGAACCATCGTGAGCAATAGATTTTGCTGGTGCAGCAATGAAGGTAGCCTCAGTGCTGAATACGAGAATACTGACTTGTTCTTTATGATTCAGTTACTATAACTGCATCAACATTTTAAAGTGTGGCCTTTGTAAAGAATTGCAGGAATCGGCTGCCACTGGTCTTAATTTAAGTCGTCACTGTTGACTTATTTCAGTAGTATTACTGTTACAGAATGCAGAGTTTCTGTTCGTTGCACAATTGGTGAAAAGAACAGCAACAAACACATAGTGATGCTTTTAGTACAAATAAAGACATTGCTAGGGAAGTGACCTACAAACTTGAAGTAGTGAGAGATACTGAGAGATTCTGACTGTTGATAGTCTGTATTAAATAGGCAGAGCTGCAATGAACATTTTATTTACTGCACTAAAACGCATTTCAGTCGTATTACCCATATAGCGACCTGAGTGTAAACTCTTGTCCCATGTGCAGTGATTTTAATGTCATCCAACTGCACTTTTAATTAACGGTTAGTCTATGTATAATTTAAGCAAATAAAATTGTTCAGGGTAAACCGTTTTTCATTTAGCTGCAAAAAAATCCAGCAACTCACACAATCACTTTTCCTTACCTTTCAGAATATTTATGTAGCCACTGCTGCTACAATGAATGTCAATTTAATTTTTAATTGACTGGATGCATATATGATTTGTGGAAAAATTAACTTACATTCCACTTTCCTAAAACAATCAATTTAAATAAGGGAAATGAATTCTTTTGTCATGAAAACAGTTTTCTATATAAATTTTTAATATTTTTATTTTTAAAACTCATACTATAGGCCTAAAACCAAAGATGTTCTTAGCAGCTACTGAGATCTGGCTTATTCGATAAAAAATTCCTGCCTGGGGGAACTGAGCATACTTGGGCACCAGCACAGCAGCAAGTAATAGTAACAATGATAAAAGTGAATAATGAAAATTGAAACTTTCTATTACTATTATTTTTCATTTTCTATTATATATTGTATCTTAATTTAACCAAATAACTGAAAATCAAATTAGTTATTAATTTCAAATATCTCTCAGGTAAAAGAATCTTAAACTTGTTACTAAGAACCATAAAAATTTTACTCAAAATCTGGTATTATAATATTCACATGCAGTAATGTTACACAAAATATTTATTTCTACCTTACTAAATTGTTAACACATTAAGATTATTGACCTTTTAAATAGAGATTCCACTTACAAGGAAATAATTTTCATTAGGGTTTTTGATATTTCTTATTAAATTTTATATATTGTATGCCATTGAAGAGATAGCAGAAAGAATATATAATACACATGAATTAAAGTAATTCATTATGAATATGGCAATGTATCTAGTTAATTTTCCATACCATATCTTTTATCACCGGGAGGAATCAATGCCTTACTTACCTCAATTGAACAAATTTCATGTTTAATGCTTTGTATGAAATTCATAGTTCTGTGTTGTTCTGTATAGTTGAGCAAACACACTTCTCAGCTTATTTTATTTTTAACAAAACATTGCTTCATATCTTTAGACTTTTTTCTCTACCTTGTCACCAACTTTATAAGCATATGTTTTCACTCTCAAACAGCCACAGTTTTCCAATAATTTCCCATTATATTCATCTCTCATTTTTCCTAAAACTCTCGTTTTTACTTGTGGAATATTGTATATATTTATACACTCCATAAATTTTTTGTAAATTTTGTGCTAAAATGTTTACCACTTATTACTTGTGATTTAATATCTTTTCTGTTCACACATACGTCTTCTAAAAATATATAAAATTTCATTCACAAATAATATTTGATCAAACTTCTCCAATTGACATAATGATTCATCTGTTTCAAATTCCACAGTTGGTATGCATTATGATAGCGATGGCTGTATTGTTTGTACTGAGCAATAGCTGTAGCAGTCTTTTCACTAAATAAACACTTTTTTAGTGTACAACATTATATTGAGATAATTCTGAATTTGAACTATTCTAGTACAGATACGTTATTGCTCCATCAACTCCTAAGTGTAGCAAACATAATGCATGACCAATTTTGTGAAGTAAAGCTTCAAATAGATTTGTTTGGTAATTTGTTCCATATCATCAATCTGAAAGTTCCACATCCTATCTTTATCTGAATGTATTTCTACTGGATCATTATTGATATTTGTAAAAACCATGACCTAACACATTGCCATTTCCATTTATATCCTTTGAAAATCGGTAAACAGATATTTCATATGGATAACTTTGTGTTTTGATTGTATTAGTATTATTGACATCATAGGCGAACTGAATATTAGTATATTTTTTCCATAAATGGAATGCTACCTTTGTTACTGCTAGCAGACTGTTACTTGTCCCCTTGTGATTCCATCTCATATTTTTCTTATTCTGTTTATTCATAATGCTTCCATAAATAACAAAGGCATCTTTTACTCCATATCTAAGCATATTCATAAGATTTAGTCTCTTCAGTTAACTCACCATTTACCTCAGGACTGTGTATTAACTGAAATAAGATTAATTTTTTTAATACATTGTGTCTCAAGTGAGTTGCTTTAGCTGTTGTTGGAATATATAAATAACCAAAATCATTCATATATTTTATATCTCTATTCTCCTCTTGTATTGCAACTATGTTGACAAACGATAACAGCAGAACTACCTTCATTTTATACACTATTATAAGGTGTGTTAATTTGAACACTTTTTCTAACAAAAATGTTTTCTGTTAAATAAAGTCATTTCTACACTTCATCAACAACAAGGCTTCAATATAGTAGGATGCAAATGACTGTGACAATAGATGAAAAGAATAATCCTTGGTTTACAGCTAAAGATATTGCTGAAATTTTAAACTATAAGGAAATGGATGAAGTTTCCAAACTTGATGATGATAGTGACAAGAAAAGGCATGCAAACAAAATATGAAGATCTATAAATGTACATCCACAAACAGTACTTATAAAAAAGGATTATCGTCTGTTACATAAAAGAGTATCCAAGAAGGATACTATAGACAGATTAATGAAAGATACTGATATTAATTTAAATCTAGTCACCAGGAGTAAAGAGCTGTAATACATTATCATTGTCAAGAACTGCTTCAGGGATGAATCATAGACACACAGTTTAATATGGATATAAATGTGGGTAGATCTATATTTTCTTGAGTGTAAATTAGCTATGGAATGTGATGAATATAACATAATGATGTAGGTCCTATCAAAGAAAGAGATTAAGAAGATTGGAAAATGATAAATTTTCACTTGAATTCATTAAATTTAACACAGAAGCAAAAGATTTTTAAGTTTGCAATATTTTTTATACAAGAACATAAGAAGATTAAGACCAAGAGTGGAGGTACTGAAAGGAAATGAAAAATCAATTATATTTGTTGATGAATTTAAAACAGTATTTCCAGTAAAACAGTTTTCTACTAAATGGAGTTGCCATAGGTATCGTCAACAACATGCTTACTTACAATGGTAAGCAAGCATTCAGGGTAAATGATTAAAAGAATATTTTTTTTTTTGTTTAAGGCTAAGGGTGTTGTTGAAGTTTTAAACTGTAAGCAGCCTATAAATGCTATACAAAACATGTATATGATAATGATAGGTACATTTTCCTCCTCTTGAAGGGGTTTACGATTTTGGGGCATATCAGAATTCACAGCCTGGCAATCCATTTATCAATAAATCTATGCTGTATTCATTAATTTTTAAATCACAAAATAAGGGATCTAAATTATTTAAAATAGTTTTTAGTGAAGTTTTGCCTTCAATTTGAAACCAGGAAGAATATAAAATAAAGCAATTATGGCACGTACTAATAGATCATATACAAAAAAGGAATGAAACACAAGTATATCACTTATAAGATCTGAATTAAGGATAATTATATATGGAAACGAGATGAAAGATTTGAATTACCTTCAGAATTGCCAACACACAGAAATGACATGACATACAGGGCAAGAGGAATTATCTGGTAACCATTTATCAACATCTTCATTATGAAATATATGATTACATTTAGTTGTCAAAAATTCATTTAATTTTGGTTGCTTAAGCATATAGAGCAGTTGCTACCCTCAGGCTGCTCCATTCATTCATAACTTACTATTATTTGTGGTTTGGAAGATTCAGATATTTTTTACAATCCAAAATGAGATCCCAATAAACTTTACCTATAAATGCTATTATAAAACATTCAGATAATGCTCGATCACTTGACATTTCCTCCCAATTTAACCTCCCATGAAATTCTCTAATAAAATTTTCAGACCAGCCATGTGCTACTCAGATAGTGTTACAGTTCATCTTTTGTTGACATTTTCTCATAAAATCTTCTTACAACTGCTATTAACTTTAGATATTGTTCCAATCTAATTGATCTCAAATTCCATTCTGAAATTTTTAGTTACGTTTTGTTGATATATCATATCCAAGCTAATTTTGTATTGGAATTCTCTTATAGAATTTCCATTTGAAATTCTTTTATAAAATCTACAGAATTTTTTTTTTTACGTGTTATAATATAGCAATTATTTTTAACTTGAAATTCTCTCATAAAATCTTCAGTCAGTGTATATTGTTGTGATATAAAACTCCATACAGCTTCAGAATTCAGAAGATCGTTAATTTTAATATAATCAACAGTTTTATGTTTATATATTTTAATATCTAAATGCAATATATGTAAATCTTCAAAATATATATTTCCAAAATCATATTCAGTCCAGGCAATACATTGTTCATTTTTTGGTTTAAGACACCCTCTTATTCCTAGATTCTTTTACAACACAATTACCCTATTTATTGTTATTGTTGATGAGATCAATAAGTCATTGATTTCTCATTTTAGTATATCCTCTGTAACCAAAATCTTTTGTTCTAGTTTTTAATTTACTAATTTTTAGGGCTTGTAGGTTCAACATTTGTAAGATTTATTGTTTATTAAGGAAATAAAAAAACTGCATTTTTCCAGGAATTCATTCAAGAAAATAAGTATGTACATTGTTCAAAGATAGCTGAAGTGAGAAATGTATTTATCACAAATGATATGGTATTTTCTTATATCGTTTGTATGATTTCTCACTGGCTAATAATTTGGACTCTGATAATTTTAAACAAAAGAAGTTCAATTAGGTTTTTATGTATATTATTAGTGTATTATATATTTTATATATTTTATTAGTGATAACAGTGTCTCCCATTTAATTGAGTGGGAAGTCATCTGATCTCAAAAAATTATTCATTGCACCTATATGAAACAGCTGTAGTAATGTTACGCTAGTGGTTTTTATACAACATTTTAAGTTCAAATAATAAATTGATGGAGAGAGAATAAATATTCCTATTGGTCGATTTACTTTGAAAATCTAGGCAAAATTTATTCATTGAAGAAAGCCAGATATTCACACTGTTGAGTGAAGACTAATTTGATGCAGCTCTCCATGCTACTTTATCATGTCCGAGCATCTACATATCTGATTAACTACTGCAACTTACACCCTTCTATCCTTCTGAACCTCCTTACTGTATTCGTCTCTTGGTCTCCCTCATCGATTTTTACCCCACACACTTCCCTCCAGAACTAACCTGGTGATCCCCTGATGTCTCAAAATGTGTCCTAACAACTGATCCCTTCTTCTAGTCAAATTTTGCCATAAATTTCTGTTCTACCAAAGAAAATTAAGTTCCTCCTCATTATTTGAGTGTCCTTACCATCTAATCTTCAGTAGTCTTCTGTAGCACTATGTTTCAAAAGATTCTATTCTCTTCTTGTATTAACTGTTTATCATCCATGTTTCACTTCCATATGTGGCTACACTATACAAATACTTTCAGAAAAGGCTTCCTGACACCTAAATCTATACTGGATGTTGAGAATTTCTCTTCTTCAGAAACACTTTTCTCGTCATCGCCAGCCTACATTTTATATCCTCTCTGCTCTGACCATCATCAGTTATTTTGCTACCCAAATAGCAAAACTTACCTACTACGTTCAGTGACTCATTTCCTAGTCTTATTCCCTTAGCCTCAACTGTTTTAATTCGTCCACCTTTCGTCACCCTTGTTTAGTTTTTGTTAATGTTCATATTCTCCTTTCAGTATTCTGTCCATTCTATTCAACTGCTGTTCCAAAACCTTTCCTGTCTGTGACAGAATTACTAGGTCATTGGTAAACCTCAAAGTTTTTATACCATCTTTCGGGACTTCGATTCCTACTGCAGATTTTTCTTTTGTTTCCTTTATTAACTGCTCAATATACCGACTGAATAACACTGGGGAGAGGCTACAACCCTGTCTTGCTCATTTCTCAACGACTGCTTTCGTTTCTTGCCCGATGACACTTGTAACTGCCATCTGGTTTCTGCACAAACTATAAATAGCATTTTGTTCCCTGTATTGTAACCCTGTCACCTTTAGAATTTGAAACAGTGTATTCCAATCAACACTGTCAAAAGTTTTCTCTGAGTCTACAAATGCTATAAACGAAGGTTCAGCTCTCCATAACCTATCTTCTATGAGAATTCGTAGGGTCAGTATTGCATCGCGTGTTTGTCCAGAATTCAGACTGATCTTCCCCAAGTTCGGTTTCTACCAGCTTCCCCATTCTTCTATACAGAATTCGTATCTTCTATACAGAATTCGTATCTTGCAACCATGAGTTATTGAACTGATAGTTCGATAATTTTCACACCTGTCAGCACCTGCTTTCCTTAGGATTGGAATTATTAATTTCTTCTTAAAGCCTGAGGGCATTTCGAATGGCTCACACGTCCTGCTCACCAGATGGAAGAGTTTGTCATGGTTTGCTCTCCCAAGGCTACCAATAGTTGTAATGGATTGTTGTCTATTCCTGGGACTTTGTTTCAACTTGGGCTTTCAGTGTTATGTCAAATTCAACACATATCATCAAATGTCTCATTCCGTCTTCATCTGCACACCTCTGAAACTCTCTGCAACTTCTGTTTCCTTTAGTTTATCCAAGTCGTATCTCCCTAAATTCCTACATTTTAGCTGTTTCTTCAGTTTTAATCTTCAGTTCATAACTAATAAATTATGACCGAAGGCCACATCTGCTCCTAGAAATGTCTTCCAATTTGAAATCTGGTTCCGAAATATCTGTCTTACCATTATATAATCAGCCTGAATCATTCTGGTGTCCTTAGGTTTCATTTGGGTATACAACCTTCTCTCATGATTCTTTTACCATGTGTTAGCTATCATTAAATTATGCTGTGTGCAGAATTGAACCAGGCGACTTCCTCTTTCGTTCCTTTCCCCCAGTCCATATTCACCTACTGTTTTTCCTTCTCTTCCTTTTACTACTGTGGATCTCCATTCGCCCATAGCTATTTTCGTCTCCCTTAACGATATAAATAATTTCTTTATCTCATCATACAAGTCTCCTATCTCTTTATCATCTTTTGGCATGCAAAATTATACTTCTCTGGTGGGTGTGTGCTTTGTGTCCGTCTTGGCTACAATAATGCATTCACTTTGCTGTCCATAGTAGCTTATCTGTGTTCCTATTTTTTAATTCATTATTAAGCCCAGTCCAGCATTACCCCTACTTGGTTTTGTATTTGTAAACCTCCATTCACCTGTCAGAATTTATGTTCCTCCTGGTACTGAACTTCACCAACTGCCACTGTGTCTAACTTTAACCTACCCATTTCCATTTTTAAATTTTCAAATGTACCTGCCCGATTAAGGGATCTGACATTCCATGCTCCGATCCATAGAACACTGGTTTTATTTCTACTGGTAATGACATCTTCCTGGATAGTCCCTGCCTGTATATCCGAATACAGGACTATTGTACCTCTGGAATATTTTACGGAATATTTTCCCTCAGCATTTAACTGTCCAGTGAAGTTGCATGTACTAGGGACAAATTACGTCTGTAGTTTCCCCTTGCTTTCAGCTGTTTGCAGTACTAGCAAAACATGGCAGTTTTGATTGATGTTACAAGGCCAGATCAGTTAATCGTCCATGTTGTTACTCCTGCAACTACTGAACAGACTTCCGCCACTGTTCCTGAACCACATGTTTATCTAGCCTCTCAACAGATACCCCTCCGTTGTTGTCGCACCTACGATACAGCTATCTGTATCGCTGCGGCACGCAAGCCTCCCCTCCAATGGCGAGGTCCATGATTCATGGTTGGCGATATTCACATTAAGGCAAATAAAATAGAGTTATTACTGAAAGTTATGTTAAACTGTGTGTGTATATAAACTATAGTACTGAACGTCGGCTTGGAACTAGTGGCCAAACTATTCTTGGTAAAGTAGAGACTGTTGCTAACGATGTTCCTAAAATTATTCACTTTGAATTAATCAACATAAATTTTAATCTAACTGTTGGAATATTTGTGAAGCATACTGATCTCTTTCATCGAGAAACTAACATTAGAGCTTTATTCACGCCTAATGCTGAATTTGGTGGACTGCTAGTCATGAACCACATTATCCTGTATATATTCCAGGTCACGAAAAAATTTAGGGTGTAGAAAAAACTATGTTGGTGTAGAAGTGGCTGAACAAAATTTTATCCTTATTAAAGAACAAGACGGAAAGCTATCATTTTTACTCATTCCCTGTGAATGAGAAAAGTGAATATAACCTAAATGTTCCTAACAAGGATAATGGAATTAACTTCCACATAGGAGGTACATAATTATGAGTGGGCGAAGCAAAATCTACAAATTACATCTACTTGCCAAACCTCTGACATTCCATATGGCTACCTTATTTGTATTAGCGGTTCATTTATTGTTAACTTTTCTCTTACCAGCGTTCGCCATCGGTATATCTGACCTGGGTCTGAGGTTGTTTTGGGTATTGGTAGTAGTTGGGAAACTTGAGATGGCCGCCAGGGCTGCGCAACTATAGTTGGGCAGTGAGGCGACCACTTCGAGTCATTCCAACTTTTCTGATGTTCTTTTACGGTTTAGTCCCCTAGGAAGGTTGGCTTCTCTAAGCTTAATAGTCCTTCAAAATGGTTCAAATGGCTCTGAGCACTATGCGACTTAACATCTGATGTCATCAGTCACCTAGAACTTAGAACTAATTAAACCTAACTAACCTAAGGACATCAGACACATCCATTCCCGAGGCAGGATTCGAACGTGCGACCGTAGCGGTCGCTCGGCTCCAGACTGTAACGCCTAGAACCGCACGGCCACTCCGGCCGGCAAAATAGTCCTTTCTAACATTTACTTGTAACTAGACATGACAGGAAAAGGGACATGGGAAGAGCAGGCTTAGGATAGGAGAAAGTGGCCAATAGGTGATTGTGGGACGCAATTGGTGTGACTCCTACGCTTTGGGCTGTCCGGCCTGGGTAACCCTTCTGGCAACTAAGCTGCCACTGGCATAGCCCTCCAGATCCAGAGCAGGTAAAATTCCTTGCCTCCACATACTGTTTTACGTTGAGAAAGCGTCCCCTGAGTTGAGCTATAAAATATCACAGTACTTTGAAAAAAAGAACTAAACTTTTTTAATCAATTTCAGTGGTCTGTCTAATCCGTCATTGTAACAATTTCCGCCCATGATGCGATTGGCCGACGCCCAAAATTCGCAGTCACGCACTCGAGCTGCACAGCCATCGAACAGCCAGTCCTGAGGACAGGATGAATGTGCCTACAGATGGCCATTGTTTACAGGACATTTCACACGACGAACACGGCACAGGAAGTCAATCTTTATACGGAACAGATAGTAATAAAAGGCGAATGAAACATTTCCTTTGCTTATTTTCTGAAGTTGGAAAGTATACGTATCACACTTTACAATTTGTGACACTGCAGTATCTATGTGAATTAGTAATGAAGCATCCGGAATGGGTCCCTAGCTTGATTATGATATAACGTTTGTTAATACACAGGAACCGCACAAGAGTGCATACTTGTAGTCGGTCATAGACTGAGAGTAATTATATTTTGAGTAAAACCAAGGAAGTAATTTAAGTAATTGTTTTATATTATGTACCTTAGAAGCATGTATTTGAAAATAAAGAAAAGAATGACATACAACGTGAGAAGCAATATATATAAAATGTCTATTCACGGAAATAACCAATAAATTAAAAATAATTTTTTATTACGTTATGTAATACAAGGAAGGAAAATAAGTAACACCGTCCCGATGTAATGCGTTCCCACAGAATATTAATATTGGCAATTCTTAGCATTCACTTGTCTTGTAACATTATTTGTAATAATAAGCTGAAAACTAATTGCCTCCATCTCGCCTGATGTATGTACAGTATAGGTTTACACCTGTGTAACCGAAAGCACGGCGTGCGTTCAGTGAACATCTGTCATCACTCGTTTGACAGTTTTCTCTTTTTTGCTACCGTTTCTCTGTCGAGCTTTCCATGCGCACTAATAAATTTCAGTCATGTTTAGTAATTTGAAGCTACGTTTTTACGGCACAGTGTAATTATGCATCTCCCAATATTTCTCATCAGCGCTAGGTTATCCCCCACCCTTACTCTCTAGAGCTCAGTTACACAGGTACCTCCAACAATTCTGGTTTATGTATTGGCCATAGTACCCCTGACTTTGGCCAAATAGTGTTATTGACACTATATTTGTACTGCTACATTTTTAAATATCTCTTGCAAATTCGAAGGTATGTAATATTTACCCCAATAATTTTTGCCAAAAAATTTTAAAGAGAAATATTAAGAGTTTTTTGAATACGATGGTCTTGATCGTTTTATGTTGTGTATTTCGTTTGATGACCGGTTTCGATCCTTTTCTACACGCCTCCAGAGCAGTCTGCTCCACATCACCTAGAATCAAAATTCCAAAAGCGGTCACCAAACGAAATGAACAACATACAGCTGAAGACCGTTTAATTGCAATAATTTTAATATATTTTTGCCGATCGATGTTTTTCCTTAGAACAATGCTCCAAATAATTGGAGAAATATCTCATTATAATTGCCAGAACTTCAACATTCCACAGCAAGCCTCTCTCACCTTTTAAAACACTGTATCAGATTCACAAATAGTCGCGCGGGATTAGCCGAGCGGTCTTAGGCGCTGCAGACATGGACTGTGCGGCTGGTCCCGGCGGAGGTTTCGAGTCCTCCCTCGGTCATGGATGTGTGTGTGTTTGTTCTTAGGATAATTTAGGTTAAGTAGTGTGTAAGCTTAGCGACTGGTGACCTTAGCAGTTAAGTCCCATAAGCTCGTCTTCTGTAATAAGGATGTTTATCCTGCCAGGAACTCGTACAGAGCTGAGAAAATCCTCGCCACGGTGAATTACTAGATAGCCCAATCCCTTCCTATAAGAAGCATTTCGAGAAAAGCTGTGTCTATGGATTCTTGAGGAATCACTGATACTCATTATCGTCAATGTAATGATACAGCTGATGAAGTGCAGTTCTTTCATTACCGAAAGGGAAAGAAGGTTCCTTATTTGTTTTTTGTTACCATATCAGTTGCATCTTTGTCGTGTGTCGAGAAAACAAACCTCTGCGCCATGCTGTTTTCCCATCTCTCAAGAGTCATGCCGCGGAACGGATCTTGAGTCTCTTCCAGAGGTTTCTGCCTTCTTGGAAGCGGACACAGACAACGAGAGGCAAAACGAGAGGGAAGAGATCCGGAAAAAAAGAAGAATGTCCACCAGCACAGGACCAGAACCCTCAAAGCGACGCATTGGAGTGTTCCTTTCATTTTACAAGACGAGCGACGGCGTGGTTGTCGTAGGAAAATGTCTCCCTCTTCTCTCTCTCCCCCCACTATGTTCTCGTTCCTCTTAAATTACAGCTGTTGTTGGAAGATAAAAAGGCTCCTCCGAGAAGGAAATACAAGGTCGCTATTCTTTGCTTCCTGGCAAGCTTGAGAGTCTCATTTTATGTCACGTGTACAGCTGTCGTGAGTAAACAGAAGTTTGTAATTTTGATGCTTCCTTACCATAAGAAAGTCATATTTATCCTCCACCGGGAACTGAGCTACTGAAAAAGCAGACCGTGACTTTCCTACGAAGGTTTCATTATTAGGCGACATGGTGGACGAGAACCGGTGTATTCAACATGGTATGGATGTTTGCATTAGGCGACAGTAAGTACTACAACAATGTATCTGGCAGTACTGTAACGTCATTAAAAATGATTTTGTACACATTGTAAGGTGGTCACGTCGCTATGATTTTTGTATGTTATCGATGTGTACTTCAGAAAGAGAGACCAAACTGCAATACCGTTAAACAATCTTTGGTCTTATCGCAGCACGATCTTCCCCTCTGCGCAGTCTGAGACATTCGTAGTTTAAGTGCGGTAGGGGACGGACGTATTTATCGGTGCTGCGTGAACTCATGATTGTATCTTCAGATGAGGAAAGCCTGACTGTGAAGGACAGCAAGGATGAATTAGATGTGTATATTAGAAAGAGAAGAGAATATAAGTTTTGAATAGTGTCATCATTTTTTTGAAGAGAAGTAGCTAGTTTGTCAGAATGATTATTGTCAGCTAGTTAACTTTGTTCATTTGCTCAGAGCTGAGAGAAAGACTATCCCACTTCCTTGAGTCATGCTTTAGCATATTAACTGATTAAGCTCTTTGATTTTTACAGAAATACTCTGTTAACATTGCTTTCTCTTTACATCACTTCGTTAAGCATAGTATTGTTCAGACGTATGTTATGTGTGAAGATAACGCGAAGCTTTACTCTGTCTTTTTTTGAATATATGCTTCATTCTAAAATTCGTTTGTTTTAGAATATCATGTCGCAAGAATAGTTACTCTCCCAATCCCACAGTTTATCATTACGCACTATCATATTTCACGGTTTGAATATAGTATGGAAATTTTTATTTAGGAATAGAAATCTAGATCAGCCGCTATGTGCTTGCTGTTTGCTGTTATGTTTCCGGGAAATGTGAAACAATGCTATCAAGACTCAAAGTAAGTGGAAATTTTGATTAGGGCCAGATAGTTGTTTTACTTCAGTTGCACATTTGATACAAAGACAAGTAGCATTAGGTCATTTACAGTTCACTTCAAATTAGATTCTGTTTAGTCAAAGGTTAGCATGCGAGTTTTAAGTAGGATAACAGTTTGCAGGGACATTGTTTTGGTAATATGTAGACTTTTATAGATTGGGAAGTAATGTTGGGCATATTTCGTACAGAAACGGATACGGTGGGGAAGTATCAACTTTCATCCCGCGTTACTGTCGCCAAGTGAAAATGTGATTGTATGCCTTCCCGGCGTATACAGCTTGCGAAGAGTTCTCGGGCTTCCAGCCGGGTGGCGGTGTCTTCAAACTGCAACGTTTCGACGAGTGAATCCGCAAAGTCTCGGCACTTCGCCAGAAGATGATGAGTATGTCACTCGTCGAAACGTCGCAGTTTGCAGACACCGCCATCCGGCTGGAAGCCCGAGAACTCTTCGCCAAATGAAAATGTATTTACACAACTTATTAACCTCAGTACCTGTGTAGTCTGCATACCCGCAGCAGCAGAAAGAGAATAGAAATCGACGGACACTGCAAAAAAATGAAGCGGGCAAAGTACTCTCAATTTTGAAGCAAGTCGTACGCAATAACTGTTATCACCCAAATATTACCGACAACCGATGTAAAAAAATAAAACAAGGCTTTTACGCAAAGTCTGCAATGACAATAAACCCAGTTGTGAGTATCCTATATCCTCACTTGTCTTACTGTTTAATATTTTTGAGCTTATTCTTTACTGGGACTGCATGCTTAGCCGTGAAATAACGTTGGTCATATAGCAATGACTGGTTAAACACATTAGAAAATAACCTTTGCCTGGTTTTGTTTGTATTATATCTGAACTTCCAGCGTGAAGAATTTCGCTATGTGTTGCGACATAGGAGACTTTTCTGAAACATAAAGTAGTTTGAATTGTTTAAAGGAAAGACAATGGTAACAACGAGAAATACATTCTGTGTTCCGTAATTAAATGTTTCTGAAGGAATAAGTAAATCATAATTGGACTAAATGAGCCTGTGAGTTAGATTGCCTGATATGGGGAAATGGATTTAGACAGAATGAGAGACAGGTGTTGTCTCTAATATTGCAGTGGGAGTATCACTGGCTCTAGGACACTGATTATTGTGAAAGAAACCTTCGGATATGCGGTTTGATTTCCGATAGGAAGAACCGGTGCGTGGGAATTCAGATTTTTTGCGTCACATTGCAGTGTCATGTGATCAACTTCGAACAGATTAGAAAATGTATGAATTGTAAGTTTCGGCTACATGAATGTTCAACAGTTTTAGTATTTCTGCTGTTTTGTGTTTGAAACAATACCCACAACAATTGTTGATGGATAGCTTGACACTCATCCTATTGTTCAGGAAATTAAAGCATGCTGTAGGCGACAGTGACCACGCTAATAAACATTCAAGGATGAGTTGCATCGGAGAATGTAAATTCAGATTCTGACGCGTTGATTTCAAACATCATGATGCGAGATTCTACGTAGTTGTGCAGTTGAATGCAGACATCCGTAACAGGAATGTTTTAGCAGGGGAAACGTTTTCTGTCTGGACTGTTATTACGCTTGTTTGCCCGCCATGAATGCGATCCACGATTTCAGTTTTTTATGCCGCTTTCAAGAGCTGTAAATTACGTAAAAACTAATTCGACTTGAAGTACCCTCTTTTCTTAAAATATGTTACATAAAAATGCTTTTCTGTGTGCTTTTGAATGATAAACTTAATGTCTATTTTCACTTCAGTTGTGGTATCTATACCAAATAACCTAAATGCATGGTTTAAATTCATTGTTCTTTCCTCATCAGAAGTATCCTGTGGTCTAGACCTTGCGTCTTTGATTAATAATAAAAACATCGACCTCCTGAGTATCGATTCCAACAGCGGCCAACTGCTTACGTTACGAATAGAAAGTATTAGAATCGCAGGCGGAAGACTTGCGGAATAAGAACTCACTTTCTGCCAATGGCCTTGTCAAAGAGGACGGAGAAGCAGACAGAGTTTCACGGCAGCTTCTAGGGTAAGAGGGGAGCTGGGAAGGAAGAGTGAACAATGTTCAATGGCATGAGGATGCTGAAGGCAATGAAAACAAAAAAAAAAGTGGTTCAAATGGCTCTGAGCACTATGGGACTTAACAGCTATGGTCATCAGTCCCCTAGAACTTAGAACTACTTAAACCTAACTAACCTAAGGACATCATACAACACCCAGTCATCACGAGGCAGAGAAAATCGCTGACCCCGCCGGGAATCGAACCCGGGAACCCGGGTGTGGGAAGCGAGAACGGCAATGAAAACAACTACGTTAAAAACATTTAATGCGTAACCACAGGACATGTGGCCTGTAAGTGAAAATGTGTCATGTTGCTCTCTCCATTGGCAAAAGATTTCAAGCTACTCCTCAATCGGATCTCAGTGAGGGGAATGCCGAAAGGAACGAAACTATAAAAAGAATATGAGTTACTAACTCAGTCAAAAATGTCTTAATGCAGATATAATGAAGCTAGAAAAACTTAAAAAGAGCAATGCAAAAGTTCAGCTAGATATAGCTGGAGTCTGTGAAATGAAATTGATAGAATAAAAGTATTTGTGGTCAGACGGATAGAGGATGTAACCTACAGCAGTAGAAAATGGTGTAACGGGAATAGAATTCGTTATGAAGGTAGGACACAACGTGGGTTACAGTGAACGGTTTGGTGATTGGGTTGCTCTCATTAGAATATACTGCAAAACGACGCCAGCAACAATAGCTCAGCTATCATGGCAACGTCATAACTGGAAGACAAAAAGATAGAGAAAGCACGTGTGGCTATTGAACGACAGACTCAATATGTAATGGGAGATGATAATCCAGTAACCATTATGCACTGGAACTTGGTAGTAGGGGTAGGAGTAGAAGAAAAAGTTACGATAGAACATGGTTTGATAATAGGAATAATCTAATCTAATCTAATCTAAGAGAGGAGAGAAATCAATTCAGTTCAGTAACGAATATAAATTTGTAATAGCAAATAGAATGTTCAAATATCACAAGGCGAGAAGATGTACTTAGAAACTGCCCTCAAGCACAAGCAGACGCCAGCTGGGTTATATCGTGGTTAGCAAGAGATTCCGAAACCAGATATTGAATTGTAAGGCGTAGCCATGAGCGGAGAGAGACGCGAACGCCATTGAGTAATTAAGAAGATCAGACTGAAGTTTGAGAGAATCGTTCGGTGAAATCAACGAGAAAAAGAACTGGATACTGAAGTACTGAGGAATGATGAGTTAAGTTCGAATTTCTCTAGGGCAGCTCAGATGCAGAGAAATGGTCATCTCTAAAAAGAGCAATTACGGAAATTGAACAGATAAATGTAGCTGCAAGGGACGTTGCCACTAAGTAACTTTGGGTAACTGAAGGAATACTTCAATTGATCGACGAAAGAAGACGGCACATAAACGTTCAGGAAATGACAGGAATTCAGCAATACAAGTGGTTTAGGAAGAGCACGGCAGTCGAGACGACATATTAAGAAATCAGAAACATACGGTCGTCGAAAGGACTGATTCAGCATATAGAAAATAAAAAAAACTGAAATCATGGGAGTTACTATTAAGTGTCCAATGAAAATTCTTCTGTTCAACGCAGAGAGAAGAAGTAGGTGGAAGTAGCATATTAGAGGTTTCTTAGAGGGGAAAGAATTATCTGAAGGAATCGTAGAAGATGAAAGGGGAGTCGCTATTGAAGTAATGGAGGATCCATTCATAGTTTAACAGAGACCTGAAGGACTTGCAAACAAATAACTCATAAGCGACAAATAACATTCCTTCCGAATATCTGAAATCATACGGGTGAAGTCAATCAAGCGACTATTTAAGTTATGTATAATGTCTGAGACTGGAGAGTTAGGATCTGACTTTCGGAAATAAATTCCAAATATGGCAAGGTGAGATAAGTACTAAAACTGTCGCATATATAACCTTAATATTTAACTCACGAGTTGTGGTTTCTCAGACCGCGCGAAGATTTCCGAACCCCCTCACCAAGGTCGGTTTCGGAGGAATGCTTCTATACCCTCTCTACCCTCCTTAAATTACCAACTCTACAACGTTTTGTTGTCGATTTAATTATCGTCGTCTTTGTTGTTGGCACGTATTAGTGACACATCCTGGGGTCTCCTAGACCACGTTTCTCGAACAATGTATCCGTTTTCGCCAGTATAGTACAAAATGGGTTTGCCGTAACTGTCGGTTTTAACGATCCTAAGTTTGATGAAATTGTTAGCAGGTGGATGGGAGAAAATGTCAGTGATATAGGTCAAGAAACAGACGAACAGGTGATGACTTTATATCTGTCAGTGACCATAGTTCTGCTAGCGAACAACAGTATTATTTGCGAGAAGAACTTCAGTACAGTTGTGATGAGGACCTTTCTGTTCCCCGAATATAACTAGTTAAAATCAAATGTCATCTCAGAGGTGACAAAAATGTAGGTCCCATAGCTCAATATAAGTTTTGCACACTTCCTTTACGTACCTACGGAGTGCAATTTCTATGCCCAAGTTCAAATTCTGGAATTCAGTTTTATGTGAAACTTTACTTGCTACTTAGATACTACAGTTACTCACAATGTAAAATTCATTTCTTTCATCGTGAGTTTGCACTTAGGATTTAAAAAAAACTGCACAAAAGTTCGTGGTTTTGTGCGATGAAAAGTAAAACACTTATTTAGTGCAATAAAATCATAAATGAGTATTTAAACAACATTTAAATAATTGGAAAAATAAATTTTGTGTAATTTAAATCAAAAATTTCAAATAATTTGCACCTGAAATCTGGATATAAACATGGGCGGGTGCCAGAGACTTAAGCGAAGAAAAACCGAAAAAAATGAGGATGGGTCAGGGGAAGACTACTTCGGTTTTCGGGAAAAGTAAAGGCGCCAGGGAGACTGTTATGACGTAGCGCTTAATAATGGAAGCAAGACTGAAGGAAAATCCAGACATGTTAGTATTTTTCGACACGGAAAAGGAGTTCTTCAATTTATAATATGTTCTCTAGAGAAACTTCACACTTCTCCAACCATGACAGTCACATGTACTGTTTATCTGTTATAAGCAGACTCGGGATTACGTAACTCGTTAACACATGGGGAGTGTTGTAGTAACAGGAACTGAAGAATGGGTAGTATTTTCGGTGAATGGGTGTATCGTATCCTCCGTACAATGATGAAGAGAAACCCACTTCACGCACTAATTAATTTTATACAAGTCCGAAGACTTTGGTCATGATTTAATTAATACCCCAGGCTAGGGTTTCACTCTCTGCACACACAAGTAGACGAAGTAGCAGCTGCTTACAGGAGAAATACTGTGCAAGCCGTCTTCAAAGTCCTCCGAATTGTCTGCAATAATTTTGATATCTGGGAATTTCATCCTTTATCAGAAGCAATGACTGATGTTTCGTAACCATATGGTACTTGCTTATTTACAGTAGCTGAAGTGAGAATTGCTTCAGGGGTGCGTTGCAGCGAGAGAAAACTTTTAGTAGTGAAAGGCAAACAAATTGCCTTATATGCCGTTAGCATATATTAATTACTACCCAAACTTCGGGATTTAGGCTATCATCAAGGAACAGCTATCATACTTGTATAAAGACATTAATGCAAACCGCTGAAAACTAAACATGTTACGAACTGCACAGAATCCTTGTTCATGACGTTAAGAAAAAGTTACATTACTCGTATTATGTGGAAATATAAGTAGTTAGTTGCTATTATTTATTATAGTTGAACAATTGTATAGGAAAAGAAGTTGACACTGAATAAATTACAACGTAAATAGAGGCACTGTGCAAAGGACATGTTTCACTGCAAATATCACATGGGCTGTAATTCTGAATACAACATACAACGTGGCCGACACTGTTGTACACGTGAACGAGATGCTTTGAAGTGTAGTGCGCAAGATCCGAAGATTGCAACATGTTTTACCGAAATCGGTAATCTGAATGAGTGCTCTACGCACGACCGTGTCATTTTGAAGTTTGTAAGTTCTATTTTCATAGTAAAATTACTGTTATTTTTAGCACTAGCAATTCACAGCTCGCTATATGTAATGTAGAATGAGGTTAAGCTAATGACAGTGTAAGTATACAGAAGAACATACATTAAATTGCATATCGTTGTAGCAACCATCTTTCGAATACTGTAACTCTTCTTAATTGCCCTTCTTGTGAGAGAATCACCTGATATGAAACTTAATTAACTTATTTTTTAACTAACTTCAAATGTTTCAGCAATGTCATTATTCTGCCTTAAGCTACACTATTACTTATTTACTGCTGGTAATGTCACATCACCTGCTCAATAGACAAGAAAGTAATTACGTAATGTAATATACTAAGACGTCTGAGACAACGGCGAACTAGGCAACAGCACAGGAAAACTGTCACAAACTGCAAGACTTATATCACATACGACATTACAAACAGAGGTAAAAAATAGATTTACGTAGGGCCATACGATTTTAAAGAAGGTTACAGACTATGCGAAATTAAGTACTGAGGAAAACATGGCTCATAGAAAAATAAACTGTCTCTTGCAAAGACGAATATTCTCCCCAGTATTAAATTCCAGTTTACTGAGTAAAATGCACCAGAAAAGGCCAGTTTTAAACCACTCTGCATTGAAGTATTCACGGTGTGTGAATTTAGAGCGAAGAAAGTTTAAACCCTGTAGTAGAGGGAACGAATTGGCGTTCCTATATTGATTTGAAAACGGCCACTTCCATTGGCCATTGAGCGCTTCCAGCGGTATCTATAAGTATGGCTAAAACGTATTCATATGGATCGATTAATGCAAGACTTATCTCCTCTTTCATAGTATGATTTCGTTATTTCCCACTACACATATACTGTTGGGAGTTCATTTCATTAATAGTCTACTGCACCAGCACAAAAACGTTCCAGTTTGGCGACAACCCCTATACAGTACTCCCACTGAACACCTCATCCTTAACCCATTTTCCAAATCCTAAGCATTACCTGTGCCACCAGCTACTTCTAATTATCCCATCCCCTATCTGTCCTTACCCACATTTATCATACTTATTCCACATATTTTATAGGTGATGACCTCAGCGTCTGTAATAGATCCCCTGCAGACTCAAGCAGTGGCGTCAGTTTACCGACTCCTTCCAAGGTGACATCGTTCTCATCCTACACCACATCCATCCTGAAAGCAACACCACCCCAGACGTCGTCCTAACATCTCTCAACCTCTTGGGATGCATCACTGCAGGAGTCCTCGACACAGCTGGAAGTGAACACCTACCTCTGTTCCTCTCTATATCCTACACACTACCATTTCCTTGTGCACTCCATCGAAGTCTGCATTCAGGAGTTATCCAAGACTGTCCCACACCAACCAGAATGCGTACTGGGAATCCATAGAAACCCAGGCTGGAAGCTACTCCCTGACCTTCCAGCATCCAGACGATATTCCTCATGCCACATACGTCCTGCAGCAGACCTTGTCAGACGCTATATCCACCCACATTCCTGCCAAGATCACATAACCTCACCACCCCACACTCGCCGCACAAGCTGTACTACTCTTCCGACAATCACATCATTTGTACTGCTCCTTCTTGCCCACTCGTGACACAGATACATATATTTACCACCAGCAAACACAGAGAACATCAGGAATTAATTAACTGAAAAAGACGCTGGGACTGGCTCCAGACATGCACTATACTCAACACTACACTCCCCATTAACTCTTCCAAGCTTTGGGTAGCATTCCATCGACTCACAGGCAATAACCCGACACCTCACTGTCCGTTACACCACAAAAACCATCGCTTACCTGACAATCTGCGCAAAGCTATCAGCTTTACAACCTATCTCTCTTACATTTTCTCTATCCATGATGATGCACATTTTGATTACGCACTTTTCGCTACTATCCACAAATGTATAAATATCACTGTCTCACACCTGGCTCCCAGCTTCCAGTTCTTGGACAACAATCCACAAACAGAATTAAATACACCAATTGCAGCACATGATATGAAACAAACCACAAACAACGTTAATACTTACCCTATCACGACTTCGTTATTAGTCGACACCTTATAGCATGTGTCCTTTCCCTTCTAGTCACAGTTGCAAATCTTTACACACTATCCTACCTACCTACTTTCCCCCACAATGGAAAACATCCAAAGCTCTACTGTTTCTCAAACAACACAAACCTGGTGCTACTAACTATCCAATAGAAGGCCCACAACAGACTAAAATTACTAACTGGCCAAACTTGGGGATTTCACCCCTTCACTACTCTCCACGTCTACAGAACCCTGATCTGACCCATTGTCTGCAAATGTAGCATGAATCTCCACCCCACCATCTATAAGTCCCTCCAAGTTCCCAAATGCCATGCACTTCACCTCGTTTTCTGCATTTGTTTATCTTCCCCCATATGGATCATCTAGCATCTCATCAAATTCCCACCAGTCCTCATCCGCACCAAATACCTCCGTATCTGACATACTTATCACAAACAAGATTCAGTAAACCCATTCTCTTCCATCTCATCAACAACCCTGATATGCTGGTATACCTTCACAAACACATCCCTCCATCCCTATATCCAGACACACTCCATATCCTGTCCAGAGCAACTTTAACCAGCTCGCTCTTCCAATCAATAATATCTGCCCCGATATTTATTCCTCCTATCAATTTTAACTCTACCCTCCTCGTCCTAACACAGACCACATCAGGGCTTCTCTCCTCTCTTCCCCTTTCCATTCATCCCAACAGCTTTTTCTTGTAACCACTACTCCACCCACACATCTCACTACTCTTCATCCTTTGTCTTTTCCACTCATTGTATTTCTTACTATTCACACCTGCTACTCATCATCTCCATAGTTTTCCTACCTAACAGACCCCTTTCTTTTTACCCACACCTCTCAAACTTTTGGAACATATTCCCTCCTCTGAGAATACTTCTCATACAGTGCAGATCGTACAGATTTTAGGTCAATAATACAATGCTTCAGTGCTTTTTTTATCAGAAGAATTTATTTTTCTGCAGTGTGTTTTTAAAATGTAGATATTTTCGTTTTGTATCTGACTTTCTTTGATTTTTAATTTAAAATAGGAAAACTGCACCAACTTTTGTTTCTCATTTTCTGTCTTCTAGTTCGCTTCGGTGAAGACTGGAATATTGTTCCCCTGACAGCCAACCCTCTGCCTAAATGCTGAAACGGTGCGGATGAAACAAAAATTAAGGAAAAAAAGCATGAACACGTCAGAGAGCAACGGAAGATGACGCGCAGGTGTCTCGTCGGTATGTTGTCCAGCTTTCACAGAGTTATCCGACGTGTTGCCCATGAACCACAGAACCAATTGCTACGTCATGAATGCCTCAAACAGCATGTGGTAAAATAAAGTACACTTTTGGCAAGAAACAATGATATTCCAAACCTGCAAATCGCACAACCGAGTGTTATATCCATAAATAGGGCTTTTATGCCTAAAAAGTTATCTTTTGTAAAACAGGGAACTGTCTGCGGTTCCAACGTTACATGGTATGTTACAAAGTTAGGACACTGTTTACTTCCTTTCTGGGTACTGTGTTTATATTATCTTCATAGATTTTAGGTTTATTTAGTGGTTGACGTCTGATATTTACCTTAAAAGGGGGAAAACCACGAGAAACATCAATAACGGTAGTTGATCCTTCTTTAGTTTTGATTTTTCTTACTGCTCAAAGATAAAATAGTTAGGTCCCTTGCTGGAGTTCTTCGAAGTTATCGGGATTGTCCGGATGCAGTCTTTGTATTGCTTGGGAATCTCTTTTGGTGAATAGATGTATTTCTACAACGGAAATTAGAATCTTGTGACATTTTGTAACACTACCGCCCTGTCGGACGTGCGTTAGCTCAATAAAGCCTGTACTGTAATAAGTTCACGGGCTTCACCTTGTAAACAAGGATTTAGTACATAAGTTGACCGCGTGTACCTAATGGAAGCAATTCGGACTTATATTCAGTTAGTAACTACAGTGATGCGTCAAGCAAATGTAAAGTATAATTACGCGTTCGCATGGACAAGAAGTACACACAGTAGATACTACCAATGATAAATAATACGGTCGCCAGCCTAATTAGGCATTGAGTGAGTTTTTCCTTGTACAAGTGTGTGCATGTACAAGCATAACAACACGTAGTACTGTTGCATAATATGGCTAGGTTTGGCATAGGAAAAATCCACTGAACTAAAGCTTTCTTCCTTTGTACTAATTTGGATGAGCTAAAATTACACAACACCACACAGCAATGATTACTACGAGCTGCCCTTTTGTATATTGATCAGACTGAAATCGGGCATAGATTACCCTAGAATCAGCAATTTTGAAAACACACATACAATGTCACTACTAAAATAAAAAAAAAACACTGATACACTTAGGTTTAATATAGAAATTAATTTTACTGTTCAATTCTGATCAGTACACTTCAAAATGTGCAAGAATAGGCAAGAGAAGGGGGGGGGGCTGAATCTGTTATGGTTGTTATACTGAAACTAGTAAGTCCTGAAGGTAAATTAACACTCAAAGTTATCAATCTGTGAAGAACTAATCTTCTGTCTTATTTTTTACTGAATCGATTAGTTATCATTCTTTCAGTCTCAAATGAATCAAATAACATAGCTAGCTCAATTCAAAATTTATCTTTCAATTTGATCACACTGTTGTTCTTTACTAACATCTGCGTTGACAAACATGAATTTAAACGTCTTTATAGCATAGATTAGTCTGCAGATGATTTATTACTAACTGTAAACTTTCAATTCGGGATACTCGGGTTGCACAATATGTGGTAAGGACCCTGTCTAGGTCAATGATAAGGATAAGTGATGGCTAAGGCAATTCTGGTAAAAGTCACGTTATTATTGAACAGTCAGAACAGTTTCGACACTGGTCCACACAGATACACTTCTAAAGATGAAATAAATGTTTGACCTGTGCACGTCGGTGCGGCGGGTGGCGGGCAGCGAGATAGCGGGCAGCACAGCACACATACAAGCACGGCTAAGGCTCTCCCAGTCTCGGCACTTTCCTTCTTCTTAGCGTCGTAATCTTTCCAATTTTGTGCCTGAGGAAATAGCCATGCCAAGTAGTCGTCGGAATCGGCCCATCCGAGGCTCAATGGAATCCACTTTTCCTAGATAGCCTCCTCGGTACAGTACATGTTCCTCTGACCGATGCCCAACTCCGACTGTTTTACTGAGCCCGTTGTGCCGAACCGCGCCAGTGTGCGTTTTCCCGCGCTCGCCTGCATCCACCTTTTCCCGCGCCCCTAGAGGTAGGGTATTCACCACAGGTTTTCTACTACACATATTCTAATGCATTACCTACGTATGGACCAAGTGTTTAAATTACAATCTTCACATTTTACAATAGTTTTAACATTAAATACATTTTCCTTTGGTTATCAAATTGCTTAAAATCTAACATAAGTAATGATATTCATTTCAAAAGTTGTGTACAGTTTCTTTAACATGACACGAAAAGGAAAAAAAATCCAAAATAATATTTACATTATTTTACATAAATTCAGAAAGAAACATTTATCTAAATGCATAAAGAAAAAAAATTATTATAGGTACATTATTCTTACAATTTGTGTTGTGAGTAATTACTTTCTCCTTGTGGTCTCTTCTGTTTATCTCAACGTCCAGTTTGCTACTAATTGTATATAGCGTTTAGTTATAAGTACTGCGTCGGTTGCTGCCTCAAAAGCCTCTCCGTATGTTATGGGGTACAGTTTCGAAGCTAAGTAGTTTTTCTCCAATCGCAGGATTACGTTCTTTCTTTCTACGTGTTCGAAGAAGACAAAGCTACTGTGACGTTTTTCTGAACCGGCCCACGAGATGTTTAAATGTTCGGACAGTCGGTAGCGTGGTTTGATGATGGACTGGACTGAACGAGTTTCACCGTTTCCCTTTCTTTTATTTACACCTGTAGCTAGTGTTGTCACGAGAGCTTGTAGACCACCGTGGTACCGAAGTATTGGCAGTTTTGTCGCCTTAATGTTTTGTTGTCACTTGATGTCAGATACATTTTATGGCCATCCACGTTTCGTCTGGTGTACCTGGGTTTTCACTAGTCTGTTCCGATATTTGTGGGATTGAATTTGATCTACCATCTCTTCCTACGGCTTTCAGGTTGGCTCAAATGTTCTGCTTCTCCCACAGATAGCACGGAGCCCCTACAAGCGACGTAATCTGCGTTCAGGGCAACGCTCTCGATCCTGTAAGTGGCTACGGGATGACCGCCATTTGCACGGGGTGAACAACTTTTACACCGACATAATTTTGGAGGCAGCTCATTAATATCGTCTGCGTATTTTGGTGTAAGAAATCCGCGTTCTCCTGTGGCTCGTTCCAGAATAGTTGCATTTCTTTTGTTTTGTCATTCTCATGTATCTTAGCATTACAGTGAAAACTATTTAGAATATTGCAAATCTCGACGGCAAATTTGTTCCATTCACTTATGGTGGATGATAGTAAAGCTCTCTTCACTGTTCAGGTTCAAGTTTGAATTCAATAGCCTTCAGTTCTGTTTCTCGTTTATTTTTAAGGCAGTGTTTACAGCAACACTCAGTGGTTTGCTGGTGTATAATTCACAAATATGCTCCTCACCTATGGGCTCACTGAGTACAACAAAAAGAGGGACACAACGAGTAGATACAGTCGTATGTTTAACGCTTACAAATTAGTTACATTTTAGAAACACGCCGATCAATGTTTGTTACATCGCTACTGGACGTTAATCGTCCATAATAAGTAATAGCAAAAAGTTAATTTAAATATTGTTCATCAAACTGTAGGAAAGACGTGTCATTCGATGAGGTACCTCTGATTCACAGTCATAGGCAGGTCACAAATAAATCGTGTTCAGTCTATCCGCCCTCAGAGTATAAATGTTACGTTCCTAGCACCTATTATTCACCGCGCTACCGACGTATCCATCGTTGTCTTCCTTGACTGTGAGAGGAAGGATACTTTCTCCACGGCCGTCGATATCGGTATACACTTCTCTTTAGCTGAAAACCACGACTCCCTTTGGTTTTCGCTACCACGCCACGAGACGTGATTTATTTTAAATTTTGTAAGATTAGAAAATTTTACTTCAATTTATAACACTATCTCTGACCCTATGTGAAGCAACCACAACAGAGATGTATTGGTTTATGATAATATAAGTTATTAGTATTTACGATAAAATATTGTTTGTAGAATTATTTTATGTTTTTGATGAACAAAGTAGATGCTCTTGTTGAGAGAGTTTAAGCAGCAATAGCTAACTTGCCGTGAAACTGTAGCTGCTCCCTGCATCGAGGTTAGACAGTAAGGCTCAAATCGCTCGGAAGGTATTTTAATCAAATTCGCTGGACTTTACAGTGAATAAGATCTGCAATACGTATCGTGACGCAGCGTTTTAAAGAATAAAAGCAGAGCCCGCTGTAGGAGAGACAAATCCCGGGCTTCACATCGTTTTTCTCTTTTTCTGTTAAGAATGTTCAGAATTACGGACCAGCCATTGACGGCAGTTCTCTAGAGAGAATGTTCCCCACAACATGAAATTTCGCTCTCTGTCATTCCCACTCTCCCTCTGTTTTTCCGTCCCTGATACCGTCCCTCACTTTCTGTCGCTAAATCTCACGCCCACTTTCACAATATCTCCTCCCTCTCTCTCTCTCTCTCTCTCTCTCTCTCTCTCTCTCTCCTCTCTCTTCTTCCAGTGAACAGCAAAATCGTAGCAGAGAGGACGTAGGAAAGGTGCAGCCATTCCGCGAGATTCTGTGCTGCTTTAACAGGCATCTCAGGCACCCATTATTTGACTCAATACAAGCACAGAAAGTAAAATCAGACTGAAATTACAGTAAACAATAAAACATACGAATAAATCTTGACGAACAAGCAGAATTTAGACAAAACAGGTCCGCAAGGGACCATTAGTAAGATTCACCAGCAGCAACACACAATCACTCAGTAGAACGTCGTATGTGATTAGAATGTCCAAGATACTGACAAAACCGTCGAATCGGTTCGGCACAGTGATCTATTGTATAAGCTCTCCGGTCAAGGCTTCCATCCGTAATATTACGCGGATTTTCAAGAGATCTGTTCCGGCAAATGTACTCGGGATCTATGAACTCTTCTGATATTTCCGTTCTGACGGCAGCGCTCTCTCTCCTACGTCAAATAATCCACAGGGTGGGCTCAAACTGCGCCGACAAAACTTCGGAGTTTGCCCTGAAACATTTTGTTATTAGACGCTCGTGGTCTCCGGTGGACCCTTACAGAGTAATAATGTGAAAACATCATTTTTCTGTGACAGTACTTTCACAAAAATGAAAATGCCTGTAATGTGCCATCACCGAAACATTATTCACGAAACTCACAGGAATAGAGCAGCTGTCATAATCATACAAACGTAGAAATAAAACACAGCACTTTGACATTAATTTTTTTTTTTATATCTGACGTTGGCAACTGGTTCTGGTGCCTTTTATCCAAGGCACCAGTTGACGAGAGGAGCCACGTCTGTTGTGACCGAAATCTGTTACCAATGTAAGATACAAAATAACTTTTCGATCTCGAAAAACCACTTTTAAATTCTTCATTTATAATCGCTGAATTTTCTCACGATGTCAAAAATTCTTGGACAGAAATGTATTTCGATGTGGTTGCCGTTGCTGCAGAGTGGATACAATGAACATGATTTATTTGTGAGCTAGCTATGATTATGAGTCGTGGACTGTGCGGATGGTCCCGGCGGAGGTTCGAGTCCTCCCTCGGGCATGGGTGTGTGTGTTTGTCCTTAGGATAATTTAGGTTAAGTAGTGTTAAGCTTAGGGACTGATGGCCTCAGCAGTTAAGTCCCGTAAGATTTCACACACATTTTTTTATGATTATGAGTTTGAGATGCCTCGTCGAATGACACGTCATTCATACAGTTTGATCAACAGTATTTATTTTCGACGATTACCGCCCTGTGGCGATGTAACAAATATTTAGAGGTTTTTCCAAAATGTAATTAATTTGTAAGCATTAAATATACAACTGTACGGACAATAGATTGTAATCGTCAGTATTTGTATTGTATATACACTCCTGGAAATGGAAAAAAGAACACATTGACACCGGTGTGTCAGACCCACCATACTTGCTCCGGACACTGCGAGAGGGCTGTACAAGCAATGATCACACGCACGGCACAGCGGACACACCAGGAACCGCGGTGTTGGCCGTCGAATGGCGCTAGCTGCGCAGCATTTGTGCACCGCCGCCGTCAGTGTCAGCCAGTTTGCCGTGGCATACGGAGCTCCATCGCAGTCTTTAACACTGGTAGCATGCCGCGACAGCGTGGACGTGAACCGTATGTGCAGCGAGGGCGTATAGTGGGCATGCGGGAGGCCGGGTGGACGTACCGCCGAATTGCTCAACACGTGGGGCGTGAGGTCTCCACAGCACATCGATGTTGTCGCCAGTGGTCGGTGGAAGGTGCACGTGCCCGTCGACCTGGGACCGGACCGCAGCGACGCACGGATGCACGCCAAGACCGTAGGATCCTACGCAGTGCCGTAGGGGACCGCACCGCCACTTCCCAGCAAATTAGGGACACTGTTGCTCCTGGGGTATCGGCGAGGACCATTCGCAACCGTCTCCATGAAGCTGGGCTACGGTCCCGCACACCGTTAGGCCGTCTTCCGCTCACGCCCCAACATCGTGCAGCCCGCCTCCAGTGGTGTCGCGCAGGCGTGAATGGAGGGACGAATGGAGACGTGTCGTCTTCAGCGATGAGAGTCGCTTCTGCCTTGGTGCCAATGATGGTCGTATGCGTGTTTGGCGCCGTGCAGGTGAGCGCCACAATCAGGACTGCATACGACCGAGGCACACAGGGCCAACACCCGGCATCATGGTGTGGGGAGCGATCTCCTACACTGGCCGTACACCACTGGTGATCGTCGAGGGGACACTGAATAGTGCACGGTACATCCAAACCGTCATCGAACCCATCGTTCTACCATTCCTAGACCGGCAAGGGAACTTGCTGTTCCAACAGGACAATGCACGTCCGCATGTATCCCGTGCCACCCAACGTGCTCTAGAAGGTGTAAGTCAACTACCCTGGCCAGCAAGATCTCCGGATTTGTCCCCCATTGAGCATGTTTGGGACTGGATGAAGCGTCGTCTCACGCGGTC
Organism: Schistocerca cancellata; assembly: GCF_023864275.1. Lineage (NCBI taxonomy): Eukaryota > Metazoa > Arthropoda > Insecta > Orthoptera > Acrididae > Schistocerca > Schistocerca cancellata. Next base: position 86,370,645 of record NC_064631.1, on the reverse strand, counting down.
TGCACGTCCAGCACGAACGCTGGTCCAACTGAGGCGCCAGGTGGAAATGGCATGGCAAGCCGTTCCACAGGACTACATCCAGCATCTCTACGATCGTCTCCATGGGAGAATAGCAGCCTGCATTGCTGCGAAAGGTGGATATACACTGTACTAGTGCCGACATTGTGCATGCTCTGTTGCCTGTGTCTATGTGCCTGTGGTTCTGTCAGTGTGATCATGTGATGTGTCTGACCCCAGGAATGTGTCAATAAAGTTTCCCCTTCCTGGGACAATGAATTCACGGTGTTCTTATTTCAATTTCCAGGAGTATATTATCTGCAGAAGTCTTGTCAGGAGAGGTATGGCAGACTGGATCAATGATACAGAAATACTGGTGTTGGACAAAAATATGATACACCAAACACGCAACACATTACCATGCCTTATACGTTGTAGGAAAGCCGTTGGCATTTAGAAAAGCTTGCAGTCGTCCTGGAACAAATAAATTACGGTCCTGTGTGGTTTTGAAGGTAATCGTATAACTTTCTTCCTGCAAAATAGTGACAAGTCCAGGTAGCGATGGTGGAGGTAGATAGTACTAAGGCAGCCTTCTTTCCAAATTAGACAACGAAGGCTGAATAATATTGAGATCTTGTGATGTGGGGCCATTCGAGATGCGAAAACTCACCCTTGTGCTCGCAGAACCAGTACTGGACGTTTAGAGCTGTGTGAGCAGGGACCCTGTCGCCTAGGAACACAGCATCACCTTTGGAATGGACCTGATCAGCGAAAATAGTCCCATTATCCTGACAGTAGTACGACCTGGCAAAGTAACCTTCTTACTTTGTGTTATGCCTTACGGGGCAGGTGTTGCATTGGGCGAAGCCTCGTCAGAGAGGTCCACCGCATGAGCGATTAGTGAAGTGATTCCCGTGGTGGTTTCCCCTTGCCTTCCACTGATGATGATGAAATGATAATGAGGACAACATAACACCCAGCTCCTGATCGGAGAAAATTTCCGCCCCGGCCGCGAATCGAACCCGCGCCCCTTGACGTGACAGACCGCCGCGCTGACCACTCAGCTATCGGGGCGGACACCGCAGAGGAACCAAGGTGTGTGTGTGGGGGGGGGGGGGTTAATGGAATATCGCGACGTGGCTGTCAAAGCATCACCGAATCATCTTCATTTATCACTGTTGGGACTTAAACTTAACAAGATGGAAACAGCGTTAAGCAGGAGTCATTCGATCAAATGACTTACTTCCCTTGCACAATAGTCCAGTTTTTATGGCTTCAGCACCTGCTTATGAAACCTCCTTCGTGTTGTTTTGGTGTTGACAGGATTGGCGAGTGCGACATTCAGTTCTTCAGTGAGTTTCGAAGCTGTCACACTGTTAGTTCTCGTAACAATCCTCTTCGATGACCGCCTGTCACAATCTCTCAGCCACATTGTCACGTAGTGAATGACGTTATTTCCGCTTTCCCTGCATGCGGTATACATATTCGATACTATACCTCTTGAAACACCAAACGTTTTGGATCCCTTGGATACTTCAGCTCGCTGGTGATGAGTATCAAGAGTTTTCGCACGTTCCAATTCGCTTAGGTCAGACATAGAGCACTCACAACTGTAAAGTGACGCAGTGGTTAGCACACTGGACTCGCATTCGAGAGGACGACGGTTCAATCCCGTCTCCAACCATCCTGATCTAGGTTTTCCGTGATTTCCCTAAATCGTTTCAGGCAAATGCCGGGATGGTTCCTTTGAAAGGGCACGGCCGATTTCCTTTCCAATCCTTCCCTACCCCGAGCTTGGGCTCCGTCTCTAATGACCTCGCTGTCGACGGGACGTTGAACACTAACCACCTACCCAGCACTCACAACTATGCAGAACACTAGTCTGAGTCTTGTAAATTCAAAATGATTCAAATGGCTCTGACCACTGTGGGACTTAACATCTGAGGTCATCAGTCCCCTAGAACTACTTAAACCTAACTAACCTAAGGACATCACACACATCCATGCCCGAGGCAGGATTCGAACCTGCGACCGTAGCAGAAGCGGCCGGCTACTGTAAATTATTGAGGACACTGCAGAGGTGTTGTTCATGGTGGAATACAACAGCCCAACCTGTAGGCTTAGCTAGCATCGGGATTTGTATTAGAGCATCCATTTCTCGAGGTGTTTCTATATTTTCGTCTTACTCCTGTATCTCTGGAGTGAGCGTGACATACTGCACACGTTATCGACATCATCGAAGCTTCAATATAAAGATGTTTGCTTAACCTTTACGCAAGGACGTGAACTATTACAGGCGTTTGCCTTATTTTTATCTGTAATTTAGTAAATGTACGACGTTTCACGAACATGCACAACATACACTGTTCTGAATACCTTAAGAGTGAGATAGATTGCCGGCCGCTGTGGCCGAGCATTTCTAGGCGCTTCAGTCTGGAACTGCGCGACCGCTACGGTCGCAGGTTCGAATGCTGCTTCGGGCATGGGTGTGTGTGATGTCCTTAGGTTAGTTAAGTTTAAGTAGTTCTAAGTTCTAGGGGACTGATGACCTCAGATGTTAAGTACCATAGTGCTCAGAGCCATTTCAACCATGTTTTTGAGAGAGATAAAGTATCAAAACTTATTAAAAGTTCGGCGGAAATGAATGAAAATGCGGAAGCATGTTGCCAGAGGTCTCAGCGCGTGCACAAGAACCTGGACGTACCGCCAAACAAGGCTGACCATGCACACGATGCAACTTAGGGGACGCCATAAGACAGTGTGTATCAATGAGCGATCTGTTACAGTGCACTGTTGCGTCTGTTCTTCATTACAACATAACAAGTAGATGAGTTCACACCTGGCAGAACTGTCGGAAACTGGAAGACAGTAGAAGTGTGACGACGATAGCCCGGGAGTTTGGTATTGATCACGGCGCTGTTTCACGTGCGTCGGGAGGCTTTCGAACTACAGACAACTACAGCAGCAGACGACCCTATATTGCGCAGCAGGCAAGAAGGGACCCACGTCAAAAAGCGGTTGTAATTGCAACCTCGTTTAACAGACACTTGGGCATCGGTGAACAGGACCATATGGGCTGGACCAACAGGACAGGGGTCGCGTGCTCTTGAGATTCAGTCGAAGTAGTAATTCTGGAAGTATGCTCACATGAAGAGAGTTATGAACACGTTATGTACTCATTAACATTATTGAACACGATCGCTTTTGTGATCTACGGTGTGGGTTAGTTAAAATGCTTGTACTGACGTCCAAACCTTTGAACATGTTACACTCGCCAGACAACTTTGTTGTGATACTGTACTCCTTCTCCGTGTGCGTCTCTTCAGGGGTGCATTCGGCCTTGAAGTCATTTTTACAGACGACAATGTGCGACCGCAGCGAACGGCGCAGGTGGAAGAGCTCCTGCAAAGAGAGGATATTTGACGAATGGAATGGTCTGCGCGTTACCCAGACTTAAATCCCAATGGGCACGTGTATAATTTATACGGGAAACTTACTGGAACATAACCACACGAACCAACGACCACCCAGCAGTTACTAACCGCACTGTTGGAGAAATGGGGCGCCCTACCACAAGATGTTTCTACCAACCTTGTGACAGCACATGATAACATTTCAGAGCATTAACTGCTGTCCGTGGTGATCACAGTCCCTATTAAGAACAATATCACTTGTTTTGTAATGTCCAGCGATCACTTGTTTTATAATGTCCAGCGGACCGTCACAAATCGCAGTGACTTCAGTGTAATTATACCATTTGAATTAAACTGTCACTTCAGATGATTTAAATGACTTTAAGCACTATGGGACTTAACATCTGAGGTCATCAGTCCCCTAGACTCAGAACTACTTAAACCTGACTAACCTAAGGACATCACACACATTCATTCCCGAGGCAGGATTCGAATCTGCGACCGCAGTAGCAACACGGTTCCGGACTGAAGCACCTAGATGGGCTCGGCCACAGCGGCCGGCAAACTGTAACTTCTGTTCGCCTCACTGCGTATTTCTTGCAGTTGCCTTCTACACCATACTGTAGCAGTTCTTCCTGTGTATGGTCCAAGTTCCATCATGGAATGTTACTTAGCAGTGACACGTCATGCGGAAGTTACTTTCGTTCGTAAGTTCTGCACACCAGTGTATTCATGTAGAAATGGATTCATTAGTGTCTTACTGTTCACTCATTACGTTAATGTTAAATTGCCTTTTCACTAAAGTAATGACACCATCATCATCATAATCATTTAAGACTGATTATGCCTTTCAGCGTTCAGTCTGGAGCATAGTCCCCCTTATAAAATTCCTCCATGATCCCCTATTCAGTGCTAACATTGGTGCCTCTTCTAATGTTAAGCCTATTACTTCAAAATCATTCTTAACCGAATCCAGGTACCTTCTCCTTGGTCTACCCCAACTCCTCCTACCCTCTACTGCTGAACCCATGAGTCTCTTGGGTAACCTTGCTTCTCCCATGCGTGTAACATGACCCCACCGTCTAAGCCTGTTCGCCCTGACTGCTACATGTATAGAGTTCATTTCCAGTATTTGTTTGATTTTCTCATTGTGGACACCCTCCTGCGATTGTTCCCATCTACTAGTACCTGCATTCATCCTAGCTACTTTCATATCCGTAACCTCAACCTTATTGATACGGTAACCTGAATACACCCAGCTTTCGCTCCCATACAACAAAGTTGATCGAAAGATTGAACGGTGCACAGATAACTTAGTCTTGGTACTGACTTCCTTCTTGCAGAAAAGAGTAGATCATAGCTGAGCGCTCACTGAATTAGCTCTGCTACACCTCGCTTCCAGTTTTTTCACTACGTCGCCATCCTCTGAGAATATGCATCCTAAGTACTTGAAACCGTCCACCTGGTCTAACTTTTTTCCTCCTATTTGGCACTTAATCCGTTTATATCTCTTTCCCACTGACATTACTTTCGTTTTGGAGATGCTAATCTTCATACCATAGTCCTTACATTTCTGATCTAGCTCTGAAATATTACTTTGCAAACTTTCAATCGAATCTGCCATCACAACTAAGTCATGCGCATATGCGAGACTGCTTATTTTGTGTTCACATATCTTAATCTCACCCAGCCAGTCTATTGTTTTCAAGATATGATCCATAAATAATATGAACAACAGTGGAGACAGATTGCAGCCTTGTCTTACCCCTGAAACTACTCTGAACCATGAACTCAATTTACCGTCAACTCTAACTGCTGCCTGACTATCTATGTAAAGACCTTTAATTGCTTGCAAAAGTTTGCCTCCTATTCCATAATCTCGTAGAAAAGACAATAACTTCCTCCTAGGAACCCGGTCATATGCCTTTTCTAGCTCGGTAAAGCATAGATACAATTCCCTGTTCCACTCGTAACACTTCTCCATTATTTGCCGTAAGCTAAAGATCTGGTCACGACAACCTCTAAGAGGCTTAAACCCACACTGATTTTCATCCAATTCGTCCTCAAATAATAATCGCACTTTCCTTTCAACAATACCTTTCAACAATACCTCTCTCTCAGTAATGACACTGCAGGATTAAAATAAATGATTCAAGACACAAATTTTAGAGTGTGCATAGAGATCAAACATTATTGTAGAAAAAAACTAGAAAAATAGGTACAGGTCGGTGCTCTAAAACTTAGTAACTTTCTTCACTCTGGCAGTCCAGATACCATGCGCTACATGTGTTCCTAAATTTACTAGACGAGCTAAGCCAAGAGAAGTAGTTTTGTGTCTCAACATAGATCATTAAGAGCCACCACAAATGTTACGTTCCTTCTAAAACTGTTTTGAAAGCTTGAGGCTTCCCGAAAAAATCTGTAGGCCGAGGGACGTCACCCCCTGATGGCTCCCTCGATAGCATCCAGTCCACGGTAAACATGGAAAATCGAGAATTTTTTATGGCCAACGACCCTGTTCACAAAGGTCGATTATGGCGCTGTCATAACGCGTTGACTGGGTAACCTAGATTTCTCTCACGCAGCCAACACTTCCTGTGGTAAGTGAACCCTAACGAAAAGGTAGGCCGTTTTTTCACCTTGTCGACTCAACGCATTGTGTTCAGACTGTGGGAGAAATTCCTGCATTCTGTCCCCAGTAAGTGCTTTGACATGTTCCTTTCCGTATTAGCTGAACGTGGGTTTCAAGCCCCAAACGTCCACTACAAGATTTTCCGTTAAATAACCAAACTGCCTGCTTACTCTCACCTCCAGAAAAATAGCCGGCCGGGTTGGCCGAGCAGTTCTAGGCGCTACAGTCTGGAACAAAATTGGTTCAAATGGCTCTGAGCACTATGGGACACAACTGCTGTGGTCATCAGTCCCCTAGAACTTAGAACGATTTAAACCTAACTAACCTAAGGACATCACATACACCCACGCCCGAGGCAGGATTCGAACCTGCGACCGTAGCAACAGCACGGCTCCGGACTGGAGCGCCTAGAACCGCACGGCCACCGCGGCCGGCAGTCTGGAACAGCGCGACCGCTACGCTCGCAGGCTCGAACCCTGCCTCGGGCATGGGTGTGTGTGATGTCCTTAGGTTAGTTAGGTTTAAGTAGTTCTAATTTCTAGGGGACTGATGACCTCATAAGTTAAGTCCCATAGTGGTCAGAGCCATTTTTGAACCAGAAAATACAATTGGAAGGAGAGCCACTATAGTGACCTCGCATACATTAACAATGAAGACATTTCCAGCAATGCCCGCTCATGCTCACAATTTATAATTTCCTGTTGTCTCTCAAAAACGGTGTCTTGGGTGAATAATGAACATTAAATTGTTCCCTTGAACATGGAAAATAGTGGAAATGTGACTCGTCCTCTCTCAATGTCTCTCTTTGTATTTTGTCTATTCTTTTGGACGTATTTTCGTGTAAGTCATCGTCCATTGGCTGAGGCTGACTTCTTGCAGCATGAGCGCGCTTTTTCCACTATATTTAACCAATGGCATATTATTAATCAACAGCAGTTAACGACCGTGGCATCATGCAACTGTTTTGTGCTCCACCGACTTGAGTCATATGGGTAAATGTCACGTTATTTTAGGTCAACTGTTTTTGCACTATTTTTTTCTGACATGACTATTTTGGCACTATCTTATATGTTGAGAGTGCTGTAGATCTGGAGTTGGCCAGCATAAAGGCCGAAACTGGTCATCGTTTTTAAAGAAATTATTATTTGCGATCCTGAGTGTTTCATTAAGTGATATTGCGACAGATCGCAGTTTTACCTCCACCTGTATAATCTAAAACCTGATAATGAGTCCTGATGAGAGTCACCTGTCATCTGCCAAAACAAACCGCAAGTCCGGTGCGGTCTGAGAAGATGAAAGTATTTATACGACATTATATCAGCTTTAGCCTTTCAAATGACTATTTCAGTTCGTTAATGGTAGTGATGTAAGCTAAAGAAGAACTTAAACGCAAAAGCCAATGTGTTAGGATATCTGGTAGTCGACTGCCGCCTGGTGGTTATGGCTGTTACTTTCAGGGACGCTGTTTCCACGGAGAGGTCAGCGTCAAGACGGCTGCTAGTGGTAAAACGCGTACCAGAAGGCCCCGTTGTTATAACGATGGCTGGTGGTTGTTGATATGTGCCAGCAAAGTTGAAGCAGTAAGGTACTGCAGGCTGTACTGGCGTTTACGTGCTAACATGCTATCGAGAGCATCAACACGTCGACAAAGTCAGAAGGCCGAATAGTGCAGTAATGATATAACAGTGCCAATATAAATAGTAGTAAAAGTAATGCGTAAAAGTGTAATGCATAAACATCAACAGAACCACTGATAAAATGTGGCTAACTGAAGCATGAGGTTCTGTTATTAAAGTTTTCCTTTAGATCATTAGTTCATAGTCGTATATAATATCACAAGGACAATTAAAGGACGGTAACAGTAGGTATGATATATGTAGACTACTTAAAACCAGAAAAAATATTAACAACAGAAGTTTTCATAAGGGTAAATGAGAATCGGAAGCTATGATCGTTGAGGTTGGTAAAAATCTAGCTCCGTATCACTACTGATAAATAAAAATTAAGCTCTACATGAAATAAAAACTTTGCTTGACACTAACGACAAAATTAAAATTAGTGACCTCTGCGAATTCGCTATCCCGACTAGTCAGGAAAAAAGGGAAAAACTGATAAAATATAATACAGTAAAAAGTGTTGTAGCAATAGGGTGAAAGGAAAATTCAGGTATACTGTTTACTAAATAAGACCTGAAAATAAATAGAAAAACATTTTTTCACAGAAAACTATTCATTTAGAAGGGCTGAAGGTTATTTTTATAGTAAACAAATAATTTCAGCTTTTACAAAGTGTTCAACAACAATCCCTCTGGAGCGATGTTAACACCGTGCGTAATATCAAGTTGTTGTTTATGAGGTCTTGTCCAGAAACTGCCGTGTTTCGTAAAATGTCTGAACGTGCTCTTTAAAGCGTGTTAAAAAGCTGTGCCCAGTCTGTCCAGTATACACGTTTCCTCAATCCTTACAAGTCAGTTTATAAATTACTGAGCCAGGGTGAAGTTTGCTTGCATTTCTAACTGTACCCTTCAGTTTTCTGCAAAGGATATTTGTGGTTGAAAAATCAGTGGAATTATCGGTGCTTCTAAATAGTCTCTTAATTCTGCTAGATATTGACCTCATGTGACCTGTTTTAGAGAATAAATATTTTGAGGATAAGTGAGGGTTCTTAGCTTGTATTTTATGGAAAATTCTTGCATCACAATCATTTGCTACTGCAATTTTCTTTCAAATTTTATCGATTGGTAATTCTACTGTTTTACACTCTTTGTTATTTTATGACTTCCCTGTTTTGACATTATTTTAAATCTTCACAGTGTCATAGATCTGAAGATGTCCAGCATAAAGGGCGCAACAAGTCATGACTTTTAAATAAATAATTATTTCCTATCTTGACTGTTTCATTAAGTGGGCATTAGTAGGTGTTGTCACGACTGATTTGATCATCGTTCCAACGTAGCGACATCCTCGAACATTACGTATGCTGTGTTTTGTGTCTGTGCGGTGTAACAAAAAATCTCCGTCGCGAGTTTCGTGTCTTTGTTTCCGTAACGTAATGCGGGAGCTTAAGTGACAGTAACTATGATCTTCTAACGAAATTACCTGCCTGCAACCAAAGAACGATATAAATCGTTATTGCGGTTGGGTGATCCTTAGAGTTGATACAAGAACGGAAGAGAGTGGGAGTGTGCGAGAAAGAGAGAGAGAGAGAGAGAGAGAGAGAGAGAAAGATAGGGAGTGAGGACGTAGGAAGGAGGTGGGTGAAAGGGAAAAAAATCTCTGAGGATTCAGTATATAGTTAGGTTGTTATAAAGTTGAAGCACTGTTGTTTTTATGTTTTATGCTATGTCTGTATTTATCATATGTCCTTTTATGTTTCTTGTTGTGGGTGTTAGATATTATTGTGTCCTGTTATTCAACTTAAAACGTTCGTTAAAGTCATCACATTTCTCTGGGCCCAGACTTAGTATTGCTTAGATTATCTCTGAGCGTAAATAACTGTACATACGTGTATCTCTCAGATTCAAATGATGCAATGCTTTCATTCTGAGCAAATGCTTTGTTTCCGTTATTTTCTAGCCAGACGAAAGCGTAATACGCTGCTATATCTGCAAAGCGTTTAGTAAGAGACGGGACAGTCTCATCAAGCGTACCTGTGTGTAGTTTGGATACGAAGCGTAGATTTTTCATGTGGGGGGATTCTACTTATGTTATAGGTGTACCAGAATGTTGTGTTTTATTCCAGAACTGGCCCAAAAATGTATTAAATTTGTAGATAGTAGTTAGCGTGGATCAATACTGAAGGCTGTAGTGGACGAGTTTCCCGATGTTCATTCTTTTGCTTGTACGTCTTCAGTGAGAGTTTGCCAAGACATCGCGCGAACGTGCGGAACGACGAGGGATTTGACATATACCTGCTTAACGTTTTATTGCCACAGGGTTTCCGTCATATTTAGTCCCCGAAATGTATGTTTCGTAGAGTGCTACTGTGTTATTCAGCAGGTTGCAGGATTTGGACTGATCAGCAAACATCTCATCCACTTTCTCAGCGGGTCTCTTGTACAATAGTGATGACTTTCGTTTCTTCTGGGAATTTATAAACGGTGTAACCCGAGCACAGGGGAACGGTCGAGATCCATTTATGTGGACGTAGGTTGGCCGCCTCGTACACTTTATGCGCAAAGTGCGGCAGAGAGTGCTGCTCCTTGACGGTTTGAATTCCCTTCGCAGTGCCTTCAATTGAGTGTTTTACCAAGACAGCACTTGCAAACACTTCCTCAGGAAGTCATCAGCCTCATAAGCAGTGTCGGGTTCTATGAGTACCTGAATTGGTACCTGCAAGTTCTTGTTTATCTGTAGCTCCTTGATTAATTTCAGTTTTCATTTTTCCAAAACAGGATACAGGAAAAATACAGCGTGAATCAGACAATGTAAGGTGGCTACGGATCATTGCAGAGCTATTCATTTAGTTTGATTTCCTGACACAAGTAGCGCTGTATCTACGTTACAATCTAAATGTCGACGCTAGGTGCTGTGTGTTTTGCTTCCATTCCCTCTCGGTACCTGCTGTTGACAGCAGTAATGCCTTAGTTAACTCGTTATCCTCAAGTCTGCATTCAGTACTGCTCGGTGGTGTCTATGATTTTGTTTTTGGGTGGTGTTGGTTGTGGTTAAGAGCAGCATACTAAGCTTATGTTTACTAACGAAGAATTGTCCGATATGCGTCTAGAGTGTGGGTTGACTGAATGCAGTAACAGAGAGTCGACACGAGGCTATGCTCATCTGTTCCCCCACCGACAGCTGCCACGCCACAGTACTTTTGCGTCTGTAAATAGGCGCCTACGACAAATTGGATTCTTCCGTGACATAATGGAGGACGCTGGCTCTGTGAGCTATGCCAGAGCAGCCAATGTGGCAGAGAACGTTTAGAGTCAAGCCTTCCGCTGGTAGTCGCCGCAAAGCACGAGCTCTGAACAGAAAGCAATGAACGACTTTGAGTGTCTTACGTGAACAACAACTACCCGGTACCATTCACAGTAGGTTCAGTAATTGCAGCCTGAAGACTTCCCATTTCAAGTGGCACTTGCAAGTTCGTTGCTAAACTAATGTACAGAATGTTGTGTCTATACAAGACAGCCTAGACACAATGAGAGGAAGCCGAAAGGCACGCGCTTAAACTCACGCAGGCTGGCGTGAGGTCTGAAACAGGATACGTAATGAATGCTATAAAGAAAAGTACGTAGCTTCTGGAATACTTAACTTTAATCCACATTTGTAGAACATCGCTCTTGATGATACATTAATAGAATATCAACATCAATTGAATACGGCGCCTTGCTAGGTCGTAGCAAATGTAGCTGAAGGCTATGCTAACTATCGTCTCGGCAAATGAGAGCGTAATTCTCAGTGAACCATGGCTAGCAACGTCTGCTGTACAACTGGGGCGAGTGCTAGTACGTCTCTCTAGACCTGCCGTGTGGCGGCGCTCGGTCTGCAATTACTGACAGTGGTGACACGCGGGTCCGACGTATACTAGCGGACCGCGGCCGATTTAAAAGCTACCACCTAGCAAGTGTGGTGTCTGGCGGTGACACCACACAGAAAAACACAGTTTTCCAATTTTCATATTGTGTATAAATGTGAACTTGTAGCCAAGAGAAGGCATGTTCAACAACAGCAGTCGTGTATGGGATGACGGAGGTTCGCACGTTAGTGTCTCGTTCCTATGAACAGAGGTTAGCTATGAACATATAGGGTGGCATTATCAACGATTTTATGGTTGGACATTACCTAATTCCTGGTACAATGAACGATCTCGTGTACAAAACAGTCTTTCGACATGTTGCGTCATAGATCTTAGAAGCTGTGGCGCTGAGCGGTCGTCAGCTTCTGTGATTTCAGTATTAGCTAGCGCCGATTGACTTTGCACTCGATCTAAGGAACTAAATTCAAGTACCGTTTGGATAGCGATGGATTGGTCTTGATGGTCCTGTTTCATGGCGAGCGGGGTCGCTAGACGTGACAACAATGGACTTCTTCTTTTGGGAGCATGTGAAACGTACAGTATTCGAGACTCCGATCGATACTATCACGGACATGTTTGCTAGGTTTATCGCAACAGCGGGATTAGTACGCCAAACTGCTGGAATTCTGAAGCGTGTAAGACTATCGGTGGTGCGTCGCTGTACACACTGCCCTGATGAAGGCGCTAGAAGTTCTGAACAGTACCTGTAATGGAACAGTTATGCATCGGTTATGTGGTGAACTGCGCACTGACATAAAATATTCCAGTACCAAACTCTTCTAACCTGCAACGTGCCGACAGAGACTGTCGGTCCGTTATAGCAAAATACTCAGGAGGTATCCCTACACAACCTCTGAGAGTTTGTCGTTGGAGTTCTGGTGCAACCTGTATATCGTCTTTACAAGTTTGGGAATATTTCAATTTTGCTCACGTTTGCGTCTTTTCAGAAGAAAATAAAATTTCTTTGCAGAATTTAGAGCTAGTGCAGTCAAAATAATTAAAATATCTATGTCATCCCCAACGATAGCCACGCAGTCTCAGCCCTGAGAAACATCCACAGCACTAGGTACAATGAAAGTATCTCCATCTTTAGTGACCTGCATAGCACTGCAATGTTCACCTTGATGTCTTCGACTCAGTAAAGAATTGAAGTGATGTTTGTGTTTCTCATTCGAAAGAAGTACTTTTATGGCTATGTTTACAGACATTTGACTGAATTTTCTCACTCTGAGAAGACAGAAGGAGAGGACAGTTATACTGCCTAAAAACTTTCCAAAACCAAGGCCGCACAAATATTTCTTTTTCTTACAACAATAGATTTTGACAGACTTTGCTGTCATCTTAAGATATTAAAAAACCTTTTAGTCATTAAACGTGTTCATTTTAAGGTGGACCTCACGTCAAGTTGTCATGGAGATAAAAAATAGCGCATTTTAATGGTCTGTTGTAACTAAAATATTTGAAAATACACTCCTGGAAATTGAAATAAGAACACCGTGAAATCATTGTCCCAGGAAGGAGAAACTTTATTGACACATTCCTGGGGTCAGATACATCACATGATCACACTGACAGAACCACAGGCACATAGACACAGGCAACAGAGCATGCACAATGTCGGCACTAGTACAGTGTATATCCACCTTTCGCAGCAATGCAGGCTGCTATTCTCCCATGGAGACGATCGTAGAGATGCTTGATGTAGTCCTGTGGAACGGCTTGCCATGCCATTTCCACCTGGCGCCTCAGTTGGACCAGCGTTCGTGCTGGATGTGCAGACCGCGTGAGACGACGCTTCATCCAGTCCCAAACATGCTCAATGGGGGACAGATCCGGAGATCTTGCTGGCCAGGGTAGTTGCCTTACACCTTCTAGAGCACGTTGGAACAGCACGTTCCCTTGCCGGTCTAGGAATGGTAGAACGATGGGTTCAATGACGGTTTGGATGTACCGTGCACTATTCAGTGTCCCCTCGACGATCACCAGTGGTGTACGGCCAGTGTAGGAGATCGCTCCCCACACCATGATGCCGGGTGTTGGCCCTGTGTGCCTCGGTCGTATGCAGTCCTGATTGTGGCGCTCACCTGCACGGCGCCAAACACGCATACGACCATCATTGGCACCAAGGCAGAAGCGACTCTCATCGCTGAAGACGACACGTCGCCATTCGTCCCTCCATTCACGCCTGTCGCGACACCACTGGAGGCGGGCTGCATGATGTTGGGGCGTGAGCGGAAGACGGCCTAACGGTGTGCGGGACCGTAGCCCAGCTTCATGGAGACGGTTGCGAATGGTCCTCGCCGATACCCCAGGAGCAACAGTGTCCCTAATTTGCTGGGAAGTGGCGGTGCGGTCCCCTACGGCACTGCGTAGGATCCTACGGTCTTGGCGTGCATCCGTGCGTCGCTGCGGTCCGGTCCCAGGTCGACGGGCACGTGCACCTTCCGCCGACCACTGGCGACAACATCGATGTACTGTGGAGACCTCACGCCCCACGTGTTGAGCAATTCGGCGGTACGTCCACCCGGCCTCCCGCATGCCCACTATACGCCCTCGCTCAAAGTCCGTCAATTGCACATACGGTTCACGTCCACGCTGTCGCGGCATGCTACCAGTGTTAAAGACTGCGATGGAGCTCCGTATGCCACGGCAAACTGGCTGACACTGACGGCGGCGGTGCACAAATGCTGCGCAGCTAGCGCCATTCGACGGCCAACACCGCGGTTCCTGGTGTGTCCGCTGTGCCGTGCGTGTGATCATTGCTTGTACAGCCCTCTCGCAGTGTCCGGAGCAAGTATGGTGGGTCTGACACACCGGTGTCAATGTGTTCTTTTTTCCATTTCCAGGAGTGTATATAGTATCTTTTCCAAATAGCCATGTCCATATAAACTGCTGTCCAAAATTAAAGCAAGAAATGGTAGTTTTGCAAGGTAACGTTTATTTTACCAATAAACAATATAAACAGGTGATATTAAAGTAGAAACAATGTTAAGAATACAGAATGTAATCAGCTGCAACATTAATATCGGTAGGCAAAAATGTTCTTCGTTTTTTTCTACTCAACGGATTTGCACACACATTCTGACAACCGATCAATGTTCTCAGTAAGGGGTGTGACCACCTCTGGCAGCAATACAGGCCTGACAACGATAGGCCATGCTGTGAAAGATATCATCAATCTCAGGTTGAGGCAATAACCCTCATTCTTCCTGCAGCGCCACTCGCAAGTGCTGGACGCTGAGGTGATGCAACCCGTCTCCCTCGTGCATCCCAGACATGCTCTATTGGATTCAAATCGGGAGACCGAGCAAGGCACACCATGAGTGCAATATCTTCCGTTTCCAGCGAAACAGCTACGATCTGTTCTCTGTGAGCTCGAGCATTATCGTCCATCAATACGAAGTCCGGACCCACAGCATCTGTGAAAAGATCATTGGCCCAACGTTCGACCGTCTAGGTGGCATGTTGACGGCTTCCCTTCTATGAAACACGCCAGAGGCAAACAGACAGCAGATGTCCAACAATGAAAACTACACTACTGTACACCGTTTGTCTCGATACAAGACGTCCAGGAGATTCCGCGAGGTCAGATGCTAGTTGTAGTGCAGTACTAAGGCGGTGATGTAGATGAAGACGAAATGGGAGATAAGATACTGCGTGAAGAGTTTGACAGAGCACTGAAAGACCTGAGTCGAAACAAGGCCCCGGGAGTAGACAACATTCCATTTGAACTACTGATGGCCTCGGGAGAGCCAGTCATGACAAAACTCTACCATCTGGTGAGCACGATGTATGAGACAGGCGAAATACCCTCAGACTTCAAGAAGAATGTAATAATTCCAATCCCAAAGAAAGCAGGTGTTGACAGATGTGAAAATTACCGAACTATCAGTTTAATAAGTCACAGCTGCAAAATACTGACGCGAATTCTTTACATACGAATGGAAAAACTGGTAGAAGCCGACCTCGGGGAAGATCAGTTTGGATTCCGTAGAAATGTTGGAACACGTGAGGCAATACTGACCTTACGACTTATCTTAGAAGAAAGATTAAGAAAAGGCAAACCTACGTTTCTAGCATTTGTAGACTTAGAGAAAGCTTTTGACAATGTTAACTGGAATACTCTCTTTCAAATTCTGAAGGTGGCAGGGGTAAAATACAGGGAGCGAAAGGCTATTTACAGTTTGTACAGAAACCAGATGGCAGTTATAAGAGTCGAGGGGCATGAAAGGGAAGCAGTGGTTGGGAAAGGAGTAAGACAGGGTTGTAGCCTCTCCCCGATGTTATTCAATCTGTATATTGAGCAAGCAGTAAAGGAAACAAAAGAAAAATTCGGAGTAGGTATTAAAATTCATGGAGAAGAAGTAAAAACTTTGAGGTTCGCCGATGACATTGTAATTCTGTCAGAGACAGCAAAGGACTTGGAAGAGCAGTTGAACGGAATGGACAGTGTCTTGAAAGGAGGATATAAGATGAACATCAACAAAAGCAAAACGAGGATAATGGAATGTAGTCAAATTAAGTCGAGTGATGCTGAGGGAATTAGATTAGGAAATGAGACACTTAAAATAGTAAAGGAGTTTTGCTATTTAGGGAGTAAAATAACCGATGATGGTCAAAGTAGAGAGGATATAAAATGTAGACTGGCAATGGCAAGGAAAGCGTTTCTCAAGAAGAGGAATTTGTTAACATCGAGTATAGATTTAAGTGTCAGGAAGTCGTTTCTGAAAGTATTTGTATGGAGTGTAGCCATGTATGGAAGTGAAACATGGACGATAACTAGTTTGGACAAGAAGAGAATAGAAGCTTTCGAAATGTGGTGCTACAGAAGAATGCTGAAGATAAGGTGGGTAGATCACGTAACTAATGAGGAGGTATTGAATAGGATTGGGGAGAAGAGAAGTTTGTGGCACAACTTGACTAGAAGAAGGGATCGGTTGGTAGGACATGTTTTGAGGCATCAAGGGATCACAAATTTAGCATTGGAGGGCAGTGTGGAGGGTAAAAATCGTAGAGGGAGACCAAGAGATGAATACACTAAGCAGATTCAGAAGGATGTAGGTTGCAGTAGATACTGGGAGATGAAGAAGCTTGCACAGGATAGAGTAGCATGGAGATCTGCATCAAACCAGTCTCAGGACTGAAGACCACAACAACAACAACAACTAAGGCGGTACCGTCGTGCGCTTACACCGAAAGAATGGTCCATTCATTCTGATGTCACACATGGTCGGCACTGATCTATAGTTGCGGTCTCTATAAACTGTAACCTCATCAGCGAAACAAAAGAACGATTCACAATAAGCCGGTTGGCCGCATCACTTTGCGCCTCTCCTGATTCCATTCGTGCCATAGCCCCCCACAGCAGAGAGTGTGTTGGCGTCTTCTCTGTGCAACACTGCACCGACTGTGGCTATGTACGCAGCTATTGTGGATGCGGTCTACTCTGCAAACACTATCCCGCTTGACAGGTGCCCTGACGTCCGTGGACCGGAGTGCTTTTCGCAGAAGACTATTATGTCAGAAAAACACAGTACACAATAGCGCATCTATTTAGGTAGGCTGGGCATATTCTAAACACTGAGAGTCTACCTTAAACGGCGTATAAGGTTCCTTCAAAGAAAGCTTGAAATGAAGTCTTTGGATGGCCGGACTGGGATGTCACAGGACCGGTTGGAGAAAATTTTTCCACTGAAGCATCGTACCATTTGGCACCCAGTCCTCTTCCTCAGAAGTTAGCGGCCTTCTCCTGCGCTCTTGGTAGGATCTTCAAAAGTACTCATAAATCAAATGATTGTGGAAATATTTCTTTTTTTATTTTAAAATATGTATTACACAGATAATTTTCTGTAACAGAAATAGATTTTGAATCTTTTAACGGTCAAAAATATCAAGATAATAAGAAATATCTTTTCATTTACAGTAAATCCTGGGATATTTAAAGCTTTTCGTAGAATCCAAAAGAACTGAACATACTGTATTTTTCTAGCCTTAATAGGAAAAGAAACGAAATATAACATTTCAGTTACTTCCTTAATTTTTGTTATCGTGGTATTCAGTCGGAAGACTGAGTTGATTCAGCTCTCCATGCTACACTAACGTGTTCGGGATCCTTCATCTCGGAATAACTGCTGCAACCTAAATCCTTCTGAATCTGCTTAGGGTATTCATCTCTTGGTCTTTCACTACAGTTTTCACAGCATACAGCTCCCTCCAGTACTAAATTTGTGAATGCTTGATTTTTCAGAATGAGTTCTATCAGCCGATCCCTTCTCCTAGTCAGATTATGACAAAATTTATTTTCTCCACAGTTCTATTCAGTGCATTGTCATCGGTTACGTGATCTACCCATCTAATCTTCAGCATTTTTCTGTGGCACCACATTTCAAAAGCTTCTATTCTCTTCTTGTCTAATCTGTTTATCGTCCATGTCTCATTTCCTTACATGGCTACACTTCAGAAAATACTTAATGACACTTAAATCATTATTCGATGTAAACATACTTATTTTCTTGAGAAACGCTTTTCTGGTCATTGCAAGTTTACATTTTATTTCCTCTCTACTTCGGCTATCATCAGTTATGTTGTCGCCCAAATAGAAAAGTTCATCTGCCATCTTAAGCATCTCGTTTTCTAATGTAATTCGCCGAGCGTCACCTGATTTAATTCGACTACATTCCATTCTCTTTGTTTTGCTTTTGTTGATGTTCTCTTATAATCTGTTTTCAACACACTGCCCATTCCTTACAGCTACACTCCCAAGTTCTTTGATGCCTCTTAGAGAGTTGCAGTGTCATCGGCATACCTCAAAGTTTTTATAACATATCTTTTTGAGTGGGGTCCGCCTTTAGCAAAACACAATTTTGTTTTTTATCCCAGACATGTTTCACTGCAGTTGTAGGATAATCAGTGTTATTTTATTGATATGGCTGTTAAACATCAGGAATGTTCTTTACTGTTTAAATACATACAAATATTAGTTTCTAAATCGTAATTACAGGTTTTTGATGAATTAGAAACTAATATTTGTATATATTTAAACAGTAAAGAACTTTCCTTACGTTTAACAACCATAACAATAAAAAAACGACTGATGATGCTGCAACTACAGTGAAACTTGTCTGGGACAAAAATCAAAATTGTATTTTGCAAAATGCGGAAATCACTCAAACACATATGTTATTGTTAAAGCAAACAGACAGAAGAGCTTCAACATCAAAATGATTATTTTAAAAATTTTTAACTCTTCTCCCTGGACTTAAGTTCCTACTCAAATTTTTCTTTTGTTTCCTATTCTGCTTGCTTAAAGTACAGATTGATCAATATCGGTGATAGGCTACAACCTGTCTCACACCCTTCTCAACCACTGCTTCCCTTTCATGCCCCTCGGCTCTTACAACTGCCGTGTTTGTTTCTCCAGAAGTTGTAAATAGCCTTTCGCTCCCTGTATTTTACCCTTGCTATCTTCAGAATTTCAACGGGAGTATTCTAGTCAGCAGTGTCTAAAACTTTCTCTGAGTCGGCAAATGCCATAAACGTAGATCTACCTTTTCTTAGCTTCTCTTCTAAGATACGTTGTAGAGACATCGTTGCCCCACATGTTCTTACATTTCCCCGAAACACAAACTTATTTTATTAGTATAATAATGGAATTTTTTAATTCTATACTTGAGAAATTATTTGAGTTTGCATCGGTAGACACAGAACAGAAAGACAAGAAAATATTTAATTATATTTTGAAGTATTCGGCATATGGCACTGTTTAACAGCTTACCTTGCATGCTGCAGGTGAAAAAGTACAGCAATAAGTAATTAAAATTTAGAAAATTTTCCTTGAAAGAAGTTGAGAATTAGTCGTTCGTGTGAACTGGTGCGCTATGCATTCTGTTTTCGCCACACTCCAAGAAAAACAAAACAGGGAGACAGTTCATATTTAGGTCGAAAAAATGTCAAACAAAAACATCACAGATTAAAACTGTGTGGCGGACCGAGACTCGAACTCGGGACCTTTGCCTTTCACGGGCAAGTGCTCTACCAACTGAGCTACCCAAGCACGACTCACGCCCCGCAGGAGAGCTTCTGTTAAGTTTGGAAGGTAGGACACGAGGTACTGGCAGAAGTAAAGCTTTGAGGACGGGGCGTGAGTCGTGCTTGGGTAGCTCAGTTGGTAAAGCACTTGCCCGCGAAAGGTAAAGGTCCCGAGTTGGAGTCTCGGTCCTGCACACAGTTTTAATCTGCCAGGAAGTTTCATATCAGAGCACATTCCGCTGCACAGTGAAAATCTCATTCTAAAAACACCACACTTCGAGTTTGTTCTGAAATAAACGTAATTTATTGACTCCAGTGAGCTTCACCAACTGCCAGTTCCCGTCAGATCAAGCGCTGTCGTGCTGGGATAACACTTGGATGGGTGACTACTCTGCCGAGCGCTGTTGGCAAGCGGTGTGCACTCAGTCCTTGTGAAGCAAACTGATGAGCTACATGATCGAGAAGCAGCGCCTCCAGTCCCGTAAACTGACATACGGCCGGGAGAGCCGCGTGCTGACCACGTGCCCCTCCATATCCGAATCCTGTGGCTACTGTTGCTGAGGACGACATGGT
Source organism: Schistocerca cancellata (assembly GCF_023864275.1). Lineage (NCBI taxonomy): Eukaryota > Metazoa > Arthropoda > Insecta > Orthoptera > Acrididae > Schistocerca > Schistocerca cancellata. The sequence goes on along the minus strand of NC_064631.1, from coordinate 86,350,482 downwards.
GGCCGGTCGGTACCGTTGGACCTTCATGGCCTGTTCGGGAGGACTTCAGTTTTAATGAGCTTCACCAAGTCTGTCACGGGGAGAGGTAAATAAAAGTGACCCCGTCGAATGGATACGACTGGACGTGAGTGTATGCACATAACCACACCCCGTGACGGGCACACCACGTGTACGTCAGCCACTTGATCCACACCGGTTCAGAGCGTAGTGCGGGCTATGTCAGTGTGAGTGGAGTAGCGAAAAAAAAAAGGCGATGGTACTCACAGTGGAGCAGCGAGTGTTTGTTGTGGAATGTTACGTGACAACAAAGTCATGGAAACGATGTGGCCAGTTGTTGCTGAGAAATGGTGTCAAAGTGTCAGCAAAGAGTGCCACGCAACAGCTCAGCCCGAAAATGCGTTACACAGGATGTTTTTCGACGAAGTCAGAAAACATTCCGAAACGTGCCTGCAGACCAGGAAATGTGGCTGCAGTTCGCCACAAAATGCTTCAGAGTCCTACCATATCAACTCAGCACCTGTCGTATGAGACCATATCACGTCGATCATGCGGGCGAATGCTCCACCTGGACCAGCACATACATCCCCATCGAGTGTGTGTCGTTCATGCGTTAAAAGCAGCAGATGCTCCTCAGCGCCTCCAGTTTTATGCATGGCTGTTCACTGACATAACAATGAGGCTTGGACGTGCATCAGTTCATTATGTCTGACGAACCCTGGTTTCAGCTGAATGGTTATGTAAACTCACAGCAGCAGAGAACTTGCATAACTTCCACGAAAGACCATTGCATGATCAGAACGTTGGAGTTTGGTGTGCGGTGTCTGCACGCCGCAGTATTGGCTCCATCTTCTTTCATCAGACTCTGACTTCGGCGCGTTACATTGCTAACATTTTGAAACCATCTGTGGCAGCACTAACGGAGGAGGATAATACCTAAAGTTACTTCCAGCAGGATGGAGCATCTGCCTATACAGCCAGCCGAATTTTGGAGCGCATTTACGCAGTCTTCACGCCTGAAAGAACTGTTAGCAGAGAGAGGTCAGTCGGATTGCGGCCCTAGCTGTCCACCCAGGTCACCTGATCTGTCAGCGCGCGATTACTTCGTGTGGGGAGCCCTCAAGTCTATGGTGTATCGAAACAAGCTACAAAGTTTTCAAGAACTGAAGCAGAACGATTCGGATGACACTGCAGCAATTCCAGGACACCAGCTACGATCCGCCTTCAGCGACTTGCTGACCAGGGCCCAAGAGTGCCAAGAGATGAATAGTGGTTGTTTTCACATCTGCTACAGTCCGCTTAGTAGTATATTTCACTTCCTTTGCAGTGTTTCTTTGTACCCTGGAACTCTGTTCCCGGGCCACTTTTACTTGCCCCACCTTGTACATCAAAGTCAAACCAAAAATCAGTTCAGTTTTGCTTCTGAAAGCGAACGCCAGTGATCGGGCGTTTAACAGCTGAAGATTTCTCCATGTACCAGTGTGGAGCGCCAGCCTCCGCTGCCTCAGTTGAACAGTTAAGTCTCGCCTGGTGCAATTAAGCGGCGCGCGCAGAGTCCGTCCGGCTCGAGACAATGGGTGCTTGCGGCGGCGCTCGCACGTTTTTACGAGCGCGGCGGCCGCCACTTCTGCGAGCTGGCCACGGCGGCCAGTACCGCGACAACAAAGGGAACGCCGGCAGCGCAGGGGGGCGGGGATATGAAACACCGACACAGCAGATGCCGGAACTAATTTCCGTGTTCCTCGTCCGCTCCACCGCTCCAGCTTCGCAACACTCCCGCCGCTAGTTTGCCGCTTCGGTGGCTCCAACTCCAGAGAACCACCTGCAGAGCGATGCACCAACAAGCCATACATCAGTCCCCACTGGAAGCTCACTCGGCGCCGGACGGCAACTTTAATGCGGGAGAAACTATCACCGACAACTCGTTGGCAAGCGACAGAACTTCCAGTGAAGCAGATAATTCAAAATAGATAATTCAAAATACAAAGTACGCTAGCAAAAGTTGCAATTATTCAGAGTCAGATTTAACGGTAGGGTGGTTGATCTAGGAAATATTATGAACTAAGGAAACGATTTTCAGATGCTCAGAACTTAACGCCGATGTGACGCACATTTGATAGTTTCCACAACGAGACTCTGCCTCGAAATCAGGCACTAAACCCAAAATCCGTGGGTAGTTAAATGATTTGGGTTACACAATAAGTAACTTACACTGATCAGCCTAAACATTATGACCTCTGCCCTCGGCGATTTTGAAAGCTGTCTGGTAGCATTGCGGGCACATGACGCCGTAACACAAGTAAGTAAGTGGAGCGAACATTTACTGGCGTTCAACCTAGCAAAATTATTGGCTGTGTAACATCACGAGTCAATACGCAATAGCATTTGTTGCACTACTTTGCAGTACGGCTCGTAGCTTTGGAGCCGTTGGCGGTGATAGAAACAGCCGCTTCTATCTTAGTGTGACTCATTCGCACCTGTCGCTAGCCTAGCCGTGGGAAGCGGTACCTGTATCAATTCGACCGACAGAATATTCAGACCCGTAAGAATCTAAATAAATTATATTAAATATTATTCAATTTAGTTAAAAGTCAACATACTGCCCTTTGTTATTAAAAAGAAGATTGTGTAAAAATCTTAGCTTTCTAGCTGGCATACTTTCTGAGTTAGAGAAAATTACCTAAAACACCTGCAAACCGACACTTGTAAGATTGAAGTCAGTTAGGAGTCATAACAGTTTGTCTTTTAATATCATTTGGAATCATTACTGAAGTTCACAAAATGTTAAGTCAATTAGTTTAATTTTTCATTATTAAAAACGTCAACTATTTTTCATTTTGGTATTATTAAATTCAGAAAAGATCAGTATTTATTTAATGTGTTGTAGTGTGAGTAAATGAGAATGAGTGAGTGTGTACGTGGGACATACGAAAAAATTCCATATTATGTCATGTTAAACATTACGTAACTATGTCATGGGAAAGTGTTAAGCAAGCAAGTTGCAATGAAAAATGTAATTTGCCCACCGTGCTGATGACGTATGTCCAAGGGTACTTGCTTTTGTAAGAAGGTAGCCAAAATAATAATAGTTTTCTAAAGTTATTTCAAGATTAGTTTTCGTTTGGTTTTGTTAACATTTTATTAATATTTGCATGATGAAGTGAAGTAAATGCATCTGTGAGTGTTGATTGGAGTAAGACAGTTATAGCGCTGGAAAGAACTCGAAGGGCAGTTTTGATTGGCTGGTCATTTTGAACAACCAATCATAGTTAAGGATATCCCGCGCACTGCAAGTAGTTACAGGCCCTGGAAGGAACGGCAGTGGCAGAGTCGCTGGCTAACTATCGGACGCGCAGGTCGTGTAGGATGTGTCCGTCTACGTTATGAGTAAAGTGAAGAAGTTACTCGTTTCTCGCGCTCAGATTGTATTCCCATGAGAACAATTGCATTTACGGACAGATTGTGAAGATTTGAGCTTTGTGAAGTGTTTTGTTATAAAGAGAAATGGGTGTGAACTTTCGGCCTTTGTAAAATTCCGCGTGGCATGCTTCATATTCGTCTATGGAATATCTGGCGAGCAGTTTCTTTTTTAGGAATCCACCGAAAAGGACCTAATGTGAAACTCATATATTGCAGCAGAGTAATGACCGTAAATTGTGTAGTAATTCGGGTCGGACTTAAGTACATTTCTGGCTGCCTTGTGTGTGTACTGAATTGTATGAACTGTGAGCTGAAGACAGTGATATTATTCATTCATTAAATACGGGCTGATGCCAAGTGTTTATTTTGAGCCTAAAGAAATAAAAGAACTCATTGCATAATCTTTCCATTTTTCAAAAGAGATGAAGCAATCGCCCTCCACCGGAAAATTGTAATAAGATATTACCGAATAGATTGCTACCACAGTTTACGCGGACTTTGCAGACGTAAGTATTGACGATGTTTTTCTACAACGCTGCTTTTAACGCTGTCTGAACAGTACCTACGTATGCAGAGAAGCGGGCTCGTGATCAGACACCGTACTGAGGTAGGCGGAACTTTTGTAGTGCACAGTACGACGAGAGACAGTGATCAAACATTACGCCCATAAAAATTAAAAAACCACCCCGCCGCAGCTGCACATGGGAAAATCTATTGAGACAAGGGACTTTGACAAAGGGCAGATTATCATTACGCAGAGTCTGTGGCGGAGTATCTCGAAAACGTCGAATGTGATGGAATGTTGATGTCCTATAGTCGTGAGCATCTGCGGAAAGAGGTAGAAGGAGAGTGAAACTATCACTAGGCGCTAAACGTTGGACGTCCACGATTCTTCATACACTCCTGGAAATGGAAAAAAGAACACATTGACACCGGTGTGTCAGACTCACCATACTTGCTCCGGACACTGCGAGAGGGCTATACAAGCAATGATCACACGCACGGCGCAGCGGACACACCAGGAACCGCGGTGTTGGCCGTCGAATGGCGCTAGCTGCGCAGCATTTGTTCACCGCCGCCGTCAGTGTCAGCCAGTTTGCCGTCGCATACGGAGCTCCATCGCAGTCTTTAACACTGGTAGCATGCCGCGACAGCGTGGACGTGAACCGTATGTGCAGTTGACGGACTTTGAGCGAGGGCGTATAGTGGGCATGCGGGAGGCCGGGTGGACGTACCGCCGAATTGCTCAACACGTGGGGCGTGAGGTCTCCACAGTACATCGATGTTGTCGCCAGTGGTCGGCGGAAGGTGCACGTGCCCGTCGACCTGGGACCGGACCGCAGCGACGCACGGATGCACGCCAAGACCGTAGGATCCTACGCAGTGCCGTAGGGGACCGCACCGCCACTTCCCAGCAAATTAGGGACACTGTTGCTCCTGGGGTATCGGCGAGGACCATTCGCAACCGTCTCCATGAAGTTGGGCTACGGTTCCGCACACCGTTAGGCCGTCTTCCGCTCACGCCCCAACATCGTGCAGCCCGCCTCCAGTGGTGTCGATACAGGCGTGAATGGAGGGACGAATGGAGACATGTCGTCTTCAGCGATGAGAGTCGCTTCTGCCTTGGTGCCAATGATGGTCGTATGCGTGTTTGGCGCAGTGCAGGTGAGCGCCACAATCAGGACTGCATACGAGCGAGGCACACAGGGCCAACACCCGGCATCATGGTGTGGGGAGCGATCTCCTACACTGGTCGTACACCACTGGTGATCGTCGAGGGGACACTGAATAGTGCACGGTACATCCAAACCGTCATCGAACCCATCGTTCTACCATTCCTAGACCGGCAAGGGAACTTGCTGTTCCAACAGGACAATGCACGTCCGCATGTATCCCGTGCCACCCAACGTGGTCTAGAAGGTGTAAGTCAACTACCCTGGCCAGCAAGATCTCCGGATCTGTCCCCCATTGAGCATGTTTGGGACTGGATGAAGCGTCGTCTCACGCGGTCTGCACGTCCAGCACGAACGCTGGTCCAACTGAGGCGCCAGGTGGAAATGGCATGGCAAGCCGTTCCACAGGACTACATCCAGCATCTCTACGATCGTCTCCATGGGAGAATAGCAGCCTGCATTGCTGCGAAAGGTGGATATACACTGTACTAGTGCCGACATTGTGCATGCTCTGTTGCCTGTGTCTATGTGCCTGTGGTTCTGTCAGTGTGATCATGTGATGTATCTCACCCCAGGAATGTGTCAATAAAGTTTCCCCTTCCTGGGACAATGAATTCACGGTGTTCTTATTTCAATTTCCAGGAGTGTAGAACGTGAGGTTCGGTGGCTTGTCTGCTCTGTAAAGTAGGATAGACCGAGATCTGTTGCGTCTCTGCCGTAAGGGTACTGTAATGGTGCACGCACAAGTGTTTTGGAGCACTCCGTTCATCGTATACTGTCGAAAATACACTCCCTCCATTCACACCTGTCGCGACACCACTGGAGGCGGGCTGCACGATGTTGGGGCGTGAGCGGAAGACGGCCTAACGGTGTGCGGGACCGTAGCCCAGCTTCATGGAGACGGTTGCGAATGGTCCTCGCCGATACCCCAGGAGCAACAGTGTCCCTAATTTGCTGGGAAGTGGCGGTGCGGTCCCCTACGGCACTGCGGAGGATCCTACGGTCTTGGCGTGCATCCGTGCGTCGCTGCGGTCCGGTCCCAGGTCGACGGGCACGTGCACCTTCCGCCGACCACTCGCGACAACATCGATGTACTGTGGAGACCTCACGCCCCACGTGTTGAGCAATTCGGCGGTACGTCCACCCGGCCTCCCGCATGCCCACTATACGCCCTCGCTCAAAGTCCGTCAACTGCACATACGGTTCGCGTCCACGCTGTCGCGGCATGCTACCAGTGTTAAAGACTGCGATGGAGCTCCGTATGCCACGGCAAACTGGCTGACACTGACGGCAGCGGTGCACAAATGCTGCGCAGCTAGCGCCATTCGACGGCCAACACCGCGGTTCCTGGTGTGTCCGCTGTGCCGTGGGTGTGATCATTGCTTGTACAGCCGTCTCGCAGTGTCCGGAGCAAGTATGGTGGGTCTGACACACCGGTGTCAAGGTGTTCTTTTTTCCATTTCCAGAAGTGTAGATCTCCACTGCAGACCACCCGTATCTGTTCACAAATTGACCCGACGTCATCGTCGGTTACGATTGCAGTGCGCACGGGACCACTGGGAGTCGAGAGCCGTTCAATGGAAACATGTCGCCTCTTCGTGTGAATCACATTTTTGCTAGATTAGGTCGATGGTCGTCTCCACAAACGCCATCATCGAGGTGACCGGCGGCTCTAAACACACAGCGCGCCGCGGACGCAGGCTGCTGGGAGCAATATTATGCTATGGGAGACAGTCTCCTGCTTTTGCATGGGACCTATGGTAGTACTTGAAGACAAGCTGACAGCTGTGAACCACTTGCATCCCTTCATGCGTGATGTCGTCCCCGATGGCGATATCATCTTTTAGCAGTATAATTGTCCGCGTCTCGCACACAGAATCATGTTACAGTGGTTTGAGGGACATTACAGTGAACTTACGTCGACATCTCGGTGACCCAATTCACCTGATGTAAATCCTATGGAATTCACTTGGATCCCTATCGGGCGCCATTACTGCGAACGCAAATCAGCGGCCCGTTATTTACGCAAATTACATGGCCTGTGCATGGACATCTAACGTTAGATATCTCCACAATCCTACCAACAAACTGTCGGATCCCTGATACGCATAATAATGTTTTGGCTCATCAGTGTAAATTTAATGGTTGTATGTTCAGCTAAATAAGTGGGGATTACAATTACAAACAAGTGACTCCCAAACCATAATGCAAAAAATATTGAGGAGAAAACGTACCAAAGCATGCCTCTTATTACTAGAACAGTTACAAGATGCAGTACATCAACTAAAGAGACTGTACATACTATGCTTGTCCTCTTCTCTTCTGTCGTTTTGCTGAACATTGTGGGATCCTAAACAGCCAGTGCAGCAGTTTCTAACTACCGAGAAATTGGCAAGAGATAACACAGTTGGGTGGCAAGCTTTTCGTTGCGGTGTAAACTTGACGAGATATCAGTCCTTATCATTTTCCTCCGAATGCCAAAGTAATTTGTTGATTCCCACCTAAACAGGTTGATCAGCTGGCCCAAAACTCTCGATTATGCAACGGCAATGATACAACTGATCTTCAAAATTCACGCGCGAGATCTTTATATTCTCTCGTTCGCTACGCGCAAACTATAATCCCTACAGAAAAAATGAATACGACCGTTTTTGTAGGAAATCAAATGTAGTAAAATTTTGCACTAAGATACTTTTTCATTGGGGGCCACCGTTTCCGAGTTAAGAAAAACGTACAAGTGACCTTCAAATGACCAACCCCACGCTCACCCCTCACGAGACATGATTCCTCGTATTTTGTTTGTGGCATTCCCTGCTAGCGCTGTACATATAATTCCCACTATACGAAATATTCCTGATATTCGATCCGTGTTCTAGTGTCAACCGTTTGCATTATTATGCCAGGCGGCTATTTCGTTAACATTATTAATTTAAACGTGCTAGTGAGGGTAATGAAAGAAAAACGACTTTTTAAACGTTACGTTTAAGCTAATTACGTTGGCTATTGGATCCAAACTTAACTGTTACGAGCACAGCAGTATCGTAGTCAGGATTGACGAATATCACGATGTAACTTCTTATTGTACGCTGTTAAAATTCACAAAATTTTTAAATAAAATTCACACAATTTGTGAAATGCTCGACTACATTGGGGCAGATGAATGGAAATCTAAAACGGTCGACCGTGAGAAATAATTCGTGCAGTAGCAAATTTTTATACAGTGGTAGGAGGGACTGCCATGCACAACATAGTAGAAATCATGACCGATGTGGAAGTGGGGGCGTGTTTGAAGGTCATTTTTGTACGTTTTTTTAATAACTTTAAATTACGGCCTCTGTCCAAAACGTATCCCGGTAAAAAATTTTATTACACTGAATTCTCCTCGTCCTGTCCAGTAATAGATTGCGTTTAGAGAGCGAGAGTATATGAAAATCTCCCGCGCGATTTCTGAAGGCAAGATATAGCTTTGCGGGATGCATAAAATGACAGCGGTAGGGGTAGCTGAAGCACCCTGTATAGGGATAAATTAACACAGTAATAAAATAAGAGAAATCAGAGGTTGCACGGAAACATTTAGTTGTTCCTTTTTATCATTTGTTATTGGAGAGTGAAGAATCGACAGATATACTAAAAGTGGCTGCATTGATCGTCTACCACACACTTAGGTGAAGACTGTTGAGTAATAATGCACATGAAGTTTCAACTGTAGAAGCGTAAGCCCTCAAAGAACTAAAAAAAGTGTTATTGTACATTCATTAACACTTGTACTTCTGTAGAAACCAACAACTAGAAGTTAAAAGGAAGTTTAGTTTTTTACCAGTTTCATCAGTTTTTATTTACCTAATGTTTTAAAAAGACAAGTACAAATTTGTGAAAACACATAAGAAACATTAAATTTAGTTTTACAATGGACTCAGATAAGTACTCCTTCACTTACCTGTACCACACCTAGTGATGTACGTTTTCGATTGCTACCAGAGCTGAAAATACGTAGACTGAACATTATACAAATAAATAAAAACAAATTTTCATCACCCCAGTTTCCAGAACTCCTGGAGATAGACGTTAAGTGTGGATACTGTATCACAGACACAGTCCCTTTGACTGTTCTGAGATGTCACTAAACAAGCCCAAAGATGTAAACAACCATGTATGAGCAGCGCCTATTAGACGGAGGGAGTCCGACAGCCGATCGGTTACAGTCATTCCACCAGGAAGGGGGTACACGGCGCGTGTTGTCTGTAGATCAATCATGCCTCGACGGTTAATACCGTGTTCGATTGCATCAACATTGTTGCTTTGTGACAGGAAGGGCTTTGAACAAGGGGAGTGTCCAGGAGTCTCAATGTTGTTCGTACATGGAGCAGATACAGAGACAGGAACTGTCGATGACATGCCTCTCTCAGGCCGCCCAAGGGCTACTATTGCAGTGGATGACAGATACCTACGGATTATGGCTCGGAGGAACCCTGACAGCAAAGCCACCATGTTGAATAATGCTTTTCGTCCAGCCACAGGACGTCGTGTTACGACTCAAACTGTGCAATAGGCTGCATGATGCGCAATTTCACTTCCGACGTCCATGTCGAGGTCCATCTTCGCAGCCAACGCACCATGCAGCGCGGTACACATGGGCCCAACAACATGACGAATGCACCGCTCAGGACTGGCATCACGTTCTCTTCACCGATGAGTGTCGCATACGCCTTCAGCCAGACAATCGTCAGAGACGTGTTTGGAGGCATCCCGGTCAGGCTGAACGCCTTGGACACTCTGTTCAGCGAGTGCAGCAGGGTGGAGATTCCCTGTTGTTTTGTTGTGGCATCATGTGGGATCGACGTACGCCGCTGGTGATCATGGAAGGCGCCGTAACGGCCATCCTACGACCGATGGTGCAACCATATCTGCAGGATATTGGCTAGGTATTCACTTTCATGGACCACAATACGTGCCCCCCACCGTGCACATGTTGTGAATGACTTCCTTCATGATAACGACATCGCGTGTTCTGCAGACATGAAGCCTATCGAACATGCCTGGCATAGATTGCAAAGGGCTGTTTATGGACGACGTGACCCACCATCACTCTGTGGTATCTACGCCGAATCGCCGTTGACGAGTGGGACAATCTGGACCAGTAGTGCCTTGATGAACTTGTGGATAGTATGCCACGACGAATACAGGCATGCGTCAGTGCAAGATGACATGCTACTGGGTATCAGAAATACCGGTGTGTACAGCAATCTGGACCACCACGTCTGAAGGTCTGGTACAACATGCAATGTGTGGTTTTCATGAGCAATAAAAATGGCGGGAATGATGTTTATGTTGATCTCTACTGCAATTTTCTGTACAGGTTGCGGAACTGTCGGAACTGAGGTGATGCAAAACGTTTTTTGATGCGTATATAAACCAAACTAGTTGACTTTTAGTAGACGGTTGAAAAACAAGCCTCAAGCCATTGTCGTTACACAATAGTAATGAGAGGCTATTCATCCATGTCGTACATGATGCATTAGCTAAAGAACAGGATACCATGTGCAAATCCTTTGTAAACTGTGTTGATATCAACAGTCATGAATGACTGGGATTTGGAGAGTTCAAAGTCATTGTGATACTGTTCGGTTTTCAAAGGGGTTACATTACGTACTGCTGCTATCCGTGTGATTGCGACATTAGAGCGACAGAAAACCACTACATAGAGGGAATGACCTCCAAGAACAGCTCTGGTGCCTGGGTCAAAAAATGTTGCCGAAGAACCTTTAGTTAATCCGAACAAAATTGTTCTCCCACAACTTAGGTGGGACTCACAACAGCATTTGTTACGGCTGTGCATTTTAGTGTTTGTGTAAGAACTTTCCACCAGTCAACGCACAGAAGATCGCATAGTGGTATTCACTAGTCTATAGATATGCCAGCTGTTAGGGGACACACAGTTTGATTCCACACTAACCCTGGTCAGCTACGTACGTGGCACTGATTTCGTAAAGTGACTATTGTGTTTTGGAAACAGGAGAGACTAAAATTACACGGAACTTCTTATGGACGAACTCGTTCACTGCTTGCAACATGATCCTGAAGATGCACTTCCTTTTCTCCCTCTTCGATGTATTCCCAGAGAATTGTTGTGCATTCGCTGATTAGCATGACGAGCGGTTCCACCAGGACATTTCTGTCATGGAAAAGCGGTACACAGGACGGTGGACTACGGCTTTGCGGCCTCCTGAATCCTACAGACAGATGATCAAGTCATCACCCACAAGCGGAATGCAAATTGAGCAAGTTCTGGTAACGTACATACTGTACTGATTACAATAGCAATATTCTGTAAACTTAAATTATCCACTTACTTGTAACCCTGAGCTAGGAGACAGCTTTAATCGTGACATTCATGTTCAGCGAAAAGAAATTTTTCAAGGCCGTGTACTTTGGATCCTGCACTAAATTTACTGTGGGCCAGTGATATCTAGTGTATCAAAATGCACGTTATTTCTTCCATTTATGGAGCTTTTTAAAAGGATGAAGAACTATTTTTATAGATCGATAAATCCGATTTATCGAGGTTATGATTAGGAATATTTGAGCGTGTATTTCACCTTCCAGATCGGGATATATTTAAGTAACACATATTAGCGACAGGAACAGGGTTGCCCAATACGCTTGCTGCCGGTGAGGTGCGAGGGCGTGCTAAAAGGTAATATATCAGAATTTTTTGTGTGAAAGCTCTTGGAGCTATTTTAAATAACAAAAACTTTATTAGCATTTTACATCTTCATTCTTCATATATACATATTTTCTAAACATTCGTACACTAGGTTGGTGATTTCGTTACTGTAGCGTGTTTGACGTAGTCGATGGGGCCACATCACCACCTCTGTTTGCACTGCTTCATCACTATGAAATTGAAGTCCTCGCAGGCGTTCTTTAAGTTTTGCAAACAGATAAAACCCGATGGGGCCGATACGGGACTCTATGGAGGATGACGTGATGAACAGTGAATGTTGCAGTTGTCGCAGCGCTCATGTGAGATCTGGAACTGTCAGGCTGAACGAAAAGGTGGGTCATGTGTGGACGAGCTCTTCAAATTCAAAACTCGATTACAGCAGACTGTTTCTCACGTATCGACGTAGTTTTGTTACACACCACGATGTTACACCATACAATTTGGAGCTCTCTAGCTGCTAAGGGCTCCAATTGTGTACACTGATCAGCCACAACATTATGACAACATACCTAATAGCCGATATGTCCGACTGTGACACAGCTAACAGTGGAAAACAGTCATGGCAAAGAAGTTGGTAGGTCGTTGAAGGGACTTGGCACCACGCTGCACACAGAAGACACCTAATTACTGTAAATTCAGGTGACGGAGGGATGAGCTTTGATGCCACGTTAAACTACATCCCAGATGTGTTAAATTAAGTTTAGATCTGGCGAGCTGGGGTTCCAGCACATCAACTGGAACCCGGCACTGTGTTCCTCGAACCATTCCATCACACTCCTCGCCATGTGACATGGCGCTTTATCTTGCTGAAAGATTCCACTGGTGTCGGGAAATATGATAGTCATGAAGGGGTGTACGTGGTCTGCAACCAGTTCACGCTGTCATGCTGCCTTGCACGAGCTCCACAGGATCCATGGATGCCTACGTGAATGTTTCAGACAGCATAATGGAGCCGCCACCACCTATTCTCCGTTCCATGGTGCATGTCTCAAGGAGTCGTTCCCCTGGAAGACGGCCGATTCGCGCCCTCACATCGGCATGTTGAATAAGTCATCGGGATTCATCAGACCATGAAACGCTCTGCCACTGCACCTTCATTCAGTGCTTATGGTTGCGTGGCAATTTCGGTCATAGTTGCCAGTGTCATGTTGTTGACATTGGCACATGCATGGTTCGTCGGCTGGGGAGGCCCATCGTTAGGAGTGTTCGATGCACTGTGTGTTCAGACATACACTCCTGGAAATTGAAATAAGAACACCGTGAATTCATTGTCCCAGGAAGGGGAAACTTTATTGACACATTCCTGGGGTCAGATACATCACATGATCACACTGACAGAACCACAGGTACATAGACACAGGCAACAGAGCATGCACAATGTCGGCACTAGTACAGTGTATATCCACCTTTCGCAGCAATGCAGGCTGCTATTCTCCCATGGAGACGATCGTAGAGATGCTGGATGTAGTCCTGTGGAATGGCTTGCCATGCCATTTCCACCTGCCGCCTCAGTTGGACCAGCGTTCGTGCTGGACGTGCAGACCGCGTGAGACGACGCTTCATCCAGTCCCAAACATGCTCAATGGGGGACAGATCCGGAGATCTTGCTGGCCAGGGTAGTTGACTTACACCTTCTAGAGCACGTTGGGTGGCACGGGATACATGCGGACGTGCATTGTCCTGTTGGAACAGCAAGTTCCCTTGCCGGTCTAGGAATGGTAGAACGATGGGTTCGATGACGGTTTGGATGTACCGTGCACTATTCAGTGTCCCCTCGACGATCACCAGTGGTGTACGGCCAGTGTAGGAGATCGCTCCCCACACCATGATGCCGGGTGTTGGCCCTGTGTACCTCGGTCGTATGCAGTCCTGATTGTGGCGCTCACCTGCACGGCGCCAAACACGCATACGACCATCATTGGCACCAAGGCAGAAGCGATTCTCATCGCTGAAGACGACACGTCTCCATTCGTCCCTCCATTCACGCCTGTCGCGACACCACTGGAGGCGGGCTGCACGATGTTGGGGCGTGAGCGGAAGACGGCCTAACGGTGTGCGGGACCGTAGCCCAGCTTCATGGAGACGGTTGCGAATGGTCCTCGCCGATATCCCAGGAGCAACAGTGTCCCTAATTTGCTGGGAAGTGGCGGTGCGGTCCCCTACGGCACTGCGTAGGATCCTACGGTCTTGGCGTGCATCCGTGCGTCGCTGCGGTCCGGTCCCAGGTCGACGGGCACGTGCACCTTCCGCCGACCACTGGCGACAACATCGATGTACCGTGGAGACCTCACGCCCCACGTGTTGAGCAATTCGGCGGTACGTCCACCCGGCCTCCCGCATGCCCACTATACGCCCTCGCTCAAAGTCCGTCAACTGCACATACGGTTCACGTCCACGCTGTCGCGGCATGCTACCAGTGTTAAAGACTGCGATGGAGCTCCGTATGCCACGGCAAACTGGCTGACACTGACGGCGGCGGTGCACAAATGCTGCGCAGCTAGCGCCATTCGACGGCCAACACCGCGGTTCCTGGTGTGTCCGCTGTGCCGTGCGTGTGATCATTGCTTGTACAGCCCTCTCGCAGTGTCCGGAGCAAGTATGGTGGGTCTGACACACCGGTGTCAATGTGTTCTTTTTTCCATTTCCAGGAGTGTATTTGTTCTCTGCCCAGCATTGATGACTGATCTTAGTTCCGCCACAGGTTGCTGCCTGTCCTGTGTTACCAGCTTGCCCAGCCTGTGACGTCCGACATCTGCGGTGCGGGATGGCCGCCCAACACCGTGACGTCTTGACGTGGTTTCACCTTGGTTTAGCCACATGTTGAAGACACTCAATCACAGTACGTCTCGAACACCCAACAAGTCGTGCAGTCCCCGAAATGCTTGTGCAGAGTCTCCGAGTCATTACAGTCTGCCCTCGGTAGAACTCAGACAGATCGCGGGTCATTCCCATTCTACACACAGACAGCATGCTCACTGGTATCACAAGCAACAGGTGCGTCTGACTAGCAGCTTTCCGTCGCCAGGTGAGGCTGCTGTCGCCTGCATGGGACTATACCGCTAGTTGGTCGGTCGTCATAATGTTCTAGCTGATCAGTGTAGACATGAATAAAGATGTGGAATGTTGACAATATTTGTTTTACTTAAAAAGCTTGAAGGATTTTCACCAAAAAATTCGTAGGCATTTACTTCAAGCGCGCTAGCGTACCACGTTATAAGGCACCGAAACGTACATTATCAGCAAAGATTATTATCGCCTCCAGTCTTCTTTCATTTGAGTTGATTGTCATTCTACAAATGCCCCTCAAACAAAATTTAAAAAACTGCTTTGCTTAAAAACTTGAATCTTCCACATCTCACAGTATAGATACCACTTTTCCATGACGGATGATTTATCGTCTCAGTATTCATTATGATAATTAATAGATTCGGAAAAATTGAAATCACACATAATTCAAATATTTTATGTCATATGAGATGCCTTACAAACATTTCATGTTTGGTGCATTTCAGGTCATACATTTTTGCAAATGAAGTACAGTTAACATCTAGAAATTACTTTTCAATTGGAAACGAAAGCCATGTCTCCCTCAACTTAAGAGTAACTAGGCATGCTACTTGGTGGTATGCCACACAGAATTAAAGCATTTTACAGCACGTTGCATTTATCCTGCCGCGTTTTCTTATGTACCAGCGGAAACCATGTTATATGAAAAGAACATCCTTTTTAAATGAGCGGTTGTTCTCTCAAGATAACGAGCTGTTTATGTATTCCACAGGACCCCCATTGCACTGTATTCAAAGAGATAATTTATATAGTAATTTATCGGAAAATAGTACCACAAAGCAGTGTAATTAACGTATCTTGACACTTATATGCATTATATAGTATCTCAGTGAAGTGCATAAAATATTTGCACAGTAGTGGATATGAGGTAATTAAAACCACATAACTAAAGTGACAATCACCCAGAATGTAATGCACCCCAGAATTTGTTACATTGCCGATAGACACGCTTTTGTAGTTGGGGAAGTTTTAGAGTGAAGGAATACAAGGAACTTTTGTATATAACAGAAATTCTGTGTAATTTTTATACTACACTCTCACACTACAGTCAGGATTAACAACGCTGCACAGCATATGATATTTCCTGGAACCCACGTGCAATGATCTGCCACACTGGTTCAATGTGTACTATCCAGTGGATTTAGTTGGGGTATGTTGTGATCGGTACTTTGAGTGTGAGGAAAGATTTAGATAATGACGAGCTATTTACAGCTGGAGAAATACAATCACATGCTAGCACGGAAATGATGACGAAATACAGAGAAAAATTCCATCAGGTGGGATACTGATGCACTCATGGAGGATTCGTGCCATATATATATATATATATATATATATATATATATATATATATATATAATTATATACAGGGTGTCCCAGCTATCTTGTCCACCCAGAATATCTCTGGAACAATAACAGCTATTGGAAAACGACTTTCACCGGTAACAATGTAGGGCTGGGGCTCATGAATGTACATATTTGGAAACATTATAAAACGAAAGCATATGTGTTTTTAACACAAACTTATGTTTTTTAAATGGACCTCCTATATTTTTTCTTCAGCAATCCATAGCATGGCAAAGCACATACACAATGGCGTTGATTGCATCGCAATATTCCCATTACATCCCGAGATATTGAGACGCGAAGTTGACGCTTAAAACACCCGACATGCGCTGCTAGCGCACGTCCTGAGGCCCATGCGTGAACCCCATGCTGCCCGTAATCGCAGCAGACCGTATTATTCGTTTCGGACCCCTTGATAAGTTAAGTATGGAGGTGTGATTACACATGCCTGATATATATATATATCAGGCGTGAAACCCATGCTGCCCGTAATCGCGATGTTATTGACATGTGTAATCACACCTCCATACTTATCAAGAGGTATATATATATATATATATATATATATATATATATATATATTTCACATCCCCTCCTAAACCATAAAATCATTTTCAACCAAATTTGGTACAAATAATACTTGTTTCTGAAGACAAGAGGGGACAAGAACAACCTACCTTCAATAGGGAGGGGGGGGGTGAAAAGGATTGGTAACAAGTGACATCTAGGCTGCCCTGCATACCTGGCATGTTGTACAGGTGATGTCAGAATGCATTCCAGAGTGTATACATATTGATTATAATGGCTGGGAAGAAGGAGGTGGGATGAGGTAATGGACAGAGAGACAGTGTAGGTAGAGGTGAAGAGAGACAGAGGGGAAAGAGGAAGAACAGAGTGAGGGAGGATGAGGGTATGGACAGAGAGAGAGGTATTGGCAGAGTAGGAGAGGGAGATGAACAAATAGTGTGAGAGGAGATGAACTGAGACATGGGGAGAAGAGAATGTGGATACAAAGTGGAAGAAAGTGGAAGAGATGAATGGAAGAATGGGGAGGAGGAGATGGACAGAAAGACAGGGGGCAAAGGTGATGGGCCAAGGAAAGGAATGGGGAAATGTCAGATAGATAGAAGTGGGTTGTGGACAGGCACATAGGTGACAGAATGAGATGGATAGAGATTTGTGGCACAAATAGATGAAAAGGCAGAAAATGGAGATGGACAGTGTTATGGGGAGGAGGATTTGTTTAGTGAAAGAGGGGGATTAACAGAAAGAGGAAGGAGGAGGAGATGTTAAGACAGAGGTGGAAGGAGTAGATGGACAGAGCAAGAAGAGAGAAGGAGATATGGACAGAAATGGGGAGAAGGCAATGAACAGGAGGTGGATAGATAGAGGAAGCAATAGATGGACATATATTAGGTTACGAGTAGATAAAAATGCGGGAGGGGGAGACACAGAAAAGAGAAGGGGAAGAAGGACAAAGAGGCAGGGGGAGAAGAGGATGCAGTGTATATATGGACAGAGAGAAGGGGTGAGAAGAGATAGAAAGAGAGGGAAGTTAGGGGCAGAGAGAGAGAGAGAGAATGGAAGATGAAGTGGTGGTGGATAGGGTAACAGGAGATAGAAAGAGAGGTGGTAAGTAGAGATTGAAAGAGAGAAGGGAAGGAATAGAGAGAAAGAGACAGAGGGAGGAGAAGATGGACAGTGAAAGAGGGGAAGATGACTCGAAGAAATAAATACTTATGCAGTGACAGGTAGTCTGTTAGTAATAAAAATATGTATTTCATTTTTTGTAGTAATCATTCTCTTAATGTTTGCTAGAACACAGGAATGTAATACGAAGGACATCGTGTTGCCTCTATCAAACCTTATTCGCACAATAAATCACAGATCTTCTCGTGGCAGTATGCCGCACTGCACCTTTGTAGCTTCCATTTCAAAATCTGAATAAACTGATCTTGGAGGCAGGTTGAAGAAATTTTAAAATAGTTGAAGAGCTTATCCGAAATGTTTTGCATTGCTCGATAAAGACCATAGCACGCTGCTTTGAGATCACGAACTTTTTAAATAGGCTGTATCCAGTGTACAGTTTTCTGCCTTTATTTTGTGCTAGACAGAAGCGCCAGGGAGTAACCATTTCCCTTCCAGCTACAGTCAGTCACAAAACTCAATGGAGGACGTTGTCTGTCGGGAGAGGTGTGTACTATATAAAGAAATCACAAGACAAGTCACCAGTGATGGCACCTCACGTATAAAAAGTAGCCTATAGGCAGCTGTGCAATAGTCGCAGTCCCGAAAATGTGAAATCCGTCTGTATCCAGGTCCGCCAAGAGCTAACAACGTTCCCCCTGGGTAGGTCTCTCTGGTCATTGTGACGTCACAAGTACTCCCCCTGTTTGTTAATACCGTACTTCTTTTTTTGAACGCCACTGGGTTGTTAAACAATAAATTAGAAAAGATTGGCTACATCTAGATACATAGCATATCATTTGAGTATAACAGTAAATGCACAGTGAGATGTCGGATGTAGGGCCCATAGTCCAGTAAAATGGTACTCAAAAAGGCAAAATTGTAGGAAGTTTTGTAGAAGTCGTTTAGAGAAGTTTTTGATGTTTTTGAGGGTACTGAATCCGAATTTTCAAAGGTCCACCAAAATTTCTGAGCCGAAATGGGGAAAAAATGGAAAATAGTACGAAAATGTAGAATTTTTTGTGATTTTTCGCCTATACAACGCAATTTTCAGCAATGTTGTCTGCCTCCCGATTGAGAAAAGTAAAATTTGGAAAAAAAGTCTGAGTGACTCTATTCGTCCGGCGAACCGTACAGCGCGTAGCGCGTGTTGAAGGTAGCACGATTTCCAAGGCTGAAGAAATGGGTCACTCAGGATATTTTGCCCCTCACGATTACTGTGCTTTGTTGCACATCCAATGCTGATTTCCATCCGCCGCTACTGTCACTATGTTATTGATGTGGTTGATATTTGATGGTTGTAGTGGTGGAGGGGTAATATGTTCGTGAGATAGCTTTGACCTCCACCTCCTGATGAGAGCTACCTACCTGTTACATGGAGTTGTTTGGGACAGAGGGCAGCCATTTGCAGAAGTCTGTGCTATCTACGTTTCCCTCATTTAGTACAGATCAAGATCTGTTGTAGTGTTGATGGTTACCCTGAAAAACTGATCATCAGCACGAAGGAAAATTAGTGAGTGAGAAAGTCCCACAGGCACTGCAGAAATAATGTTCAACGAAACGAAGGTAACACATATCGTTCAGGAAATTCTCGTTTCCAATTAAATAGAACAAGGACCTCGTAATGTCATAACTAATGGCTGAAAAACAGAAATTTATGATGTTAATGTGAAAACTTTTAACTGGAGGAAACAGTAAGATCGTAAATGCACCGCTATGCAAAACAGCAACAACAAAAACGTATTGCTTTATGGTAATATCGTTTACTGGTATATGATAACATGTGAGGGCTATTTAGAAAGCAGAGAACTATCGGTGACGAAATGGAAATCATGGTAAAAATTCGATGAAGCATTTCACAGATATGTTAGACAGTGTCTCTAGTATGCCCATAGACTGCGTCACGTTATCTTTTCAGTTATGAGAGCACAGGGGGGAGTGCAAACATGCGCAGAAGGTAGTACCTCTCGCAAAGTACAGGTGTCTGACAGAAGATTTCACCTGATTTCATGCAACCCCACAAACATAACTGTCATGCATTTTATTCTTCACTACAGTTCTCTGCCGCAGGCCGCAGGGGCAATGTGGACGCTCCTGCAGCAGTTTCGATGTGAAGTGCTTAACCACTAATCATACAGCCCGGACTTGGCTCCCAATGATTTTAATTTCTGCTCAGGCAAACCAATGGCTGTGAAGACAACATTTTGTCACAGACGAGGAGCTGCAGTTACACTGTAAAAAGTTGTCGTAATACTCAGGAGGCTGCCTTTATGGTGATGGTATTGGAGAGTTGATATAAGGCTACGACAGATGTCTAAATCGGAGCAGCGACGATGTAGAGAAGTAGGTGGAAGGAGTAGCTAATTGTGGCACATATAACAGTTGCAATGTGGTTTCCTTTTCGCCAGCGATCGTTTGTTACTTTCCCAACATCTCTCGTACTTTAAACATACCTTAATGTGTAACAGCATGAAACCAGAATGGTTTAGGATGTGTCAATACATACTAGCTCCTTCTACACAACAACAGCAGAAGGACCTGCCAGCCTGACTGAAAGTATCGTAAAGATCCCGTCTCACAATACCATACGCCACGCACTGCAGTGGTATCTATGCGTGCATCAAGGGCATGCAGTTCACACATCAGATGTCTGTGTAATTCAGAAACGAGGCATTTCGAAACAAGGGACTACCATCACTGCAATAGGCGGCAAACTACGAGCCCAGTACGTATGTTTCACCCAATCACGACTCATAGAATTGAAACACATTCAGAAGAATGCCGATGATTAGATGAGTAGATCACATAACTAATGAGGAGGTGTTGAATAGAATTGGAGAGAAGAGAAATTTGTGGCACAACGTGACGAGAAGAAGGGATCGGTTGGTAGGGCATATTCTGAGGCATCAAGGGGTCGTCAATTTAGTACTGGAGGGCAGAGTGGAGGGTAAAAGCCGGCCGGTGTGGTCGAGCGGTTCTAGGCGCTACAGTCTGGAACCGCGCGACCGCTACGGTTGCAGGTTCGAATCCTGCCTCGCGCATGGATGTGTGTGATGTCCTTAGGGTAGTTTGGTTTAAGTAGTTCTAAGTTCTAGGGGACTGACGATCTCAGATGTTAAGTCCCATAGTGCTCAGAGCCATGTGAACCATTCTTTTGAGGGTAAAAATCGTAGAGGGAGACCAAGAGACGAATACGCTAAACAGATTCAGAAGGATGTAGGTTGCAGTAAGTACTGGGAGATGAAGAAGCTTGCACAGGATATAGTAGCATGTAGAGCTGCATCAAACCAGTATCTGGACTGAAGACCACAAGAACATGTCGTCATTATTCCCCAAGTCATTTGCTGCAAGAGTAGTAGCTACAACGTCGTTGTTACAATACGGTATATACTCATTTTATCGAAAATATTTCGCACTGAAAATTAAATTACAATATTAAAAGCTTGCCACGTCCGCTGTTGACCGTAGGTTCAAGATACGTGTTACCATCACCAGTGCTGACACTGACATTTCACGGGACTGTTTTTCCAGGCGTTTGATTTTGTGACGGGTTATAAAATGACGTAAAATATCTTTGAGCTCCCAACTCATCGATACTGCAGACAGACGAGGTGTGGTATGCTAAAATACGGTAGAATTAGGTCTTATCACTCGGTTTTTCTTTTGCACTGCGTGACGTTTACAATGGGCAGGTAGTACAGCGGAGTTTCTCAATGGAAGGCAACACATCCTGTGTAAACTTCCCGCATCCCACACCGTTGTCGCTTTGTGCAGATGCCCATTATGCTATATTATTTTTGTTATTGCAGTATCAAGTCTATAGTACGAATTGGGTAGCCATTTCAGTTGATTAACGGCAATTCGATCGAACAAGGAAATGAATGTATTGCATAGGATGTCATACTCTCCAGGGAGCTAGAATTCTCACCCCACGCCATGCACCAGCGATCAGACAGTATCATGTCCCAGCCACAAGTGGCGTTTTGTAGTCTTGTCCATTGATATTAGTTTGGTATATCCTGTATCTGGGTGCTATTTCCAATTCAGGAGACGGTTTTTAATCTATATCTACATAATTACTCTATAACATATAATTAAGTGCCTCGCAGAGGGTTTACCGAATGATCTTCAGGCTACTCCTCTACCATTCTACTCTCGAACATCGCGCGGGGAAAACGAACACTTAAATCTTTCTGCGCGGGCTCTGATTTCTCTTTTGTTATTGAGATCCCCTGCTATACCCGCAGGGCAGGACAGATAGTTTAGTTCGTGCAAAGGGACCAATCTGAGTGGCTGTCAGTTGCACTCGAACATACTACTTTATTCATTTGACAAACATTACAAGAGTAAAGAAAATATTAAAAACAGAGCAAGCCAAACATTAATTTTAGAACTTAATTCCAGGATAAATGCACCATCCAATCTCACTCCTCAAGGGCAAAACAACTTTAACTTAAAACCGGCTGTAGGCCAATCACTTAAGACTCAAAAACAAGAATTTGAATTTTAAAAGGCATGAGGCCTCATCTTCAAACATTTCTCTAAATTAGGCTGAAGGTCCAAACAATCTCACATCTTAAAGGCAAAACAACTTTAATTTAAAATCGGCTGAAGGCCAACAACTTAAGAACCAAAAACAGGAATTTGAATTTAAAAGGCAGAAGGCCTTATATTATAACATTTCTCTAAATAGTTTCACACCCTGAGGAGAAAGCTGGTGAATGAAACTCCATGATAAGGTCCCTCCGCAGTGCGGAATGCCTTTGTGTTAATGACTGCCACACCAATTCGTGTATCATATCCATGGCACTCTCTCGTTTATTTCGCAATAATACACTACGAACTCCTTTGAACATTTCCGATTTGCTCCGTCAGTCCTACCTGTATATTACTGAAGAGGGCAGACAAGTGTAGTGTAACAGTCTTTTTAGTAGACCTGTTACATTTTCTGTCCTGCCAATAAATCGCAATCTTTGGTCTGCATCCCTCACAACATTCCCTACGTCATCGTTCGAATTTAAGTTATTATAATTGTAAACCCCAAGTATTCACTTCAGTTTACAGGCATTATATTATCCTGTAACTAAAATTTAGCGGCTTCCTTTAAGTACTCATCTGGATGACTTCATACTTTTCATTACTTAGAGTCAATTACGACTTTTTGCACCATACAAGTATCTTGTCCAAATCCTTTTGCTATTAGTTTTCACCATCTGATGACTTTACAAGACGGTAAACGACAGCATCATCAGAAAACAACAGAAGGTCTATGACACATCCTTGGGGAAACTCAGATATTACTTAAATTTTATTCAATGACTTTTCTTCAGTTACTGTGAACTGTGACCTTTGTAACAGAATGCACGAATCCAGTCCTACAACTGAAACGATACTCCATAGGCATGCAGTTTAATTAGAAGGCGCTTGTAAGGACCGATGTGAAAAGCATTCTGGAAATTTAAAACTATGGAATCAATTTGACGTCCCCTGTCGGCAGCACTCTTTACTTGGTGGGAATAAAGACCTAGTCGTGTATCACAAGAACAATATTTTCTGGATTCGTGTTGGCTATGTGTCAATAAATCGTTTTCTTCGAGTTGAATCATAATATTCTAGCACAGTATATGTTCCAAAATGCTACTGCAAATCGACGTTAGTGGTATGGGTCTGTAATTCAGCGGATTATTCCTATTTCCTTTCTTGGATCTTGGCATGACTTGTGCAACTTCCCAGTCATTGGATACAGATATTTCTACGACTGAGCGGTTTGTATGATTGCTAAGTATGGAGCTACTGTGTCAGCTTATTCTGAAAGGAATCTGACTGGTATACATTCTGGATCAGAGGCTTTGCCTTTCTTAAGTGTTTTACTCTGATTTGCTACGCCTAGGATGTCTACTCATGTTGGAACTCGTCCGAATTCAGGAATTTTTACTTCCTCTTTTTGTGAACGAATTTCGGAAAACCGTGTTTAGTAACTTTGCTTTAGTGGGACTGTCATCAGTAACATCACCACTGTTTTGATAGGCACAATCAAATGGTATTCACCTCTGGTTCTGTATTAAACGATATCTCTGATCCTAACCGACTGAAGCCGCACGGGGTATCCGTGCCGTCTGAGGCGCCTTGCCGGCCGGGTGGCCGAGCGGTTCTAGGCGCTACAGTCTGGAACTGCGTGATCGCTACGGTCGCAGGTTCGAATACTGCCTCGGGCATGAATGTGTGTGATCTCCTTAGGTAGGTTAGGTTTAAGTAGTTCTAAGTTCTAGGGGACTGATGACCTCAGAAATTAAGTCCCATAATGCTCAGAGCCATTTGAACCATTTTTTTGAGGCGCCTTGCCACGGTTCGCGCGACTCCCCCCGTCGGAGGTTCGAGTCCTCCCTGGGGCATGCATGTTTGTGTTGTCCTTAGCGTAGGTTAGTTTAAGATAGATTAAGTAGTGTGTAAGCCTAGGGACGGATGACCTTAGCAGTTTGGTCTCATCGGAGCTTATCACAAATTTTCTAACCGACTGACGATTAGGTTGTGCACGAGACAGGCGGAAGTGCCGGAATGTAGAATGTCTGTCACTAGTAATCTTTCTTGCACTAGTAATTTTATTTTAGTTAATGAACCAAATGCCATGTAAGGTCAAAGGGCACTTACTTCATATTTTGTTTGATGTGGAGATGTTGAATTTTATTCGTTCTTGGGTGCGATTCGAACTCACATCTTCGCGTTCGTGGAATCTGATACCTTCGTGACGACACAGTTCCATCATTTAGTTGTTTCCTCAAGATTCCAAGCTCCTCAAATCTGCACGTAAGGTGCGTGTCTAGATTGAAATTCTTTTATGGCATAAAAGTTTTTATCATGCCATGTTAAAGGTCTAGCATGAGCTCATCTAACTGCTGGTTGACAGCAGTAGAGTTACGTGACGCATTCGTCTCCCACAGAGAGACAGAATTATTCGTCACATCATTCCAAGTTCAGAAATGCCACTCTTAGTTAATGATGAAAACTAATTCTATGCTTAACGTTTCTTCATGTGTAGTCAAAGATGATAAGTCACTGGTTCGATTCCCAGCCACCACTGAACACTTCGTCAAGAAATTTCTTGTTCAAACATGCGCACATCCCGCTGTAGGTGAAAGAAACCTATATTTAACGTTCATTCGTGGCTAGGAAATAACGGCGATAGGTGCTCGGCTCGAATCCCTGCAGAAATTATTCATTCTTTTCGTCATTTCATTTTGAGCCGTCTCGGTACTACTAAGCAAATTCGATACCTTTATTGTGTTTAGTTAACAAACAGAGTAGATTCTAGGCTGGATACCCCGTCCAAAAGAGAACTTTATGTAACATTTCGGCGTTTTCACTTGTGAATCAAACCATTCTGAACACTTTTCGTGGTTATTTAACAAGAACAAAGGCTGCTGGACTAGTAACTGCTAACTCATACTGACTACGAGAGAGGTATACAACGTGTCTCTAAGCCTGGCAAGGAATGAAAACAAGCTTGTATACGAGCCTCGCTCAGGCACAAAATTTTTGATAGTTCACACTGCCTACAGGAGCTGAGTTACAGTGCAGATTCAGAATAAAACCGTTCGTCATGCCATTCAAAGTTCGAATACAGGCACAAGTAGTTTCTCATAAAAAAAATAGGTTTTCTAAGTCACTTTGTATCAGATAACAACGGTCGGATGTGAGTTTCGAACTGCACGCAAATGCACTTGCCATCACGAATAACGCGAGTGATACTTTGTTGGTGGTGATGACAGGCCGCTTAACGATGTTAATTATGTTAATTAATGAGCTTTACAAAACCACTCGAGGATTCATTGTTGGTTAATAGCTGCCTAAAACACCTTTAATATAGAAAGAATGCTTCGAGTTATAACAGAGGTTTTATTTAGAAACTGTAGAAAAATCTCCCTTTCGCAAACGAAATTAGTTCTGAATGATTCATGTGGTTGAGTTACGGTCATTAGTTGCCTCAGTTACTAATGAGAGTGTGTAAGTAGCCTGTTTATATGTTTGTATGTTGGCAGCGCTTTACACGGCATTAATACCACCGAGAGTGCTGTGCGCTCTCTGTAAGAGACTGTGGCTGGGACACCTCGTGGTTAGAAGTTAGTAGTTAGCAGTGATGGAGGTTAGATGCAGTGTTAGCGCGAGGGGACGGTCTGGACGTGTGTCCGTCATGGAGATTTAATATTGGTTGGATTTGAATTGTAAAATGTGGGTAATGGAATTATTGACGATTATGTAATTTTTGGAACTGGATATCACGGAAGATTATATAATTTTTGAACTGGGTGTCACATGATTAAGTAAAATCTGCTAAATACATGGTTTGCTCTGCAACAAAATATTTCCTTTCCTAACCACATGCCTATTAGTAGTTAGAGCCTACAGTAGTTAGAGTTTTTTTTTATTTCGCGGGCTGCATACCTGTTGTATTTGCTGTAGTACGTGTCATGAAGATTTTATGTGAGGTAAGTGAGTTATGAAATGTATGGCTTATTGTTAGGATTTCTTCTAATTCCGGGGCATTCCTTTGTGTTAATTAATAGTTAGATTGCATTGCATTTGTATATTGTGGGTCATTAATGAAAAGAATAAGTCTGAGCTGTATTTGTCAGGGAAAATTTTGTAGGTCAGTGTTCAAACGATGAAGACAAGCAAAGTGACAGTACTTTCAGTTTCACACAGCAGTTTTAGAAGGTTCAGTTACATTAAGCAATTTAAGTAAAACCGTAGGAGTTTCACCTTCTCAATTATTTCAGTTTAAGTAAAAAATTTACATTTAAAAGTTTCAGGTGCTAAAATTTAGGATCTTCACTTATTGTAAACATTCGAGTTTAGGGCGTTAAGGGGTGCCTCATCTATACCAAGGTGTTTCCTGATATTTGGAGTGTCGTTATATTAGTTTACAGCATAGCATGTTGCCTCACGTAGCACTATTCTCTAGTGTCACTTGTGGTAATCATTTTGTATAATCAAACGACTGTACCCAAGAGTGAATTGAGGACCAGAAAGCCTCATGCAGGCTGCATGCACATAAGGCAGAACACAATTCAGTTCGTTTAGATAGTTTAGAGCACGATAGTACATTAACAAGTCAAATAATGATCGTAAATGGTGGTCTCCTTTGAGAGGCAGCTGTTACTTCGGGCTCCAATCATAGTGGATAGCGATATTCCGTCTTACAAACATCATTAAAGAGAGTAGGAACATATTACGATTCTAATTGCTGCTGATAACTATGACTGGAGTAATGGTGAAATGAAGGATCGCAGGGCAAGCTGTAGCAGAAGTACACGTCGCAGTTTCTTAATGATGTTGCATTCAGGAATTACGCTGAACTTAAGAAAATGTCTGGTGAGTGACCGGACCAGACAACTGCATAAAGCCAACAGTAGAGCTGGTGTGAGCTATACTTACCAATTCCGGTCGCCGGCTTTGAACCGTGACGTAATGATGCTCTTTTGTTTGTTTTTTTGCGTACTGACATACTGAGCCAGGAAAGATTAGAGACATGTGCATCTCTCTTACACCTAACCAGCCATTCCACAAGTTTTGCATTACACATATTACAATAATAATGTTATAAATAGTATTTAATATAGAAAACCATATTTATGAATTGCCACAGTGCGTATAAAACACATAAAGAAAGTACAACAATAAATAAAAATTACGGGAAAGCAGGTTTAAGCTACGAGTGCTAGAAGCACTGTACATGAGGGAAAGGGAGAGCAGAGGAACGGAAGTAACAACGTGATTAAACACGACTAATTACTCCGAAGAGAGGCGGCTATTGACTCATTGTCAACAAGGATTTAGAAAAAATCGTTCTTGTGAAACACAACTAGCTATTTGCTCACACGAAGTGCTAAGTACTATTCACAAAGGAGTTTAAATTAATTCCGTATTTCTACATTTCCAGAAGGCTTTTGAAACAGTTCCTCATACGCGACTTG
Source organism: Schistocerca cancellata (assembly GCF_023864275.1). NCBI lineage: Eukaryota > Metazoa > Arthropoda > Insecta > Orthoptera > Acrididae > Schistocerca > Schistocerca cancellata. The sequence continues at coordinate 86,322,598 of NC_064631.1, read as the reverse complement.
TAACCTAATTGCTTGCTTGTGGAATATCGTCTCAGTTATGCGGCTAGATTCGTCATTCTTGTCAGAGAGGTCACAGTTCGTAGTAACTTCGGAAAGTCGTCGAGAAAACTAGAAGTGATTTCTGTCGTTCCCCAAGTTAGTGGTATTGGCCTTCTGCTGCTGCTTATTTGTAGCAACGATTTAGGAGACAACCTGAGCAGCCCTGTAAGATTGTTTGCAGATGATGATGTCATTTACCGTCTATTAAAGTCATCAGAAGATCGAAAGAAATAGCAAGAAGATTTAGAAAACATCTGTAAGATGCGAAAACTGAAAGTGTGAGGCCATCCATATGAGTGCTGAAAGGAATCCGTTAATCTATACGATAAATCAATCAAACTAGAGAACGGAAATTGAACTAAATACCTAGGATTTACAAATACAAACAACTTAAATCGAAAAGATCACGCAGAAAAGTTGTATAGAAGGCGAACCGAAGACTGCACTTAGAAGATACAACAGATCTACTAAAGAGACTGCCTACATTAAGCTTGTCCTTTCTCTTTTGGAGTAGTGCTGCGTGGTGTGGGATCCTTGCCAGATAGGATTAACGGAATACATCGAGAAAATTCAAAGAAGTGCAGTGCTTTAAGTACTACCGAGAAATGGGGGAGAGAGTGACACGGACATGATACAGGATTTGCGCTGGACATCATTAAAACAAAGGCTTTTCTCGTTGCGATGGGACTCTCTCACAAAATTTCAGTCACCAATATTCTCTCCTCCGAACTCTGACCTACATAGGGAGAAGCGATCATAATAAAAAGTAAGGGAAATCAGAGCTCGCACGGAAAGATATAGGTGTTCGCATTTTCCGCGTGCTATTCGAGAGTGGAATAACAGAGAATTATTGTGAAGGTGATTCGATGAACCCTCTACCAGATTCTTAACTGTGATTTGTAGAGTATTCATGTAGATAAAGACGTAGATGAATGAAGGTAAGGGAAACGAAAGTCGGTTTTTTACAGAAGAGTGGAGGGGGAAAGAGCACAACTGCGAGAAGTTGGGGAGCGGTGGTTTCTCTGCTTGACAGAGGGAAACCGGCCGCATGTTATGATTTGTGTGAAAGCCTATGAGAATGGCAGTATGAACTGCTTTAGCTTCTTCCTGAAAGAAAGAGAGCATTGAATTTTGCACAGGGTGCAGGACAGTGGCGTAAGGCGACAGGGAACGAATTTGTGAATGCTTTTGTTTTAAGAATTGGCGCATGTACGTAGGATATCAAATAAGTTAGAACTTGTGTTCCAGTTATAATGAGATGGTATATATCTGAACTCAGAAGCGAGGTACTGGGGTGCAGGCGCAGTGAGCAACCGATTTTGTAGCTTGACTGCCCACAAGCAACATAACTCATTACATGAAATACTGACGTGGTTATACAGACGAATGTTACAGGCATAACGCACTAGACCATTCAGTGACCATTTCGTGTTTCCACAACTCGTGATGTGTTAGACTAAATCGCACTAGAGCGGTTCGGTGCAAAAAGTGGTCGCAAAAGTTCAGGTTCCAATTCCTGCGGAAACGTGCTTAAAACCCTCTGAAGGTATGGGGGCAAGTCTGAATGTATGTGCCTACAGTACTTTCTGCCTGCCTGAGGTGTTCATCCAAGTTCTTCACTGTTCTCTGATATGATATTGGAACACGGTGAAGAGGCAGCATTGTTCGCAGAATTCTGAACTCCTCTGATATTTCACTAAAACCCTGGTGCTGTGCTCAGGCTAAAACAGGTCACCGTCCACTAGACAGCCACAAGATACCTTCAGGTGGCTATTGTCATGTCGGACGTTATATGGCCACATGTGTTGCTATACACACCGTAACGGTATGGGTACAGATATTGCGAACTTTTGGTGACTGTGGACGGTTCACTGAACAATATCACCTCAATATTTACATAATTTTCAAGGCTAATAATTGTAGCTATTACAAGTCGCATGTTTTTACGTTGGCAGTACCTTCCCAAACATATGGCAAGAACACAAGCTATTAACGCAAATTTTTTCCTTAGGCAGCAGGTAGTGTGTTTGGGTGGACCCAAAATTACTATACTGCCAGAGGTAGTGCACTTAGCGATGCAGATAAGATCGTATGGAAGACATCAGTCAACAAGTTACACGACTTGTTTGCGGTAATACTATTTGGCACAGAGCAAAAACAAGAAACACACTGATCTGTGTGATTATTAACGTATCACGTAAATAATATTTGTACTTCTATCCTTACAGCACATATATTGATTATGCAGCGGGCCTTTGTGGCCGAGCGGTTCTAGGCGCTTCAGTCCGGAACCGCGCGACTGCTACTGTCGCAGGTTCAAATTCTGCCTCGGGCATGGATGTGTGTGGTGTCTTTAGGTTAGTTAGGTTTAAATAGTTCTAAGTTATAGGGGACTGATGACCTCAGATGTTAAGTCCAATAGTGCTCAGAGCCATTTGAACCATTTTTGATTATGCAGGTGTACGCAAATGTTCCGTTACAGCTCCACTAAACTAGGATGTCAGTGCTGTTGTTAACAGCTACATAAATGAGGCACTGCCTAGACACGAAGTTACCTACAATAGTTATTCTTCTTAACTGTTGAGATGAGCTGCAAAATACAAGGGGCAACAAAAGTGATGAAAGTTTTTTTTATGTTCGCTTCGAGAGGAAGCTAAACGACTTAGGGTATACATACAGCCAGTACAATGTAACATTACTACTGGAACTTCATGTCGGACCGAGAATCGAAATAGTGACTTTTGGCTTTTCGCGGGCACGTTCTTTACCTTTTGAGCCACCCAAGCATGACTGGCCCTCACAGATTTACTTCCGCCAACACCTCATCTCCTATCTTGCGAACTTCACAAGAGTCCACCCGAGAAACTTGCAGGACTAACACCATGTGCTGTAGCTAAGCCATGTCTCCGCAGTATCCATTCTTCCCGATGTGCTAGTTATGCAAGCTTCGCAGGAGAGCTCCTGTGAAGTTCGGAAGGTAGGAGGTGTGGTAGTGGCGGAAATAAAGCTCTGAGGGCGGTATGTGAGTCGTGCTTGGATCGCTCAGTCGGTAAAGGACTTGCACGGGAGTCATGGTCGAGCACACGCTTGTAATCCGCCAGGATGATTCATGTCGGCACACACTCCACTTCGAAAGGAAAATTTCATTCTTTGAACATATAGTTACTGTTACTGTCTCATCGCTGCATCATACAATATTCATCAGTTTCGTCATCTTTTTAATTTACTCTGACAGTGAGAGTTGTTTGTTGTGTCTGATACTTAATCTGCAAATGCAAAGAAATTCAGCTAGAGTGTGACCCAGAAAATATTTCTACAGAAGGGACAACAACGGTATAGACATGAAAAGACTTATGATTTCTAGACATAGCCGTATCCTCGCAATGGTTACGTCGCGACCTCTTTATGGGGCCACCACGGAACAGCAATTTTTTTTGTAACTTTCTCGCTCAGTGTATCTTACCTTACAATTGCAAAGAAGACACCATAAGATCGGATTAAACGAGAAAGATGTTAAACAGGTATTCAATCCTAATTACCGGTCCAGAGAAGCGCGAAGACGTGAGAAGACAGCAAGATGCACCAAGAACAGAAGACTCGACGTAGAAGATTTGGATGAAAGAAGAGCCTGGACCAGAAGAGATCAAGAAATCTTTTCAAATCCCTTCCCATGAAAGACCATTATCGCATTTAACTACCAACGAGAATCCAGTTTGACTGTTCTAACAGTATAAACATACGATATTCTTTATGGCAAATTCCAAGACCTTCAGATGTCATACCGAAGAATGGGCGATAACAACTCGTATGGAAACCTAGAGACGAAGTGACCAACGATGAACCAGACTCGACGAAAGACGAAGAAAAGTTTATGTTGCCAGAAAGGGATCTCCAATACAACGTCACCATGGGCATATGCAACATGAAACAAAGGAAACTACGCACTCACGGCACGCTCAGATCTTCAGCAACCTTTCTCTCTGCCTACCGCCATTCCATACTGATCGGAAACACGGCGAGATGCATACCAAGCGTCGTTCCATACTCAACAGAGACACGGCAAGGCACACGACCGACCGTCATTCCATGTTTGAAGGAGACACGTCGAAACACTCGAAGAAAAAAAATTACAAATGTAAAAGATGTAGGAGAAAGAACTGCCTGTGATAGACTACTATCCGATAAAAGGGAACTTTTAGTTGTGTTTAAAAATATGTGAATCTGAAGATTTTTAGGTGTTGGCAATAGATCTTTATTAACGATGTAATTTTTTATTTTATCTTGAGTTGTCAATAATATTTTCTTATATTGCATATTTTTTAAAACATGTTTAAGTTAAGAAACCTAATATTAACATTTTTGGAGCGTTAAGATTCTAGTTTAATGTGTTCATTAAAAACATAGGATAGATAAATATGAAGGGGTTTAGCTATACCATGATGTCAGTTTAAATTTTGTAAAGTAATTAGTAGGATTAGAAATTAAATATTTTTGTAAAAGTCAAATTTGAAAATTTTTGTAAAGTCATACTTAATGCATAGAGTTAAGACTTTTGGCGAATATAGCCATGTTAATGTATACCTGTAAAGTCATGGATATGGTTGAGTTATAGATCATAAAGCTTAATTGTAAGAAATGAACATGTCTTCAGCTAGGATTGATTTGAAAGGTAGAGAAGAGTAACATTTATTATAAAAGGGGAGGATAGTATTAAATGGTTTCCTCAACTTCAGTACATATCCATCATCATGTATCATAAATTAGGTAAACAAAAAAAACCTAATCAGTCTCCAAAGAGGAAATTTTTGAGATGATACAACTATATATGAATTATAATTAAAATTAAAAATGTAGTCAACTATTTTGAAAGAAAAAATTTCCTTAAATTAGTTAGATAGAATTGTTTAAAAACAAAACAGAAAATTAGAGTTAATGTTAAATTCTAAAAGAAAAAAAAAAGAAAATTACTTCAGACATTTAATCGAAAGTCATGAAATCAAGTATAATAAGAAATAATGAGGCTGAATCGAACCACTGTTTAAGTTATACAAAATATTAAAATAGGAAGTTGGTAGGTAAATATGTCAATTGCTATAATCATCAGTTGCAAGCAATTTTGCACTGACTTCAATCAATTTCTCAATCATTGATTGACCCAGCACAAAACTGAACATGGAAGGAGGAGAATATAAAAGGTGGCAGAATAAATAAAGGTCGGATTCGCACTTAACATGAGAGCTATACACATCACAATGGGAGGATGAATATGACACCTAACTTAATTCGGCGGTAATGAGTAAATTTGCATATCAGTATCTAATGCATAAAGGGATGACACTCAACTGACAGTAATTAATGTTGTGGGTTTGCAGGAGGGCCGACACCGGGTACTAGAGGAAGCCGAAAGGCACGCGTTTTACCTCACGCAGGCTGGCGTGAGGTCTGGAACAGGACAAAGAAATTAGACTTTAGACAAACGGACGTAGCTGGTAGAATACTTAACTTTAATCCATAAATGTTGAGCGTCGCTCTTGTCTGTACATGATTCAGTATCAATAGTAACTGGTAATGGCGCCTTGCTAGGTCGTAGCAAATGATGTAGCTGAAGGCTACGCTAACTAACGTCTCGGCAAATGAGAGCGTAGTTTGTCAGTGAACCATCGCTAGCAAAGTCGGTTGTACAACTGGGGCGAGTGCTAGATAGTCTCTCTAGACCTGCCGTGTGGCGGCGCTCGATCTGCAATCACTGATAGTGGAGACACGCGGGTCCGACATATACTAACGGACCGCGGCCAATTTAAAGTGTGGTGTCTCGCGGTGACACCACATTCCTCCCCCACAAATCGGCGCACGGTTGTGGCATAAGGCTTCCGCCCTCCGTGGGGAGGACCCCATGTTGACGTATGCGACGAGGTAGGGAGCCTAACAACAGGCGAGGCTGTGCCACCCGCACCCTGCCATTCGGACCGCGGGGAGCTAGGAAACGCCTGAAAACCTGCTCCAGGTTGCACGCCAACATGCGGTGTATGCGCCCGCAGAGAGACAGGAGGGGCCGAAGGGTCGACTTCCATCGGACCGGGGCACCCGACGGGCGAAGACGACATATGGTCCAGAGCGGGCAAGAGTTCCATGTCGGAGGACAAGTGGTCACGGGAAGCGATCGGCAGCGCGTAACCCAGTGAGGCGCCCGGCGGTTGCAGCGACGCGTCCACTGCGGGCATCGCCGGAGGGAGAACAGGCGGCGGCGGCGGCGGCGGCGGCGACGGCGCGTCGCCATGGGGCAAAATGGAAGCCAGCGTCGGTAACACCTGGGGCTGAGGCGAGCCAGTAGATAGGTCCCCAGGGCGCTGACCGGACGGCACCGTCGCTGAAGGCAGACGGGGAGTGGCAGATCCCGTGGGACGACAGAGGCGTAGCTGATTGAGATGCCGACGCACCTCACCAGAGGCCCCCAAAACCAGATACATAGCGCGGCCGAGGCAGCGAAGAATTCGCCCTTCGAGCGAACGCCATGAACCTCGATAGTGACGATAGTAGTCAACGTCGCCTGGAGCAAAAGCAGGTGTCTGCCGCTGCGCAGGAACCTGATGTGGCGGATGTAATAAAGACATCAAGGTGCGATGAGGGCGACCGTGAAGCAACTCAGCCGGCGAGCTACCATCTTGGGGCTGAGAGCGATACGAAGACAAAAAGAGTAATAACGCGTCCTCCCGAGAATGCGACTCTTTCAAATTCAACATCTGTGACGTGAAAGTCCTGGCCAATCGTTCAGCGGCACCGTTTGACTGTGGCGAAAACAGCGCGGACGTCAGATGTTGAATACCATTGGCCTTGCAGAATGACTGAAATTCTGTGGACACGAATTGTGGGCCATTGTAGGAAACAATAGTCTGTGGAAGACCTTCAATGCTAAAGATAGCGGATAACGCTTGGATGGTGGCAGATGATGTCGTGGAAGACATCCGAACAACAAAAGGAAAATTACTGAATGAATCTACCACAACCAACAATCGAGCATTCCAGAATGGACCAGCAAAATCGATGTGTAACCGTTGCCAAGGGGAAGTGGCTTTTGGCCATGCAAAGAATTTCCGCGGTGGTGCTGATTGTTGTTCGGCACACACCAAGCAAGAAGAGCACACATTCGTAATCGCGGCATCGATTCCGTACCAAATACAGTGCTGACGAGCAAGTTGTTTCGTTCTCACTATACCCCAATGTCTTTGGTGGAGAAGCTGTACGACAGAAGACTGTAAAGAACGTGGGACCACGACCCTGGACTGGTCATTATCAGAACGCAACAGCAAAACACCACATCGTACAAAAAGTCTCTCCTGGTGAGCAAAAAATCGGCGAATCAACGGATCCCCGATCCGTGACTTTGACAAGGGCCATTGAGTAGCAACAAAACGCAGAACGGTAGCAAGGACAGGGTCGGCAGCTGTGGCTGTAGCTACATGACGAAAATCAATCGGAAACGATTCGACCACGTCATCAGTTTCCGAATCAATGAACATGCAAGCAAGTGCGGAGGAATCGAATGCTCTATCCTCAGCAACAGGCAAACGGGACAACACATCGGCGTTTCCGTGCTTAGCAGTGGACCGATGCAAGATATCGTAGCGGTACTGCGAGAGGAAAATAGACCAGCGAATGAATTTCTGCGCTGTACGTGGAGGTACAGGCTTGGTCGGATGAAAAAGCGATGTCAAAGATTTGTGGTCTGTGAGGATGGTAAAGTGAGGACCATACAAGAAATCATGAAACTTTGTAACACCAAATACTAGAGCCAATGCTTCTTTCTCGATCTGTGAATAATTTCTTTGCGCAGACGAGAGCAATTTGGACGCAAAGGCAATAGGGCGATCGCGCGATCCATCTTTGTGCGCAAGCACTGCACCGATCCCGAAATCCGATACATCCACCATCAACAAAAGGGGCTTCCGGGGATCGAATGGCGTAAGCCAGGTATTGGAAAGCAACGCCGATTTCAACTGGCGAAAGGCGCGTTCGCATTCCGTCGTTCAGATGAACGGAACACCTTTACAGCGTAAGCGATGAAGCGGAGCTGAAATGGAAGAGGCCTGTGGAACATATCTGTTATAGTAATTTATTTTTCCCAGCACACTCTGTAGCTGCTTCAAATTCTGCGGCGAAGGCAAGTCTGGTATGGCACGGAGGTGCTCTGGACTGGGACGTATGCCTTGGGCATTGAGTACATGTCCCAGATAGGGTAAGTCACGAGCAAAAAACACACATTTGTCCTTTCGCAAGCGAAGACCATTTTGTCGCAAGACCCGAAATAATGTTCTGAGATTGGCTAAACGTTCTTCTTCCGTATTTCCAGAGATCACAACATCGTCCAGATAGTCTGCTGCAGTAGGGACCGACACACAAACAGTTTGTAAATATTGCTGAAACAATGCAGGGGCGGATGCACACCCGAATGGCAGTCGTTTGAATCGATACAAACCAAGATGCGTGTTAACCACCAAAACGCGCTGGGATTCTTCGTCCACCGGTATTTGCAAGTACGCATCTGCTAGGTCCAACTTCGAAAAATATTTACCCGGGCACAGTTTGTCAAAAAGATCTTCCGGGCGGGGTAAAGGAAAAGTTGCAGCCACTAGTTGTGGATTCACTGTTGCCTTGAAGTCCACACAAAGTCTCAATTTTCTTGAAGGTTTTGGCAAAATTACTAAGAGTGATGCCCAGAGAGAAGCCTGCACACGTTCAATTACAACTTGTGATTCCAAATCGTGTTATGTTTGTGCGACCTCATCACGCAATGCATGGGGAACATTGCACGCTCTGAAAAATTTCGGTTGCGCATTTACTTTCAGTTCCAAATGTGCTTTATAGTTCTTAGCACAACCGAGGCCCGGTGCAAAGATGTCTGCAAATTCTTTTCAGAGACGAGAAACACTGTCTGAAGGCACAGTCTGGTTCACTGATAGGACCTGATTTACTATAGACAAGTTAAACAACTGAAATAAATCTAAACCAAACAAGTTCACTGCAGCAGAAGAACGAAGGACGTAAAATGACACAAGTTTTGTTTGTCCCTTGTATGTTGCAAGCAGGCTGCACTGTCCTTACACAGGGATCTCTGGACCTGCATAGCTAGTTAACTTAACAGTTGCGGCATGCAACGGAAGTGTGCCCAGCAGTTTGTAAGTGTCCTGATTGATCAATGAAACTGCAGCCCCTGTATCGAGCTGGAATGGTATCACTTAGCCGTTAATGTCCAAGTCCACAAAAAGTTTATTGTCCTGCTGAGGACATGAGTGACTGTCTAATGCAACGTGTACTGACACTGATACAAAATCACGTGCGACTCGATGGGAGTGCCGGCGACGTTGACACACACTATTTGTGGGATGAACACAGTCACTGTTAGAGACAGTGGCACTGGGCGGAGTGGCATGAATTATATGAATTTCCATGGGCGAAATTTCGCGAGCCTGAGTATCCTTGGTTCGATTCCGATTCCAGCGTGAAGCAAAGGGCCTGGAATGGTTTTGAGCTTCCGTTCTGAGCTTTTTCTGGCAAACACTCTGAACATGTCCTTTTTTGTTACAGTAAAAGCAAATAGCTTGACATGACGGGCAATTCTCATGCGAATGTCTAATAGCACACCGCAGGCATGATTTTAGCACTGCATTTGCTTGCCGGCGCGGTGCACGTGGCTGAGAGCCTGATGGCAGCGGCGCGGCCGGGTGCGAGGGCTGTTTACTGTTCCGTGCAGCTCGCCCGGCGGGCCGGAAAGCCTGACACATGGCTGGCGAAGCTTCAAATGATTCCTGAGCAAAGTCAAGTGTGTCCTGCCAATCCAATATGTCCATCACTTGTTGAAGGGAGGGATTGACTAGTTTCAAAATCTGTTCCCGTATACGAACATCAGAAACATTCTGTGCAATTGCATCACGTACCATAGTATCTGAATAAGGGAGTCCACATTGACACTCAAAAGCACAATCCCTAGTAAGGCCTTGCAAGGTTGCAACCAACTCCCGATTAGTCTGGCCTGCCGTACGTTTTGTACAAAAGAAGGTATACCGTTTGGCAACTACATTGACTGATTCTTTGAAATATGCATCTAATGCAGACAAAATTTCGTCGTAGGACAGAGTTGCTACGTCGCGTCGGGGAAATAATTTGACTATCACATGGTAAGTGGTCACCCCGACGGAAGATAATAAAAAAGGCTGCCGCTCATTACCTTGAATTGTGTAGGCGGCGAGATGGAATCCAAATTGGCGTGATCACTCTGTCCAGCTTTCCAGTGCAGCATGAAAAGGACGAAAAGTTGGTGTAACCGCGTGTTGTGGCAGCGTTAGCGGTGGAGCAGCGGCTGCCACATCATTTTGCATTGCACGTTGACCCTGGATGAGCTGTCCAAGGACATCCAGTAAGGCCTGCGTCTGCTGATTCTGTAAGCGATAAAATTCGGCCAGTACATCTGGAGATGGTGGCGAAGCCATTACACAAGTAAATCAGAGCAGTATAGTTACGAACGCGGTGTTGCTCGTCGCCAATGTTGTGAGTTGGCAGGAGAGCCAACATCGGGTACTAGAGGAAGCCGAAAGGCACGCGTTTTAGCTCACGCAGGCTGGCGTGAGTTCTGGAACAGGACAAGGAAGTGAGACTAGCAAAAAAGGTACGTAGCTTCTGGAATACTTAACTTTAATCCATGATTGGTGAACATCGCTCTTGACGGTACATGTTTTACAGCATCAATAGTAACTGGTAATGGCGCCTTGCTAGGTCGTAGCAAATGATGTAGCTGAAGGCTATGCTAACTATCGTCTCGGCAAATGAGAGCGTAGTTTGTCAGTGAACCGTCGCTAGCAAAGTCGGTTGTACAACTGGGGCGAGTGCTAGGAAGTCTATCTAGACTTTCCATGTGGCGGCGCTCGGTCTGCAATCACTGATAGGGGCGACACGCGGGTCCGACGTATACTAACGGACCGCGGCCGATTTAAAGGCTACCACCTAGCAAATGTGGTGTCTCGCGGTGACACCACAATTAACACACTACTCCTATAATGCATGTTTGAGCCGAAGGTGAAACAAGCAGTGAGAGGCGTTTTAGTTTGGAATTCAGAGGGATAAGGGCAGAGGCAAGGCCACACTACATGGGGTACCATGGAAACCACTTAAAGGGGTGTCCCAGGGGGAAAGTCAATGACTGACCAGGTGACTCAGATGGGGAGAGCGAGTATAACGGCCCATCTGAGGGACGAATAGAAAGCTTGTAGAATTAGGAATTCCAAATGGATATAAAACAAGACCAGAGACACATTTTCGGTCATGTGTCCAGCAAGCAGTACACATGTGAGACAGTCAATGTACGCATTTAGGCAACTGGAATCTGCACAAAACCTCCGATTGGCAGAAACGCGCTAGGAAGGAGAAAAGAACTAAAGTTGCGACGCAATTTAATTGTAGGGACCTTGCGTTTGGTAGAGATGTGGCAAAGCGATATGAAATTAACTGAGCATGTTAAAATTGCGACAGGGAAGGTGAATGATCGACCTCGGTTGATTGGGAGAATTTTGGAAATGTGTTCTTCATCTGTAAAGGAGACAACTTGAGGAAGCTAGTGGGAGCTATTTTCGAGTACTGTTGTTTTGTTTGGAATCCGTACCAGGTCGTATTTAAAGAAGATACAGAACCAATTCCGAAGGTTTACTACCGGAGGTTTCGAACAACACACAGTTATTACAGAGATGTTTCACGAACTCATGTGGCAATACCTGGAATGAATGCGACCTCCTTTTTGAGGACCACTATTGAAAAAATTTAGAGAACTAGCATTTGAAGATGACTGCAAAACGACTGTGAAGCTGTCAAAGTCCATATCGCTTGAGGACTATGATGATGAGATACGAGAATGCATCAGAGGCACGTACACAGTCGTTTTCCTCTGGCTCTATTTGCGTGATCAGAAAAGGAAATAACTAGTTGCAGTACAGGGTACCCTTCGCCACTGTACGGTGGCTGGCAGAGGGTGTACTCGTATGTAGATATAGATGCAGATGTAAGTGTAGCAGTGGATCTAACTGCCTTGGAATGCTTTTGCAGACGTATGTACCTATGATCTACTGTGCTCCTTAACCTCAAGGGTAGTTTCCTGTAGTGTCTGTGTGTGTGTGTGTGTGTGTGTGTGTGTGTGTGTGTTTGTGTGTGTAGTAAACAGCTGATGCGTGTGGCCCTCAAGCGCTTGGGAGAATTTTGGGAATGTGTTCTTCATCTGTAAAGGATACCACATGAGGAAGTTAGTGAAAGCTATTATTAAATACTGTTTGAGAGATTGGGATCCGCAGCGGATCGAATTAAAGGAAGACACCGAAACAATTCGGAGGCCAGTTCCTAGGTTTTTTACCGGTAGCTTCGAAGAACACGCAATTTAAAGAACATTTATCTCAGTGTTTAGTTGGGTGCACCATCACCTTCGAAGCATATTTCTGCCGTATGTCCACAAACGATCTGTTCTGCCAATTATCTTCTCACAGAGAGTGTCCTGCAGTATGGCCAAGTTATGGAACGAAGGAAACTTCTTTTCTTCTGCACCCGCGACATACTAGACGAATTTTGACGTTGTATAATTAGAAATACGTTCATAATCTTCATTTCTTTTTTACAGTAGACCTATTTCAGCTGAATTTCCACCATCAAGTTACCTGTAGGGAAACAGTACATAATTCTGATATATAACTTCTATTTTCGAAGATCATAGTTAAATGGATTTCTCTTGTTATACGTTTTACATACATCTAGTAATTTTGACATCCATACGATGTCGGTGATTGTTCGCTGCCTATTTGATTGTTAGTTACGTTACGTTGGTGTTACTGTAGTAATAATGGTGGGTTACCACTTATCTGCCTTATTATATAATGTAGTTTTCATATTGTATTCATTATATCGATGCTCTACTGCCAGTTTGTTTGACAAATAACGTAGCCATATTACATGGTTACAGGCAGCAGCATCAAACAATGTCGTACGGACATGCAACGACTAATACCTACATGACAGTGATGACAAAAAGTATTGGCTGCAACCAAACTGTACCGCTGCATTATTTGTTAAACAAATTGTCACGAAAATTTCGATGTAAGGACTACAGTCTGGTAACTACATACAGTAATAAGTCAGGTAATGTGGTGACCAAACATTATTGCTCCAATAATACCAACGGAAAGTGAGGAACAAGCAAGCAAACAGTTACGGAACCATCTATATCGTATGCATGTCGAAACCATCACACATATGTAAAAATGTATAATAATGGAATACATTAACTAATTACCTTCAAAATTAGAAACAATGTACCAATATTATGTACTTTTTACTTACAGGTAGCCTGATGACGTCAGTTCAGCCGAAGCAGGCCTATTGTGAAACAAAAGCGATCAAATGTAGCAGCATATTTGTAATTATAATTAAACAAAGTTTATTTATTTTGTAAATTTGTACCAGGTCAGGTAAATCAAGGTTGAAGTTTTGATCAGAAACATTAACTGTAGCTAGACAGCCCTGCAGCACCCTTGGAAGTAAAGCATTACATTTCAAGTACTTGTTCCGTTAACGTTTTTAGCGCTTTCTGTCAACAGGAGAAGAGATCCACTCGTGTTGCTGTGTATCAGTCAAAACACGCTGTGTTGGAAACTTTGAGATTCTGTTTAAACAGTTTTTCTGCTGCGCAGCATGTCTTCGTACGTAGAGTCTCGCTTTCAACCCTGTAGAGTTTGGTTCACTATCAAGGCTTTATTGGTACTTATGACTCTCACAATTCAGTGTAAATTATTCCCACTTTCTATTTCTCACAGATTTTTTTATTTCTCTTGATTTATCTACGATGTGAGAAAATGTGAGGTCAATACCACAGTGAAAATATTTACACTTTTAATCGCACAACACTCTATATTATAGTTGTTAGTTGACAAGTCGGCATATGCAATTCCACCAGTACTTTGGCATCAGAATTTCAGTGACGTGCACGCCATGCTGTCTCAACTTCAGTCTACTAGACTGTTTCGCCCTCCATCCCTGTCTCTTTCTGTCGGTCTGAATCCTCTCGCATAATGTGCGTTGGATATAAACTCGATAGTTCGTTGGGCAGCATAAACTCGGACGACAGACCGAGGTTCATGTTGGTGAGATAGGCGACCGTTGAGTGAGCCGCCTACGTCATTGCGATGTAAATCCCACCTAATGGACCCTGCAAACACAGACACGATTAACCTCCTCCTCTATGGTCGGCGGTTTAGTCCAATTCGAGGTACCACAGTGTCGGTGTCCTGCGCCGGTAATAAAACCCGAACCAGGAAGTGATTTCGTCCACTGAAGAGAGTTAGCCTTATTCGGAGAGGTGACAGAATTAGTCTAAACGTGCAGGAATGTTACATTTTTCCTTTCAGATATGCAGGTCGTACTGTTATGATGAGGTCTTTGTTTAGTTATCATAAACATTGCTACTGAGATATTAAAATTACGTTTTCCTATACACGTTTTGTTATTATAGTAGGTATGAATTTTAACATTTTCTTGATTTCTATTTGTAATGGATATTCAACTGTCAATAAACATGAAAACAATTTAATTTAGTAAAGTAGCACTTTACATAAATAAATGACTCTTCTACACTGTGGGTGGACAAATGTTCAACTTTCGATATTTGATAACTTACTTTTTCTACCTCTTTAAAGACGCCAACACTTTCGTGCGTTAGTAGCCTAGCAAAACCGGCACAATTACAAAACAATAATACATTTGGTAGAGTCGAAAGGGTTTTCTTTCAACAATGTGTCATCAGTGTGGTGTCACCGCCAGACACCACACTTGCTAGGTGGTAGCCTTTAAATCGGCTGCGGTCCGTTAGTATACGTCGGACCCGCGTGTCGCCACTATCAGTGATTGCAGACCGAGCGCCGCCACACAGCAGGTGTAGAGAGACTTCCTAGCACTTGCCCCAGTGGTACAAGCGACTTTGCTAGCGATGGTTCACTGACAAATTACGCTCTCATTTGCCGAGACGATAGTTAGCATAGCCTTCAGCTACGTCATTTGCTACGACCTAGCAAGGCGCCATTGCCAGTTACTATTGATGCTGTAAAACATGTAGCGTCAAGAGCGATGTTCACCAATTATGGATTAAAGTTAAGTATGCCAGAAGCTACGTACCTTTTTTGCTAGTCTCACTTCCTTGTCCTGTTCCAGACCTCACGCCAGCCAGCGTGAGCTTAAACGCGTGCCTTTCGGCTTCCTCCTAGTGGGTTGGCTGTCTTGCCAATCCACAACAATCAGCAGCATCATTTCCATCTTCTTGTGTTATATTTTCATTTTACTGTTCCACTCTAATGACTTCAACGTCGACGACAAGGTAAACTTCAGTCTGTGTCCCTTCTTTTTCCTCCTAGATTGGGCGCTTTCGATCACTACTTCTAGTGTTTCTCACGAAATATGTGCCTGACATGTCGTTATATGAGTATCGAGCTCTCAAAGGAGGGCGTTGTTTTCTGTTGTGTTACAGCACATAGAGTCTTATAGTTAAAGTGTGACATTCACAAACTTTGAAATCGACACCAGATTAGTTTTAGATGCGTAAACCATCATTTTCATCGACAGTCCTCCCTTGGTCTATGAACCCTTCTTATATTTTTGCACTAGTCAAAGATCGCCGCTGAGAGAGAAAGAAAGTTACAGTTCTTTCATATAAAGTAGTTATCTGTGAATAAATAGCATTTAATTTAAATTTGTTTTGTTTTGCATACTTGCTGCAGTGTCTGCTCTTATTAACCAACTAAATATTTATCATTACTATTGTGTGCTCTTTTTTAACTCGTTATATCAAATCTCGATTGCCGCGACGTAGACTGAGGCTTTGCTTGATATAAATATCGAAAATTCTACTAAAGTTTCATTCATAGTGCAAATTTCTTTGCAACAAGTCAGCTACTAGATTTAGTAGTCCCTATTACCGCCATAAAAGTGTAATTCATAGTTTCAAAATCGTACTGAAGAACTCATTTCGTTTTATCTACTTACCGGATAGCCACGATCGAGGCCTTCATTTTCCGAATTATAAACGTTTGAAAACCTTCCAAACATCTACTAATTAATTTTTCTGTCATTATATCTCTAAAACAATAGCAAAAGAATAGTAACAACAGGCCAACACTCAGTGATGTTGTTTTTTCTTACTTACAGCCAAACTCATGTATTTGAGAAGCTTAATACATTCCTTAAAGTTAAACTTAATTCTTCTTTCGAAACTGACCACTACTGAGAAATTTTGGAGCTGTTATAAGACAGTGAGTAGGGGAGATATGTTGGCAATGTCATAGGAAATACTTTCATTACGTTGGGGCACGGGGGTGGGGGGTTAATGTAGTGGGGAGACCACTAGCTGAACAGAAGGGACTCTCTCCTGGAAGTGCAGAGTATGCTGCAGAAAAAGTTTGATTGAGGAGTAGAAGTAGAAAATCCCTGTCTTTCACGCAAAGTTGTGTCTCTGCGTAAGTATTTTGGAAAGCGGACCAGGTAGTGATAATGGGTGGGGCGAACAAATGGTTTGGACTGGGCTGGGGAATGTGACATATGTGGTGACTTGGACAAAATAGCACCCCTGACTCACGTCATGGATGTAAACTTTGTGGATTTGTTCTGGTATCATGATCGTCCATGTTGTGAACGGAGATGTGAAGTGATTTAATGAGGGGTTAGAGATGGCTATGATTACAGCCAACTTTGCACAATGTTGGTCTGATATCAGTTTGGACTGTCAATAGATGAGTTTCCACTATGCACAGCCTACACCTAAAGAGGCCTGCAAAAGTAAGATTGGTACAGCTGATACATAAATGTACAGGGGGTGGAACATGCGTGATGAACTACCTATTGTCATGGGTAGGAGAAGTAGATCATTTTTAGGTTACATTCAGGGAACTGGTTTCTCTGTCTAAGAAGTATCCCCTGCAGTCAAAAAAACTCTGAAATAATAAAACGCTATACAAATCCTGACACACAAAATGATACACATACTACGTGCCACATGGAAAAAGAAACAGTTGTAGAAAGTAAGATGGCACATTTAACAGACTTAACAAATATTCATCAAAACGTGAAATTAATAAAAAATAAAATACATCAAGCTGAAGCCAAGATCCAAAATTTAAACTGGATAGAAGTTTGTGTCACTGAGCACTCGTGTAGAGACATGGGTATCTAATATGCAATATTATCGCTCTAGGAAATGACAGACGCTCGCTGTAGAACTGATTCAAAGTCTGGTGGATCATGCATCTGTATTATGAAAGGAACACAGATTAAATTAATGGACGCCTTTGTACAGTATGTGAAAGCAAATATGTTGAAATACTAGCTGTTGCATTAACAGATATTCCATCACCGATAAATGAATCTTTCTTTTTCTGTGCATCGATCACCCAGTGGTAGTGTGAACATGTTTTTCAGTAAACTAAGTTCTAGATGAAGCACCAGGTACAAATGCCAACATAATTTTGTGTGAATACACAAACAGGCACAAGTAACTTAAGCGAAAATAGTAGCACACTTATAAATATTCTTCAAAGATTTATTATGTCCTCATTGGTTAATAGTGAAATGAGGGTTACTACAGTAAGTAGATCGGTAATCGACAATGTGGCCACAAATATGTGTTGTAGCTCCAAAAGAAATTGAACTATAAGGCCATTACTGTCAAATAATAATAATAAAATAGGCTAAAAAATCTATAAATTTCATGCCAACAAAACCCATTAATCCATGTAAATAAAAGTGTAAATATTTGTTTGTATCTCCAAGGGTTCTTGACAGATTGCTTTGAAATTTTGACACATAATAAAAGAGAAAACGTTATAAACATGTTTGTTTAAAACTTTTAGCCACCAAAAGTTCTTGACCGTTAGCTTTGAAGTTACAACTAAACGTTGAATTATAATACTGACATGCTTTTAGGTACCCAATTCTTTAATATATGATGTGTAATATATGTAAATGTCACTTTCTGCGATTTTTTGTAACTACGTTTCCCAATTATAAAATGTATTTAAACTTATTTATTACATATATTTAAAAATAGGCAAATAAGACATGAATGTACAGCAGTGGAACATTGTCAAAATTTCAAAGCAATCGGTTAAAAACTTTCAGAGATATGTGATTATGAACATCTACATTTTCTATATCAATATAAATGTAGATCTCCATTTCTTCAGAATCTCAAATCTCTGAAAGTTCTCCCTGGATCGCTTTGAGAGTTTGATGCAGCCATGAAATCGCATACTCATGTATTTTATATATGTACTGAAAGGGCTTTTGGTGCATATATAATATGTATGTAATAAAAATGGAAATATTATAAAAATGTAAATGTTGGTTTCTTCAAAATCGTTAATTTCCGAAAGTATTTGACCGATTGCTTTGAAATTATGAATTGTGTAATTCTAGTACAGGCACTTTTTGAAGCAATTAATTCTTTAATCTATATGAGATACCATTACCAAATATATCAAAATGGATGATTTCAAATTTTTTATATGTTATTGTAATAAATATTTAGATACATACAGATTGTATAATATTAATATACAAACACACACACAAATATATACATATATACATACATACATACATACATACATACATATATATATATATATATATATATATATAAAAATCTGAATTTGTAACAACAAAAAACAATTCTCAAGTGCAGAGAGAGGGGGGAAGAGGATATGGACAGATATGTGGTAGGAAATGGACATAGGAACCGAGGAGGAGATGAACAGAGAAAGGGGGTAGGAGGTGATGGATTGAGAAAGTGGGAAACGGAGGGGGCAGTAGGAGATGGAGAGAGAGAGAGAGAGAGAGAGAGAGAGAGAGAGAGAGAGAGAGTAGATGGACAAAGAAAGGGGTAGAGACAGATTGAGAAAGACAGCAGAGAGAACATTAGGACATACATCCAATTCCCACCCATATTAGAAATGTGTGTTTTCTCTTTTCTTTCTTTTCTGTTTAAGCTGCAGCAAAGTGTGGCTAGATACAGCTGCACAGAAATAAAAACACAAGACTTTTCAAGAGAACTAGTAATCTAAAGTTGGCACGAAGTGTATAGAGAAAGAAATATCAATGTGAAATTCTCTAAAAGCTCAACAGTTTTAAACTTTAAAAAATGTTTCCAAAAGTTCCCACATCAATAACAGTGTCTTACAAAAGCAAATGGATGACAGCAGGTTTCATGAGGTTTTCCCAGTTCCTTAAGTTCTTCAGTTCATGAAAAACAGTAATAATGAATCATAGATCTTAAATGTATATCATAGGTACTATAAAATTTATAGGAAGGTGCTGACTGCTGTAAAAACTTCTTTTAATGTGAGAATAAAATGCAATGCAGGGAACAAAAGCAATGAAGTGTGGGAAGTTATCAAAAAATTAAGAGGAAGTCAAAAACAAAGTCATAAGAACACACTGACAAAGAAGTATGAAGTAATAACTGATCCACACCACCTATCAAATTCCATGAATGAGCACTGACAAGTATTGCGTAGAAACTGCAGCAAAAGTTCTCAAAAAACAAAATATCACCTGTAAAATATTATGCATGAAGTACAATGATGCTACTACCAACCATAGAGCACAAAGTCAGTAAAACTGAACAAAGCTTAAGAAATAGTAAGTCTATAGGCTCTAATGAAATACCAATGAGTGTCCCAAGACAATGCATACAAGTTATACAAGCGACCCTAACAAACATCCACATCTAAGAAATTTCCAGACTATTTTAAAAATAGGAAAGAGTTATATCTCTGCTGAAGAAAGATAATGTAAAACACAAAGAAAACTACCAGCTCATTCCCTCTATTCAACATTTTCAGAAATAATAATAGCATTTATGAAAGACAGATTCATGATTTACCTGAAGAATACAACCTTTTAAGGGAATCACAGATTGGTTTCCAAAGTGGTGCAAGTCAGAATCAGGAATATCAAAATTCAAAATAGGGGTAAGTAATGTTCTTGAGAAATATGAGTGTGTCACAAGCATATTTTTAGATTCAACAATTCTGATACTGTTGACCATAAGATTGTACTAAATAAGCAAGAACAATTAGGAATACAAGGAATCGCTAATGATTGGTTCCAGTCATAGCTACCACATAAGTACAAAGAGTGGAGGTATCACACACATAAAAAATGACAGAACCTTTAATAAAACACTTATCACAATAAAATATCAATTATTGTTGAAGTTCCTTGAAGTAGCATATTAGTGCCAGTACTGTTCCTGATGTACGTCAGTGACTTTCCCATTAGTTTTAGTCATGGAGAAACAAAGGAGGCAGTGTCATAGTCGTTGACATAATAAGAGAATTCCTTGCAAAGAAATCTACTGAAACCCTCAAGGGAGTTTACATACAGTCAATATGCAATAAAGTGCCATTTATTATAAAGAAAACAAAATTCCATTTATTTCAGTTTGAAAAGGAAAAACTGGTGGCGCATTTGGATAACAAACACTAAAAATCCAAAAATGAGTATTGATTTTCAGTTGAAAGGGTATGAACACACAAAGATACTTGCAGAATGACATCAATATGTTATGCCCTTACAGTCTAATCACCAGTTTTTAATAGCCATTATCATCTACTTACATCCTATTCACAGGAACAGCCTGCTATTAGTTATGGAATTCTCTTCTGCGGAAAACATGTACAAAATATGAACACTACAGAAAAGTGCCACAAGATTAATGACTAAAAATCGTAATCGAGATCATTGTAAAGATTTTTTCAAAACACTGATAATTTTATCCACGCTATATGAGTAAATCTGACAACCAGTTGTACATATCAAAATTAACATTTATAATTACTGCATAAACAGCTTAGTTCATGACCATGAAACTTACATCCAGCAAGAAAGCATAAACATTAAACTCAAAACAGTTTCACCTAAAAAGGTAAGACACAATACAACAAATTTTCCAAGGGGATTAGCGAGATTACTAAAACAAACTTATTTAATAACGCAGTTCGAAGCAGCTGTTAGGCGCTAAATTCCACATATAGAAGGATTACTTTAGATATCACAGACAAGATATCTGCTAAAAATGTAACACACGTAAGTAGTGACGTCCCTAACGTCCAAAAGCGTATGAGCAATGGGCTTCTGGCCAAGATGGAAGCATTTCTGAAACAGATATGTTTGTAAACTGTTCACGAGCCTCTGTGGTTACAGTGATACCGACTCAGGTGATGGTTGAAGTGATCACTGTAGCAACTCTAATACCAGTATTGCTGGCCCCAGTTTTGATCACAGGCGAGGTAGGTTCATCCTATACTTCGGCCAGGGACCTGAAAATGGCGTAGTACATCTCTAAAATTGGTTGCTAAATAAATAAGGTTGAAAATTTAAGGCTGA
The DNA here is from genome assembly GCF_023864275.1 of Schistocerca cancellata. Lineage (NCBI taxonomy): Eukaryota > Metazoa > Arthropoda > Insecta > Orthoptera > Acrididae > Schistocerca > Schistocerca cancellata. The sequence goes on along the minus strand of NC_064631.1, from coordinate 86,301,106 downwards.
AGGTATCTAATTTGACATCCTCTATCGAACAGCCGAGCCCCGCAACCATCTCTAAGAACATGCACACACAGAGTTCTGACAAATGGTCATATTCATGTGACTTGACATTTTATAAGCTGGAAATAATAGAGACATATGAACAACCAGAGGAAATAAGGAGTTCGATTTGAACTACTATTGGTGGGAATACGGGAGGTAATGTAGAGATCTACCAAAATATGCAGAAATAATCGCAACAACGGCAAAATGAAGGCTAAACCTTATTTGTCGTCTCTACTAAGTGGATAACGAAACAAACAATTCTGTATTTCAGAAAAAATAATAATGGCATTGGTTACAGAAATAAGAGAAGAAATAGGGACAAGAACTCTAAAATAGCATAAAGGAACTTTAACGCTGATCCTGCAGAACATCACGACCACCGATCTGTTATCGATATAAACCCATGCCGGCGGTAGCTGCGTCGCCTGGCGAGACATGACTTCTAGTCAGACAAAGGCACGGTTCACATAGTATCAATGAGTGTACTGTCTGTGTGTAGAATGGGGAAGCCACGAGATATATCTTTGACCAAGGCCAGTCGTGATGGCCTGGAGGCTTGGCATGAGCATTGTGGAGGAGTGCTGTGGTGAGTGTCTTGAACCTATTTTGAAACCAAGGTGCAATGACATTCAGCCATAATGCTGTTGGGCGGCCTCATTACAGATGTTGGACATCATAGGTTGGACACACTGGTGAGACAGGACAGGTGGTGAACTGTGGTGGAACTAACATCAGACTTACATGTTGGGCGGAGTACAAGTGTCTCTTGAATACACAGTGCACCAAACACTCTTAATGATGGGCCTCAACACTGAACGAATCATGCATGTGCCAATGTTAACACCATGACATCAGCAATTACAGCTGAAATGGGCATGTGACCATTGACAACTAATGTTGGCGTAGTAGCAGAGTGTTGCATGGTCTGATGAATCCGGATGCCTCCTTCATCATGCCTATCAGAGGGGTCGAATCCGTCGTTTTCCAGGTAAACAACTCTGTGACACCTGTACTGCAGAATGGAGACAAGCTGGTGGTGGTTCAAATATGCTCTGGGAAACATTCATGTGGGAATTCATGGGACCAGAGGAGCTATAGCAAAGAACCATGACGGCCAACGTGCCTCATACTGTGTTTACAGATCACGTAGGCCCCTTCATGACGATCATTCTTCCTGACGGCTGTGGCATTTTTCAGAAAGGCCAGGAGTGTGGTGGAGTGGTTTGAGCAGCACAATAGCGATTTCCAGTTGATGTGCTGGCCCCACAATTCGCCAGATCTGAACCCCATCGAACATGTCTGGGATGTTACTGACTGTGGCATCAGAGCTCATTGTCCTTTACCCGGAGTTCATGGGAAGTGGATGATTGTAGAAGTAGGTGTGGTGCAACTCCCTACAGTGATCTACCAGGACGTCATTACTTCCATGCCATGATGCAAGCTGCGTGGGGTAACTGCGATCTGTGGGTGCCTTCTCACAGCCACATGGTTGCCTCTGTCGGAAGTTCGAGTCCTCCCTCAGGCATGGGTGTGTGTATTGTACTTAGCGAAAGAAAGTTTAAGTTAGATTAAGTAGTGTGTAAGCTTAGGGACCAGTTTCATCCTATAAGATCTTACCATATACACTCCTGGAAATGGAAAAAAGAACACATTGACACCGGTGTGTCAGACCCACCATACTTGCTCCGGACACTGCGAGAGGGCTGTACAAGCCATGATCACACGCACGGCACAGCGGACACACCAGGAACCGCGGTGTTGGCCGTCGAATGGCGCTAGCTGCGCAGCATTTGTGCACCGCCGCCGTCAGTGTCAGCCAGTTTGCCGTGCCATACGGAGCTCCATCGCAGTCTTTAACACTGGTAGCATGCCGCGACAGCGTGGACGTGAACCGTATGTGCAGTTGACGGACTTTGAGCGAGGGCGTATAGTGGGCATGCGGGAGGCCGGGTGGACGTACCGCCGAATTGCTCAACACGTGGGGCGTGAGGTCTCCACAGTACATCGATGTTGTCGCCAGTGGTCGGCGGAAGGTGCACGTGCCCGTCGACCTGGGACCGGACCGCAGCGACGCACGGATGCACGCCAAGACCGTAGGATCCTACGCAGTGCCGTAGGGGACCGCACCGCCACTTCCCAGCAAATTAGGGACACTGTTGCTCCTGGGGTATCGGCGAGGACCATTCGCAACCGTCTCCATGAAGCTGGGCTACGGTCCCGCACACCGTTAGGCCATCTTCCGCTCACGCCCCAACATCGTGCAGCCCGCCTCCAGTGGTGTCGCGACAGGCGTGAATGGAGGGACGAGTGGAGATGTGTCGTCTTCAGCGATGAGAGTCGCTTCTGCCTTGGTGCCAATGATGGTCGTATGCGTGTATGGCGCCGTGCAGGTGAGCGCCACAATCAGGACTGCATACGACCGAGGCACACAGGGCCAACACCCGGCATCATGGTGTGGGGAGCGATCTCCTACACTGGCCGTACACCAATGCTGATCGTCGAGGGGACACTGAATAGTGCACGGTACATCCAAACCGTCATCGAACCCATCGTTCTACCATTCCTAGACCGGCAAGGGAACTTGCTGTTCCAACAGGACAATGCACGTCCGCATGTATCCCGTGCCACCCAACGTGCTCCAGAAGGTGTAAGTCAACTACCCTGGCCAGCAAGATCTCCGGATCTGTCCCCCATTGAGCATGTTTGGGACTGGATGAAGCGTCGTCTCACGCGGTCTGCACGTCCAGCACGAACGCTGGTCCAACTGAGGCGCCAGGTGGAAATGGCATGGCAAGCCGTTCCACAGGACTACATCCAGCATCTCTACGATCGTCTCCATGGGAGAATAGAAGCCTGCATTGCTGCGAAAGGTGGATATACACTGTACTAGTGCCGACATTGTGCATGCTCTGTTGCCTGTGTCTATGTGCCTGTGGTTCTGTCAGTGTGATCATGTGATGTATCTGACCCCAGGAATGTGTCAATAAAGTTTCCCCTTCCTGGGACAATGAATTCACAGTGTTCTTATTTCAATTTCCAGGAGTGTATTTACAAAATTTCCATCATGCAACGTGGTTGTTATCCATGCCAATGGTGGACGTACCAGCTATTAGGTATGTGGTCATAATCTTCTGGCTGATCAGTGAATAGCTCATGGATTGCTAAATGTAGAGTGCTGTTGGAGGTGGACCAGTTGAAGATGAGGCAAATACGTTGACACAAGAAAGTAAAAGACAGCCTGTGGAGAAGATGAAAGAGTAATGTAAGAAATGGCAAATAATAAATACACAACATAAATTGATGGTATTTCCTTATCCCACTTGATCAACATGGAGATAACGAAAAGAAGAGTGCTACTAGGTACAGCAAAGTGTCTGTATGTGCACATGTACGTTTCTGTGTGTTTCTGTTTTTTTTTTTTTTTTTTTGTAAGGGGGGGGGGGGCGGATTGGCATATAGACATTCGTATAATATTTGTGATCTGACTTCACAGGTGTGTAGAGTCTGGTGTTATAGATTTCCCTCCGGTAGCGCAACTAGCGATCTACGACAAGATGACACCGTGGCCGGACGTTCTTGTCAGAATCGCTGCAAGTGTTTGTCATCGGCTGGGTGGCGGAACGGCGAGCCGGTGCGATAACCGCGAAATCTGCGACACACTGAGTCACGGCCAGCGCAGCTGGAACGGGGTCGGCTCGGCTGGAAGCGGCAGCAGCCGAGCTTTGATCCCAGAGCGGAGCACCTGACGGCGGAGGTGGCAGGAGTGGAGCGACAGAACGGTAGGGGCCTGCCACGCGATCCGACTGCGAGCCGCAACTTCTACCCTACCCCAAAGGCGCACGACATATGCAGACCGACGCCAAAGCGCGGCTATTCGCAGCCTGGCATTCCTTGAATTTAAGACGTCTGTTGCTACTAAAACAATGGCAGCTAGAAACTTGGCCATTTACATTGCTTACAATGAGCTTTTGTACAGGATGGGGCAAATAAGATCGGCCCGTTCGAGTGGATACGATTGAACGTAAATGTATAGATACAATGAAGTCTTGTGACGCACACATCACGTGTGTGCCGGTGACGTGGTCGGCACTGGTTCAGAGCATAGTGTGCGCTACGTCATTGTGAGTGGAGGGGATGGTGGTATTTTACAGTGGAGCCGTAGGTGTTCGTTGTCTAACATTACGTGACAAAAAAATCATGGAAACGGTGTGGTCAGGTTTTTGCTGAGAAATTTAATGATGTAGAAGTGCCAGCAAAGAGTGCCATGCAACACCTGGTCCGAAAGTGGCGTCAGACGGTGTTTTGAGCAAGTCAAAAAACATTCCGAAACGCGCCGGACACTAGAAACTGTTGCTGCCTTTCACCAGAAAATCCTTGAGTCCTACCAAATCAGCCCAACGCCTGTCGCAAGAGACCGCATATCACGTCAATCATGCGAGCGAATGCATCAGCTGGACCTGCACATGTATCCCTACCGAGCGTCCGTTGTTTGTGCATCAAAACAAGCAGGTGTTTCTCAGCGTCTCCAGTTTTGTGAGTGGTTGTTCACTCAGGCAACAATGATGGTTTGGGCATGGCTCTGCTCTTTATGTCTGTTTAAGGCTGGTTTCATCTGAGTGGTATTGTCATCTCACAGAATCACGGGTTCTGGGCAGCGGAGAATCCACATAACTTCCACGAGACACCACTGCGTTATCGGAAGGTTGGAGTTTGGTGTGCAGTATCTGCACGTTGCATTATTGGTCCCATCTTCTTTCATCAGACGATGACGTCGGCACGTTACATTGCCAACATTTCCAAGCCGTTGGTGGCAGCATTAATCGGGAAGGAAGAAAACGTATAGTTACTTCGAACAGGATGGAATAACTGCCCAAACAACCGGCCGAACCTTGGAGCACCATTGCACAATGTTGAAGCCAGAGATAGTTGTTACGAGAGGTCAGTCTGGTCACGGCCCTAGTTGGCCACCTAAGGTACCTGATTTGTAAGTGGGCGATTACTTTGTGTAGGGGGCCTCAAGCCTGTACAGCATCGCAGAAACGTTCAAAGTCTTCAAGATTTGCAGCAGAAAATCTCGGACGAGACTGCAGCAATTCCAGCAGTCTAGCTTCAATAACTAATATTTGAATACTATAAATCGTGATGAAATATGTCAAATCACTACCTGAGCCAGAGAAGAGGCATGATTAATACTCTCATAACGCGAAGAAGACGAATATGTGAGCTGCAGTACCTCACGCACGAGATACAACACCTGGAAAGCGTTCTGAGGAGTAACGGGTACTACACCAGTTATATAAGAAGTGTAAGATAGTCAAACACTACGCAAAGTGACACATCTGGAAAAGAAATATCGGGTACGGCCTTTTTGCCATACATTCCCACAGTGAGTGACACAATCGCTCGTATATTGCCCAAAGACTCTTTATAAGTCGCCAAAGAAGATCAATGAATGTCTCAGATCGGCAAAGGAAAAAATTGACCCACCTGCCATGTTGGGAATATACTCCACAACATGCAAAAGTTTATTTTGGAATGACTGGACGATCAGTTAACACTAAGATGGCAGAACATAAGCGGCATTTTGGACTGGCACAGGTGGAAAAATCGGACGTGGCAGAGCACTCACTGAGAGAAACCGACCAAATAGTAAAATTCGCCGACACAGAAGTTCTCGCTGTGAAGAAGAGTTGTTCTATCTGCTTGTTCAAATAAGCTGTAGGAGTACACAAACATGAGAATAACTCCAACAAGAAAGGAGAAAGCGTCAGGATAAGGGATTCTGGATCTGCACGCTGCAGCAAAATACCATTGCAGGAGGGAAGAAGAGAGCCCCACTCGAAATATCCGCAGAGAAGCCCTTGGACGATGGCGCCTCAGCTATATATAACATGCGGTCGTGAGGTCGACTCCAGTCCACCACTAGCAATAAAGAGTGAAGCTTTGACAATGCCAGCCACTCATGCTGGCGAGACGTCAGAAAAATAAAAAAATAAACATCAGCAGAAGAACCCAAGAGAGAAGCCAACAGGTAGTTTGTCAATAAGTGGCCATGAAAGCCTTAACAATTTTGTACATTTAGAAGAATTTGGAGATGAACACATACGAAGTCCAAAGTGTGAGTGGCCTGATGATCATCCTAATAAGTACAACTACTCTTTAAGTGAATCAGATATAGAAAATATATTGCGTAAAAAGGAAGAAGAGATTAAAGCCAGAAAAAGGGTAGCTCAAACTGAGGGTGAAAGTAGAAAAATAAATATAAGTGAAAGAATTTTAAAGTATATTAATTATAGTGAAGATAAAGTGTTTGGATTGAATCCTGTTGGTGTGTTTAAATACATTGACAATTTACCAGTGAAATTTGAGGGAGATAAAATAAGTATCGGTGGGAAAGAATATGAAGACACAGATGGATTAATTAATATATTAACTAACACATTGCTGTAGATGATATGTGAGAAAAATTTGATCCTTTTGATTTGTCAAATTATATAGATATATTATTCAATTCAAGAGCGTTATATTCTGGTAATAATGTGAGTAAAATAGGATCAAGTGAAGGAAAAAATATAAAAGTTTGATAAAAGAAATTGCCGAAGTTTATTTTCGAAAATCAAGACAACCACTTTTAAGTTCAGGTTTTTCAGGTGCAGAAACAGTGAAAAACCAAGTGAATATATGTGGATGAATGATTTTAGAGATGTAATCAATTAATTAGCAGTTATTCATGGAGAAGCATGAGTGAAAATAAAAATTATCATAACGAAAAAATGGGAAAAACACAAATGTTAAATTTAGTGATTTTATTGTCAACAGTCCAAAAGGAATTCCATATCTGATTACAGTTTAGGCAAATTGAAAATTATGTAAAGGGCTTAGCTAACACATTAATTAATTGGTTACCTTGTAAAATGTGTGTACATGGCTATAGATGTTGTGGTCTAGGGACCAAAATAGATGAAACATTACCTAGAGCCGATCAAGGAATAAATTCACTAGATTTAACTTGCATAAAACTTGATATTGCATATAGACAAAGTAAAGATTTAGGGAAAAGACACAAGGAAGATAAGGAAATTCAGTTAGCTGCAAAAGGAAGAATGTATGCTTCTGATTCATCGATTGGAGAAAAATTAGCTGCTGCAGCAGTTAAAGGAACAGTGTATGGAAAGAGAAAATAAGGCATGGACTTGAATCACCGTGAAGGACTGAGTACGAAGTATGATCTTGATGATAATGTTTGGCGACTATAAAAATGCTATTCCTTTTAAAAATATTTGTCTTTATATATGAATAACTCCAGCATTGATTGTGCTTTATTACCAAGTGGCAAAACTAAACCAAAATCAGCTACAATTAAAGTTGCTAATGATCAGTTCCATAGTACTGATAATTTTTTAACTGAGTCACATAAGAGAAAAAAAGATAGGAAACTGTTTGTTATTTACCCATAACATTAGGTGCAGATGTTGTGAAAAAAATTATCGAATAACTAGAAAAAAGAGAATTAAGGTTCAGGACTAACGAAACATAGAGAATTCCTTGCTGCATTGCTGGCAGTATTACTGTATCTAGCAATTCTTGGTTCACTAGAAGGCGGAGATGCTGTTATTGTAAGAGCACTAATGGAAAAGAAAAAGGTGATGAAGAATCAGAAGAAGAAAAAGATATAATTTAGCAATGGTGAAGAAAGCTGGCACTGGAATAAAAAATGCAAAAGTAACTTTGGTATAGAAATACTCTCCAAACAATTAAAAATCAAATACTTTCGCATTGTTTTTATGATTGATGAACTACCTATTCATCCTGAAGAATATAAATTTGGAAAAGTTAATTTCGATACATCTGATCATACTGCTTCACAATGGATCTATTATTATAAGAATAAAGGCAAAATATTCCTTTGATACATCTGCAGGGAATATTCCTAAAGAAGTGGTTAAACATCTTAGCTCAAGTGAGTTTTACTATAATAGACAACAAATACAAAATTTTAAAGAAGTAATTTGTGTCCATAGTGTACATTAATTTTAAAATTGTTGTGAGATAGTTATAATCTTAATGCTGTTTTGCATGTAATAAATGGACATCTTTGGACGATGCAACATCAGTGAGCAAATAAATTTAGGAAAAAGCATAGAAGAAATGTAATCTAAACCCTAAGATTTTCAGTCAAACATTAAAAGGAAATAAATTTATGAGCATAAAATTTAATTAAACACTTCAGTAATAATCTAAGTGAAGTGTATAATATGTGTGCATAATTAAAACTGTTAGAATATGGAAAAATAGAGAGTTTAATTAAGCAATTTCAAAACAAATAAAGTTACATTTTAATGTATTTTAAAGTTATCTTGATTTTAGCAGTAGAAGGCTGTTAGATATAAAAGATCCTGTTAATGTTTATGATGCAGCTGCCAAACAATATTTAGGAAATGATTTTGCATCAGCTATACAAACTGACTCTAGGTAGCAACTTAGTCTGCAACGAAATGCTCTTGTTACAAAACCTGAGTAAGAAAATATTCCAGCACAATTCAGTAATGGAAATCCAGTTTATTATAGTGCCATAGAAGATAATCACAAAAAGATATATAACGCCAATACATTTCTCAATTATGATTTAGAGAGATGTAGTGCACTGGAAAGGAAGGCATATGATAAGCAAATAATCCAGTTTACTTTCATGACTGGTGACGAACAAAAAACACATCATTTACCCTCAAAAAGTTGATGTTGTCGGAAAAGACGTAGAAAAATCGTATCATTTAATGACTTTGATGCTTCATTAAGTGTGTTTGGAAATCTGTATGAAATAATTATTGCTAGCCAATCAATAAAAGTATTGCATGTCTCGAATGAAAAACAGCTCACAGTTGCACTAATTATGTTTATTCTAAACCCTGACTATGGTTTCTGTTATAATAATATAGCCTTCTTCCTAAGTCATAAGCTTTTAAAAATGAAAAACATCTTCGCCCAGCAGCAGCGTCAAGATCAATAAAATAGAATAACTTCAACAGACATAAGCCTGTTTCGATCATAAGTAAAACTACATCTCGCACTGTATCTGTTATACTCACTACATCTCTTATACTGACTAGCGGCTGTGCACTGCAACCAACAGATAAACGCGCAACAATTAGACAGCGATTGCAGTATGCCCATAGGTAGTGCTGTCACAATATTGGATCGTCGTATGTATCACTCATACCACGTGTCACTGCATCAAGAACTTCATGGCGCCGATTTCCATAACCGGGTAGTGAATGGGCACATCAACAAATGCAAACGACCCCCACATTCTTTGTCGAGATGCTATTTTCCAGTGAGTCTACATTCGTAAACCATGGTAGCGTTAACTGGCGTACCATTCATTACTGGAGTGTAGAAAATCCACACTGTTTACTGCAAGTTGACCACCTACGTCATTGGTCAGTTGTCATATGGTGTAGCATTACGCGGAACACAGTCATTGGCCTGTATTTTATCGAGGGATCGCTGAATGGACGCAAACAGCTGTCGATTTTGAAACAATAACTACCGGTTACGTTTGACGACGTATGTGATTTCAGCATGACGGTCGCCCAGCGCACTACCCAACTGAAGCCTCAGAGGTATTACACCGTGTTTACACTGGTCAGTGGTTCGGTAGAGGTAGGCCTGTTAACTGGGCGGCTAGGTTTGCGGAATTGACGTCGCCAGATTTCTTTCCGTGGGGATTATTTAAAAGATAAGGTGTACCAGTAAGTTCCAACGGGCCGCGTAGACATGGTCAACCGCATCAGAAACGCCTGTGTTGACATTCCCGCAGATATGCTTCTGCCCTGTGTACGGTCATTTGAAAAGCGGATCACAAACTTCATTGAAGTTGGCGGTATTACGTATCAACCCTTACTCTAATGGGAAAAGCTTCTCTCAATCCACATACACAGTGGCGCGTCGAGTGGCCCTGTTCGATACGTAGGAGGAATACAATGTTGCAAACGTGGTTTCCAATCAGAAGTTATGCAATACTCACCTGTCCTATCCTTGCAGCTTGAAGTGGGGTCCCACGTGCCGTCGGATATTCAAGGGCCATTGAGTAGCGTCTTGTAAATTACTAATGTGTACCCGTTTCTATTCCTACTAGTACAGCGCCATCTGTGACGAAACGAAGAACATACGTCGGACAAACCGTGTGTAGATTTTGCCATAGAACTCTCATCTGCAATCAAAAACGGGGATTCCCACTGAATATTTCAAACTTGCCCCCTCCACTCACCCATGGTGTGGGTGAGGGGAGGGGGGAGTCAATAATGGCATCACTGGATGTCCACTCCGAGACAAACAGGTTGGAATTATTAATTTTTAGATCCTACGTGTAGTTTTTGAGATATTTCTCGGCACCTCCCTGGTGGATGGTAGGAGAACGCTCATCAGATGCTATGGCTACCGAGGAAACAGAATACTCAGGGCGGGCCAAAAACAGCACATCCAATTCAGTCGTGACGGTATCCAGAGAGAAAGACTTCCTTGTCGGCGGCTGCCCACCCAGAGATTGCAGATGCGAATGAATGGTCCAGGAACAATTATTCTTGGTTCTAAATTCCCAGTGGAAACACTGGACCAATAGGGTTACAAGCACGCAATGCTCGTGAGAGGAATAATAACAGTGCACCACGTAATATCCAATACACACGTCAACAGACGGCAATCAAGAACTCGGATTTTGAGGAAAATGCACTTACAGGATCACAGGCAAAGTCGGAGTTCTCTTCTAAACTTCCACACAAAACTTTTACATAACCTGGAACCTTCGGTACAAACACACTGATCCAACGAGGACAACTGCACGGCCCTACATCAGAGCTCGATTAAGAAAAGGTAAAAAGATACTGATATTTGCCCTACAGGAAACACACATAAGAGGCGAAGGCACAATGAATTATGGAAACTACCGTATGTTCAAGTGCAAAACAGAAAAACGAGTCTCTTGGGTCGCTCCACTTCTTGTCAAGGTCTTCATGGAACAAAAAAAGATAATCAATTCAATCAGAGATGTTACGTCCATAAACAACAGGCTAATGAAAATGCAGTTACAGTGCACAAACAAGAACTATCTCATGATCAATGCACACGCTCCCACAAGATAGCAAAAATTATCCCAAATCAGAAGAGAAGTTCCAGGCAACATTAGAGACAATGGTGACCTTCATCCCCAAAGACGGCATAAAAATTTTGCTTCGTAATTTCAACACACAAATCGGCAGAGAAAAATGTCACCAGTGAACTGAAGGAAAGTTCCCCGAGCATACGTATACAAGGCTAAAATGACATGAGACGCATCGAGCTATGCCAGACTCAAGACTAAGTCAATATTCTGTGTGAAACACCTACGAAAACAGAAAACATGAAGGTGACCAATAAATCAGATGGAAGAACTTCAAATAGGCCATGTAGCTATTTCCAACTCAGTCCATAAAAAGATCCGTGACATTCAAGTGTGCAGAGGCGCTAGTGTTGATTCAGAGCACTGCCTATCTCAAATCAAAACCGAAATTACACCGAAGGAAATCCATCTGGAAAGAACATATATAGAGCAGTCCAGCACGAAAAAGATCATAGAATCCAGTATAAATTTGGAATGGGAAAGACAACAAGCAAACACATCGAAACAGTGCCGTAGGAAGATCACAAAAAAGCGAAAGAACTGAGGCCACGAAAAAAGAACTCTAAACACCTATGGTGGGTTTCAAAATGCGAAGATGCACTAGAAAGGCCCAAACAGGACTTCCAGGAACACAGTAGTAAAAAATCTTCGGAAACCCTACACCGTCTTGGCGTGTCCAGAAAACAGTCTGCAAAACTCATTAGGTAAACCAAGAGAAAGTACATGAAGGAGCAACCGGACGCAATAGAAGAAAACTTCTGCAACCACAACACGAGAGAATTCTAGCAGACTTTCTCAAAGAGGGTCCACCGGGACACATCTCAAAACTTATGCTTCAGAACACAAGAGGGAAATCCATCATTAACTAATCAAGAGAACAGTCGGAAACAGGCATATTATTTCTCTGCTCTCCTTAACTGTCCTGATACTGAAAAAAGATTCCTAACACAGGACTGCACCTCCACTCGCCCAGAGTCACTCCCGCCAACATGTGATGAGATCCACAAACTTATAATTAGATCTTAAGACAATAGGACAATCGGCATCTTTACAGAGCTACAAAAGAACCTCGGAGCAAAGCCTTTACAGGAACTAAGATTCTGTGTAACTCAAATAATAACAACCATCTAGTAACCTGAAAAACTTCCTGGCCTCTGGATATGCTCATTTATCCATACACTGCACAAGAAAGGAGATAGGACGAGTGTGAACAGCTACATACGAATATCTCTGTGTTATAAGTCACCTACAAAATTTTCTCAGCGTGGTTCCTCCAGACAATCATAAAACAAAACAGGTGAATACCAGGCAGGTTTCCGCCCCCGGTCGTTAATGCACTGAACAAATCTTGGATCTGACATCAGTTCCAAGCAGGCTATTAGGATAATTTGCGTTTTCATAATTTCACGAAAGGATAGGGTTCTTTCGACAGACAATCCTTCCCTAATTTATTAGAACTACAGGGACTTGCCGCAAAAACACTACGACTAATCAAACAGACAGTAACTATCACAACATCGAAAGTTCCCAAGGATGGTGGAAACCAACCAAATAAACAGAAACACTAAAAGAAAGTGCGCAAAAATTTGGCCTGCAAATCTCCTTGCGTAAGTTTGAATTTTCTGCTCAAAATTATACATACAAATTTATTCTTTCAATGAAACTTCCTGGCAGATTAAAACTGTGTGCCCGACCGAGACTCGAACTCGGGACCTTTGCCTTTCGCGGGCAAGCGCTCTACCATCTGAGCTACCGAAGCACGACTCACGCCCGGTACTCACAGCTTTACTTCTGCCAGTACCTCGTCTCCTACCTTCCAAACTTTACAGAAGTTCTCCCGCGAAAGGCAAAGGTCCCGAGTTCGAGTCTCGGTCGGGCACACAGTTTTAATCTGCCAGGAAGTTTCATATCAGCGCACACTCCGCTGCAGAGTGAAAATCTCATTCTGTTATTCTTTCAATGTTATAGAATTGCTTCACTTTATAGAAGAACATCGCAGTGACTACGTGGCACTTTCCCAAATTCTTACTAAATATCGTACTATATTCATGGAATCATATGAGTAATCAGCATAAAAATTAAATCACTATTTAATTCCCAGTGGTGAAGTGCTTTACGTCCAAATATGATTGGTTTACTTGTAACACAGATCATTAAATTTCATCTCTGCTTTGTGTTATATGCGCTGAGAACATCAACACAGGAATGTATTTTAAATGTATTTTAACACTGAAGTTTAAAAACAATTGTTTAATTTCGACGATTTTTTTAGGACAGTCTGTTCATTCAAATGTGTTCCGTCGTATGTTTGAAAATTTTAATATTTCTATTAAATATTTAGCAAGACAGATTTTACTGATTTTGTTTTGTCACAGACTACGTATTACCTTTTTTTTAAAAAAAAAAAGAGGCATGAGTTAAGTGAAAAATTTTTCCCTTTGTGTCCTATGTATATCTGCTCACATTTATCGCAATTTAACTTATAAACACTCTTATTCAGCGTATCTGGAAAGAGGAAACGTAGTACATTAATCTTAGGTTCAAGATTTATGAATTAATTGGAATTGGTAAATACTTTCTAAGAAAAATTAATGGCGCAATTAACTCAAAACCCATTTCACTCATTATAAAGAATAGTCTTTATTTGAAAATAATGAAGCTTGAGAATTTTTTGCTACTACTGTAACCTCCCCACTATATTTGTCTCTGTCTGGCATTTTGCTTAACTTTAGGTCCCATTCTACAAAAATCTACCTATTACCAAAACAATGTCTTCTCAACTATTATCCAACTTACACTTGTATGCTAACTTTTGACTAAACAGAATCTAATTTGAATAGAACTGTAACTGATCTTAACGCAGCTTGACTTTGCACTAAATGCGCAGTGGAAGTAAAACAATTATCTGGTCCAAATCAAAATTTCCACGTACATCGCGTCTTGATAGCATTGTTACATATTTCTCGAAAGCACAACAGCAGTCAGCAAGCAGGCAGTGTATAAGCTAGATTGCCGTTTCTGAGTACATATTCAAGCTGCTGCATGTGGTAAAGCGAAATGATAAACAATGGGGTGGGGAATCATTCCTGTGAATGATATTCCAAGGCAACGGTTTTGTAATCAAATACATATTCAAAAAGACAGAGTAAGACTTGCAAGTACTTTCACGCATAACATTGGTCTGAATACTACTACGGTTAACAATGTGAACAGTGATTTAGAGAGGGTACAATGTTAACGCAGAATTTGGATAAGAATCAAACAGCGTAATCAATTAATATGGTTCACGGAAGTGGGGTGGCCTTTCTCTCAGCTCCGAGAAAGTTAATTAGGTGACAAAAATCATCCAGACAAATTAGGTGCGCAGTGCTGCAGACTTACCTCAAACTTCTTCTCTTGAAAAACATTATTCAAAATTTATATTCCTTTCAGCTTTTCTTGTCTAAATCATATTCATCCCTGTTGTCTTTTCTTCATCTAACACACACAATCACAAGTACACACAGCACTACTAAATACGTCCATCAACTACCACACTTCAACTCATCAGACTGAACAGAAGCAAAGACTGCCACGCCAGGACCAAAAATTGATTAACAGTAATGTAACTTGCTCTCTCTCTCTCTCTCACGATGACGAGCACATCGATGACATGCAAAAATCAAAATGAGATGACCACCTTGCACTACTTAAGGTATGTAATTGGTGTGTTTCATTTGTGTACTGAGCAGAAGAATGGATGTAGCTGTAGGTGAAATGTACTTAAAGCTCTACAGAATACCAGAACTTTGCAGGCAGCGCGTGGTTACGGCAAATGGCGGCATACGCTTTGGCGGACGCCACCCATCCAGAGTTTGTTAGCGCGGCAATGCTAATGCCTGCCGTGGGTCCTTTGACCGTGTGACACGAATAGCAAATGGCAGGTAACAAGGCCAGCGCTGATTGATTGTGGTGGCGGGAACACGCCATCGACACCATCGCTGCGTCACTCGCACGAGGCACGAGTGACGTCGAAATCGTGCGGCAGGTACGTAGCAAACAATGGAACTCACCTCGTCGCTCATTTCGATGGTGCTTATAACAGCCCTTTTAATCAAGAACAATATTACCAGGCCTTTTTTCGTATAGGGGAGGCGTGATCTAAATCCAACTATACAGGGTGGTCCATTTATAGTGACCGGGCCAAATATCTCACGAAATAAGCATCAAACGAAAAAACTACAAAGAACGAAACTCATCTAGCTTGAAGGGGGAAACCAGATGGCGCTATGGTTGGCCCGCTAGATGGCGCTGCCATAGGTCAAACGGATATAAACTGCGTTTTTTTTTAAAATAGGGACCCCCATTTTTTATTACATATTTGTGTAGTACGTAAAGAAATATGAATGTTTTAGTTGGACCACATTTTTCGCCTTGTGATAGATGGCGCTGTAATAGTCGCAAACGTATAAGTACGTGGTATCACGTAACGTTCCGCCACTGCGGACGGTATCTGCTTCGTGATACATTACCCGTATTAAAATGGACCGTTTACCAACTGCGGAAAAGGTCGATATCGTGTTGATGTATGGCTATTGTGATCAAAATGCCCAACGGGCGTGTGCTATGTATGCTGCTCAGTATCCTGTACGACATCATCCAAGTGTCCGAATAGTTACGTTATTTAAGGAAACAGGAAGTGTTCAGCCACATGTGAAACGTCAACCACGACCTGCAACAAATGATGATGCCCAAGGAGGTGTTTTAGCTGCTGCTGTCGCAGCGACTAATCCGCACATCAGTAGCAGACAAATTGCGCGAGAATCGGGAATCTCAAAAACGCCGGTGTTGAGAATGCTACACCAACATCGATTGCACCGTACGATATTTCTGTGCACCAGGAATTGCATGGCCACGACTTTGAACGTCGTGTACAGTTCTGCCACTGGCACAAGAGAAATTACGGGACGATGACAGATTTTTTGCACACGTTCTATTCAGTGACGAAGCGTCATTCATCAACAGCCGTAACGTAAACCGGCATAATATGCACTACTGGGCAACGGAAAATCCACGATGGCTGCGACAAATGGAACATCAGCGACCTTGGCGGGTTAATGTGTGGTGCGGCATTTTGGGAGGAAGGATAATTGGCCCCCATTTTATCGACGGCAATCTAAATGGTGCAATGTATGCAGATTTCCTACGTAATGTTCTACCGATGTTACTACAAGATGTTTCACTACATGACAGAATGGCGATGTACTTCCAACGTGATGGATGTCCGGCACATAGCTCGCGTGCGGTTGAAGCGGTATTGAGTAGCATATTTCATGTCAGGTGGATCGGTCGTAGCGCCAAGGAGGTGATTTAGCTGCTGCTGTCGCGACTAATCCGCACATCAGTAGCAGACAAATTGCGCGAGAATCGGGAATCTCAAAAACGTCGGTGTTGAGAATGCTACACCAACATGTATTGCACCCAGGGCCCGCACATTCACCGGATCTGACGTCCCCGGCTTCCATTCTGTGGTGAATGTTAAAGAATATTTGTTATCGTGATCCACCAGGAACGCCTGACAACATGCGTCAGTGCATTGTCAATGCATGTGCCAACATTACGGAAGGCGAACTATTCCCTGTTGGGAGGAATGTCGTTACAAGTATTGCCAAATGCCTTGACGTTGACGGACATCATTTTGAGCATTTATTGCATTAATGTGGTATTCACAGGTAATCACGCTGTAACAGCATGCGTTCTCAGAAATGACACGTTCACAAGGGTACATGTATCGCATTGGAACAACCGAAATGAAATGTACAAACGTACCTATGTTCTGTATTTTAATTTAAAAAATCTACCTGTTACCATCTGTTTGTCTAAAATTGTGAGCCATATGTTTGTGACTATTATAGCGCCATCTATCACAAAGTGGTCCAACTAAAACATTCATATTTCTTTGCGTACTACAGGAATATGTAATAAAAATGGGGTTCCTATTTTTAAAAAAACGCAGTTGATATCCGTTTGACCTATGGCAGCACCATCTAGCGGGCCAGCCATAGCATCATCTGGTTTTCCCCTTCAAGCTAGACAAGTTTCGTTCTTTGTAGTTTTTTCGTTTGATGCTTATTTCGTGAGATATTTGGCCCGGTCACGATCAATGGACCACCCTGGATAAACCATGCGCGGGTATTGTTAGTTCTCTTGTTTTCTTCTCTCTGAATATGTCTACGTAGCTGACTTGTGCGATGTGGCGGGCATTTCCGTGTGATAGGCTACGGAAGGGATCAGGACACTTCTGATAAACTGCAAGAAAATTGACTACAGTTAATTTTTACGGGAAAGACTGTAGCCTTAAGGTCACGGACTAACAATGTCGGAGGAATTTTGCGCGCGGGAAAAAGTAGAGATCACTAATAAATTCTATTATATGCCGAATAACTGATAATAGGATCTGTGAACTATACGAAGGGACGTTAAACTGAATATAAGAACAGAACTGGACACTTCGCTTTGTGAAAGTAAATGCATACAGTCTGAATGACTGTATCGATGTACAGTAATGGACAATAGTCGTTGCTATAATATCTTTGAGAGATGAACTATAAAAGTAACCGATATTTCAGTTGCCGTAATTGCTGGAGTAATTGTGTGATCAACTCTCCTTTTCCCTTTATACAAAACGCAATCATTCATGATCATTTATTTATTATTGAATATAGTTAATAAAAAAGTAAAGTGATTTCCATAATAACGTCTGTATTAGAAAATAATAACTGACATCCAAAGACGTTATTAACTATCTTGTCTTCGGTAACGCAACACCAAATAAAAGATGATCGACTTGGCAAAAAGTTAACATTAATTGTTATGAAAACTCGAAATTTAGTGGCCGTTACAGTGAAGATGTTTGAGGCTGCTGCATCTGATGTATAGATATAACTAAAGGTCGGGCATATATTGTAGATAACAACATCAACATTTTACATAAGAGAAGTCGACGACCACAGATCGACGGAGGGCGGCTACATGTTTGTCTCGCTCCTTCTCTGATGGAGCTTCCACAACAAACGAAACGGTACAAACTACCATCCGTCCACAAAACAAGTACGTTTTTCCTAGTATGCTTCTCCAATAGATTTTTCGGATTTTATTATATATGTTGTCATAGTTATAACTTTTCTTTAAGGCAGAGCCTTATCCACTGGTTTACATCGGTTTTCCGCCTCGTATTATTTTGAGCTAAGCCCTTCTCTGTGTATGCAGGCCTTGGACAAAAGTATGGATAAACAGCTAGAATTACAGGTTGGAACATATATACAAATTCCAGCCAAGCCTGTAGAATGTGCTTTCGTATTTGGTTGTGAACGACACCTGTACAGTGTCGTTGTCGGCATCAGTCGTGGTTAGAAAAGTGATCTGTGTGGTTGTGAGTGCATTATGTCGGAGCTAAGTGAATTTGAACGAGAGCAAATTGCTGGTGCCCGTAAGATGCGCGCTTCCGTAACCAAGGTAGCCGATTTGCTTTGTGTTTGAAGAGACACCACATCCAAGATCTGTAACGCATACAGAGAAATCGGAAAAACATAATTTGCCAAGTCACAACGCTGCCGTAAATATGTGTTGAGTGATCGTGGAAGATGGTCATTAAAGAGGTTTGTGATGAAAAAGGACGACAGGTGTGATTGTCGCACTTGTGTACCCTGTCAGCATGAAAACAAGAAGAAGGTATACCCATAAGGAGGAAATTGGAAGAGCACTTCAATTCCAAAACCATCCATCACCGATTCAAACATCCTTAACAGGAAAACATGGTGCCAAAGTTATAAACCGTGGGCTACGGAGCAATCGAAGGAAGTCTTGTTTCACAATGTGTTCAACTGCTGGCCGATGTGATGTCCCAAGAGTGGAACAGGGCGGGAGGTCGTTGACGATTTGAGCAGTCATACTATCGTATTCCAAGTGCCCCACCCTTACCCCGCAAGGTCGCTTTACTAACAAGAATGACATGACCATTTTGCTGATGAGGGCCAGCCTATGGTACAGTGTTGGTTCCCAAATAGAGATGCTATGTTCTAAGACGACACCGCTCCTGTTCACACAGTTCGCATTGCGCAGCACTGGTTTCGTGAGGACGAGAATGAATTGTAGCATCTCTGCTTGGCCACCACAGTCACCTGATCTGAATATTATTTAGCTTTTGTGGTCTGCTCTGGAGAGAAGTATGGGTGATAGTTATCCATTTCCATCCTTAACTGATGTTGCCATTAACCTGTAGACAGAATGATATAAGATCGCGTAGAAAATCGTGCACAACCTGTATTTACCCACTCCAAGACGATTGGATTCTCTTCGATCTCTTTTGCATAACTAGTACACTCCGCCCCTAAGGTCTTCCGCAATGCACATGACAGTTCCATAAGTCTGTATCCAAGGCATAGGTTAGGTTGATTCTAACCGCTATTCCTCGGAATAAAACTTAACTCCGACTGTAAAATTTTTCTTCTGTGAGTCGTCAGTTTTAAAGGGCCTGACTAAACATCTCTCGAAGGAAAACTATCAACAAAATGCGTAGTGGTGTCCTAAATAAATGAGAGCTTGGTGTTGATATTCCGTCCCTGTCTGAATTCTCTCATCGCAAAATTAAAATAAAAGAGGAAATTCCAGAAAGTTATGAACTAATTTGTTTAAAAAATTGTAATTTCAAGGAAACTGTATCTATTGCAGGCAGAAACTGCAGGCAGATTTTTCAGATCACATGCCGCTACTCTAAATTTCCTCAATAGCGTTCCTCAGAATGAAAGTCACCTTCCCTCCAGAGATTCCCATCTGAGTTCCTGAAGCATGTTGAGCTGTGTTGCGACTTGCATTGGTGCCGTTGGTAGGTTGGCATCACGTAATAGGGATAGGGGCGTCTCGTTGCATTCATGTGTTTACTGGCGCCACTACGTTTGTTAGCGTTGTCTGTCCACGAGTGACAGCAGCAGCGGTTATCGATACCTAGTGCCGTGGTACTATCATTGGAGGGATGTCAAGCGTTTTCCAGGTCGGAGTGTGTCGGGCAGTCGGTTGGGACGGAGCAGCAGTGAGGTCCGAGAGTGCGAGGACTTACCAGGACCGCTGGTGGAACGCAGGCACTGCCGGATCGAGGGGCTGTAGTTGCGAGGGCGACTGGACCCAGGACTTTGAGCGAACATTAACCCAGTAGTGAAACCTCCCCTATTTCGAGATCACGCTGTTTGTTCGCGCGTTACTGCTCGCAGGGTCACTGAGACGAGGAGCAATGAGTGGAGTGTTTGGAGTTGGCGAAATTAATTAGCCGTCCTCCACCTTTTGTTATTAATCATTGAATTCCTTGTGTTTTTTGATGGAGTTCAACCAGTGGTATTTTTCTGCCTAGTGGCCGCTAACGCCCCATTTACCTGCCCTGGAGGTTAGCGTATTTTCGTGGCAGTGTACGTTTCCTCACCTTGCCGCTGCTGTTCGGCAAGACGTGTTCGACAGCCTCCTTGATTGTGGTTCGGATATTTGTTTCTTTTGGGCTACCTTGGTCATTGTGAGTCCTTCTGCTTCTGGATGTTCTAACACTGGATTCAGAAGACGCAGTGCTGTCCACCGGTTCCGACTTGCCTGGGTTATTCCATCGTTGTGTTGGCTATCAGACGTTAGGTAGATGTTGCAAGAGTGTTGGTCGGCGTTTAAACTGTCACTTGTTTGAGATGCCATCCTGTTAAGTGAATACAACTCTTGACTGCCTGTCTCATCGTTTACGAAATTGAGCGACTTTCCCAGGTCGATCCTTGGAGCACTGCCTGAGGCCCACTTCTCTCTTGATTTGATCAGATTGTGATGATCGTCAGTAAGGCCTTCAGCCTGAATGCAATTTGTCTCAAGAATTTTTAATTAGATATTGTCTCTTCATAGGATTGCCCTTTATTATAACATTTTAGTAAGAATTTGCTACCTACGCCGTCAGGCGTCAAATTACTATTGGGGCCTTCAGCCGACAATAATTTGAATTTCTGGTCAATAAGGCCTTCAGCTGTGAATGCAGTTTGTCTAAAGAATTTTTAATTAGATATTGTCTAACAGCCAAATTTGATAATTGTTCCTTATTGTCAACCTTATATGCAATTAGTTTCAAATAAAGTGTACGTGACTAAAAAAAGCTGGCCGGTGTGGCCGAGAGGTTCTAGGCGCTTCAGTCCGGAACCGCGCTGCTGCTATAGTCGCAGGTTCGAATCTTGCCTCGGGCATCGATGCGTGTGATGTCCTTAGGTTAGTTAGGTTTAACTAGTTCTAAGTCTAGGGGACTGATGAGCTCAGATGTTAAGTCCCATAGTGCTTAGAGCCATTTGAATCATTTTATTATTAAAATAGAAGAAAAACTGAGCAACCAACAGTAACTTGCCCCGTCCACACCGAAATCTGCCTTTTCCCTAAGTAAACACGTCTCACATCTCTGTAACACTTACATGTTGTTCGAACCTACCAGCAAATCTAGCAATATGCTTCTGAATTTCTTCGATGTCTTTCTTTGATCCGACCTGGTTGGGTCCTAAACAGTTGAGCAGTACTCAAGAATAGGTAATTCCACCAACGTGTATGCGAGACACTACTAATGCTGTAACGGAACATTACCGAATTGTTTTACATATTCAACCGCATTAACTTACATTTTTCTACCTTTAGAGCTAGTTGCTATTCATCACACCAATTTGAAGTTTTGTACAAGCCATCACGTATTTTCCTACAGTCACTCAATGACGACACCTATCGTACACTACATTATCATCAGAAAACAATCGCAGATTGTTGCCCACCCTCTCCGCCCAATATTTTCTACATATTGTAAGATGTCGTGGTATCCTGACCTTCATTGCTTACATATTCCGCCCTCACAATCATATTCCGCACATCAAGGCGCTTCATTCGAACCCAAACTCGATAAGATAAAGTCAATGTTGTATGAATTCATGTAAATGCTATGCAAATAACTAATAAATCACAAGTGCACACCGTGGTCTAAATACTCGAGGCTCGTGTACACACACACATTCAAGACACGACGGTCACAGAAGCTTTTAGTTTGGGAGTGGCAAACACCACACGCCATTAGGCCGGTCCCTTCAGAGGTTTTCACAGGGAGCTATCTACGTCAGCCAGTGGCCGCCCGTGTAGCGGACAGCGTTTGCGCGAGGGAAGGAGGAACGGCCCCGTATTCAGCTTAAAAGCAAATTCCGCTACATTGTGTGGGAGCGTCCAACCTACACATTCTTCACAAATATAGCACGCAGTTTCAGAGATTTTCACAGGGAGACAGCAAACGCCAAACGCCGATGCTACAGATTTCCGGATTGGTCGCCTTAAACGAAACTTCATTCTCCCGTTTTATAAGAGCAATGCTGATTGGCAGACGGTATTTCTGACGCCTTGAGCTGAAGGAGTAATGGAAGAGACCGAAAGATATACCCCTTCACGTCTGGCGTGGAGAGGGACCGTTCCGTTGTCGCTCTTGGAGAGAGAACAAGTAACGAGAACGTGCTCGCTCGTACGTGTACTCAAAGAGCAAGGAACAAGTCTCTCCTCGGTACTTCACTGGGAGAGCACCTCTGTCGAGAGCGAATCGAAGTGCGACTCTATATTGAGTCCTTGCGATTAAGCGTTGTTCACTGTGTTGGCCACCACACTTATTGTGTGGTGTGAGCGGACAGAGCTATACTTAAACGCCTGCGAACGAATTTTTGAGTGGCATCACGATGGACTGGCTATCTGACTGCTCTCAGCCATTCTGTGAAGTCAATAACAATTCAAGTTGAGTAGGCGCTGCTCTCAGCCATTCTGTGAAGTCAATAACAATCTTAAGCTTTGTATAGAAATTTCATTAGCGAGTCCTATCCTTAAGAGGTAACTTCACATTCAGAAAAGAACCCGGAATTAACCTGTTAAGTTCATAACTAAAAGTGCCATTGTGATTTCTCAGAACTTTCACAAAAATAAATAATAATTTTCCTGAGGTTCATATTTTTCTTACACTAACTATCACTACTCTAGTACCCAAGTATCCCACTAATTATGTAAGAACTTTTGTGAATTTTTGCGTCATTTCCTTACAGCGGACGTCTCCAGAAGATATTTATTGCTGAAAGTTTTTCAGGCATTTCTCCTTAGAATATTAAGAGCATCTGTTTGACTTCTGTAGTAGTGTGGGGGTGGAAATTGCACCTTGCAGGAGCCACAGGGTAAAGGGTACATCTCAGATTAATCCGTTGCACAGAATGACAGAAATGCACCCACACGCTCACAGAAAATGGTGACCCTGCCAGGATAGGTAAAATAGGTAAGTTACCAGGATAGGAAAGTGTCAGGATAGTTAGGTATGGCAGGTCGCAGCAGTAGCACTTTGAAGAACTTTCTTCCATGTATTAAATAGCTATTTGCAAAGATTTGGATCCGAATAGACACAGGTAGTGAAGAAAGCAGAATTGTAGGAAAAAGGGGTGTTTTATTGTGTTGGAAAATTTTGCATTTTTTTACGATTTTTGTGTAGCTGTTAGGGCATAGGATTTTCAGGTGATAGGCAGCATCATATAAGTTAGAATTAAGAAATAAAATTTTTCTCCCTTTGCAAGCACACAGGTGGAGATTGGAGACTGTAGCAGAGCAGACAGAACATTAGCCGATAAGTCACGACGTTGTTGTTGGTTCAATCAACTGGTAAGTGGTCGTACAGTTTTGTAGATAGGGTTGTGGTGTGTTGAAAGAATTTCCATGTTAACGACAGCACAAGTCAAAAGGTTATGTGAGAGACAGCAAGTAGATAAGATGGGGGAGAATCAACCAGATAGACAGCAAGTAAACGAATTTATTGAGTATAGGACAGAAGGTGAACCTGAGAATAGGGCAGACGGTGAATCAGAGAATAGGACAGTCGGGGAGCTGTAGAATCAGCAGGGTCAGTTAGACTGGGATGAAACTGAGACAGATCAGACAGATGGGAATCGAAGGGACGAAAACATCGAATTTTCAGAATATGAAATTTCAGGTAGGGCACATTCTGAGCCAGAAATAGACAGCCCACGTAGGAAATGGCAAAGATTAGAAGCGAAACGAGCACAGGAAACGCCGCATATTCAGGGACAGAATACGCGTCAATACAGTCAATGAACCGCCAGTTAGCTAACGTTCAAAGACAAGTAGACAGTGAGGAAAAGGGGGAACATTTAGAATACGTCGAACCTATTGTACACATTCTAAATATGCCCCAACAACAGACACAGAATTTTGCGGAGTTACGAGCGTCACGAAAAGGTTCCGTGACAGACGCAACTGTACCTGCAAACACAAGACGTACACAACAGAGAGGGCAGAATGCGGAGGTGTTTGCGCCAAGTAATGGTTCAATGACAAATGCAACTAGTCCTCAACACAGACAGCACGGGTTATTGCAGTTATCAAATTTAGAAACGCCACAGCATAGCCCAGTAAACGATGTAACTGACCGAGTACAAAACCATAGATCGAGAATACATAGTTCAGCAGAAGGTAGTGTTACAGGACATGACGTGATCATGGAGATGTTACAAAAAATGAACGCTAGTATGACGAAACAGAATCAGGGTATTTATACACAGATTCAGGATATTAATACACAGATAACGAAACAGAATACACAGATGACAAAACAGTATCAGGAATTGAAATAGGATAATCAGGCTATTAAGACACAGATCCAACAGGACAATCATAACTTGAGACAAGAGATTAAGACACAGATCCAACAGGTTAAAATCCAGATGGAAGAAGGGATCGCCAGAATTGATAGTCAGATCACTCAGATAAACAAAGTCGCGAAAGAATCTAGAGAAAGAATTCAGATGCTAACACAAGTCAGCAGCAATTACGCACTGACGTGGACAACGTCCAATTGGACATCGTAAACGTTGACAAAAGGGTGGAACGTTTTACTAAAAAAGCCACTCGAACAGCAGTACATATTTTGGAAGAACAAGCAATTCAAAGCAAGATCGCAAAGGTTGCACTGAAAAAATATGATCAACGAATCAATAAAATAGAACTTAAAAACAAAGATCCGTTTGAAAAGCTTCGAACAGAGTTGATACAAACTATCGAAGAAAAGATCGAGACCGATTACACCTGTAGCGCAACAACTGACACGTCAAGCATACATTCTGTACACGAACACGCGCCATCTAAGAAAATTAAAGTAGAACCAAGGTTAGACGTAACACTCGCGCTGAAATCGAAACTGAGAACCCCGACTAAAGTAATACATGACATGCCACAGGACCAAGCACAATATTTAGAAAAACGGAACACATACAGCAAAGAGGTTTTAAGGGAACTTGAATTTATGTTTAAAGAAGACGAGGTGAAAGAAAAAAGAAAGGAAAGGGAACAGCAAAAGGAGAGGAGTAGGAACGAATATTCCAATAATAATAATCGTAATCCTAACACCAATAATTTCAGGCAATTTAATAGACAAGGACAGTGGCACAGTGGAGACAATTGGCATAGAAACGACAACCAGAATAATTGGTGCCGAAATAGGAACGGTAAAGGACACTCATACAGTGGCGGACGTGGGTTTAGGAATCAAAATGCCAACGTTCAAGGGTACTTTGAAAGAGGTCACGATGTTAGAAACAGCAACTGGCGAGACCAGGGCGCGAATAATTACCGAGGAAATTATTGTCCACAGAGACAAGAACAACACAGCAAAGGGAAACCAGAAGTAGAAATTGGGTCACCAAATCCTGAAAAACGTAAAGATTGACGGGAAAATCCGGAAGAGGTTAGGCAAACTGACGTCCATTCATTAAAACAATCAAAAAAGGACATTCATGTTTTGGAAGTGGCTAGATCAAAATTAGAAAAAACTGAAAATTGCCAAAATTCAGACAAACAGGGACTTACGAAAATTTCCGATAAAGAGTCAGCACCAGAGACACTTGAATCACGCTACATAGCCTGGAAAAGCAGCATAGAATGGGAAAATTCTGAAATCGAAGATGAACTGCCACCACTTCCGTGTATTAAAGAACTAAGCGACGAAGAATTGTTAACCGGACTTAGCAATATATTTGACGAGAACCAAGTAAATGAACGCGACAAAACAGAGCAGAGTATCCTAGATAAAAGCAAAACACAGACTCCACGAACACAAAAGACGTATAATGTATACTACATGGGTGACTATGAGGAGATAGAGAGAGAGAGTATATTCGGGAATGTTTGGAAATAAAGGAGAAGGAGAGAGAGGAGCTCGAAAATAGACGTAAAGAGGTAGATAGGTCGCAAACGGTTTTGCTCACGGAATTAACTCCAAAGCAATCACAAACACAAAGGGAGGTACAATTATCCACAGGTTAAGCTACGAATCTATAGCAGAGGATTTGATGCAAGAAAAGGAAATCGTAACATCCACAATTATACAACTCATATTAAAGATAAAAATTGGTGAAATAACGACACAAGCAATCATAGATAGTGGGAGTAAAGTGACGGCTATATAAGAAAGCCTATTTGAAACGTGCAATAGAGAGAAATAATTACCGACTTTAAAGACAAAAAGGATAAGAGTTTTTGGAGCCTTAGGAAAAAATGCAACAGAGGTGAAACACGAAACACGTCTTTCATTCAATTGCCAAAGTTGCGAATTTGAAAACAATTTTATAATCGTACCAAAACTTACGGCTGGTATGATAATCGATGTAGATGTCATTAATGAGCTTAAGGTTAAAGTCTGCATACCACAAGGCTTCGTAACAATAGATGATGTAATACTATATTTTATTCAAACTTTGAAGGACGAAAATGAACATGGAAAAGTAAAGCAATTGCATTTAAGTCAAGAAGAGAATGAAATAGAGGAGGAGAGACACCCTAGATATAAGTTTGAGGAAAACCTTGAGCCACTCCCACCAGAAATAACAGAAGAAATTCATCAAGAAACTAGTAAGAAGATAGAGGAAATAGATGATATTTCGCTCCACGATAAAAAAAATTTCGAAGGCATATTGAGATCACATGCGGAGGTATTTGCACCAAACACACGTAGCATTAAAGATTTTCAATACAAATTTGAGGTCAAAGATCATAAACCCTATCGTTTTCCACCTTATTCCATACCATATAGTTATCGAGAGCAAGTATTTCTTGAAATCAGAAAAAATGTTAAGTGGTGACATAATTGAACCCGCCAAGTCACCACATAATTCACCCTTACACGTTGAAAGTAAAAAGGATGGGAGCATACGTTTGGTACTCGATTCAAGACAAATAAATGCAATTACAATTTGAGAAACAGATAGGCCAGAGAAATTGGAAGAGTTGATTCAGAAGTTTCATGGAGTACAAATTTTTTCATCCATCGATTTGCGTTCAAGATTCTGGCAAATAGAATTGGAGCCTTCATCTCGAAAATAAACAGCCTTTATTGTCTTTGGTCGTTGCTACCAATTCAAACGTTTACAATTTGGCCTCAAAATTTCGTCAGCTGCCTTTATTCGCTGTCTGAATTCTATACTGAATCTCGACATACTTCAGAAAATTACTTGCTATGTGGACGACGTTCTTGTGGCGGAGGCAACTTGGGCAGAACATAATTATGTACTGGATAATTTCCTACAAATTGTGAAAAAACATGGGGTCACCGTCAATATTAGTAAATCGCATTTTGGAAAATCAGAAATTAAATTTTTAGGACATAACATATCTGCAAAAGTTATAACGCCAGACGAGAAGACGACAGACGCTATTCGTAATATTCCTACTTCCTACAACAAGAAAAGTTTAAGGGGATTCTTGGGGTTGATAAATGTTTTCAAAAAATTTATATGGATAGACACACTTGCAGCACCTAGACTGTGTGCACTGACAGGAAAAAACACACCCTGGATATGGGATAAACAAGCAGATGAAGAATTTCATAAGTTGTAGGAGGCATTGGGTAATGCCCCAATTTTATCACACCCAGATTTAAGTCAGGAGTTCTGTCTAATAACTGACAGTGCAAAGACCGGGCTAGGGGCGGTACTGTTTCAACAAATTGAGGAAAACAGTAAGAAAATACATAAAACAATAGCCTTTGCTAGTAGAGTACTATCGAAAGCAGAAAGGAATTATTCTATAACAGAATTAGAAGCTCTAGCCGTAGTATGGGCATTTCAAAAATTTCGACTTTTCTGTTTGGCAGAAAAACACGAGTATACACAAACCATAAAGTACTGATGTCTTTAATCTCCTCCAAATTAACTAACGGACGTTTTGCAAGATGGATGCAAGTACTGCGGGAGTATGACTTTTAAATCACATACATACTAGGACCTGAAAATATTCTGGCCGATGCATTGACTCGTTCACCACAGAGAATGGCAGAGGACCAGAAAATCAACATTGAAGATGAAGAACGGGCTATCCATTATCTAAAAAACGTACCATTCGAAAATTTTATCGCAAACGTTTTAAAAAATTTATCTGACGAACAAAACAAAGAACAGACCCTCCTCAAGATTAAACACCAACTTACTGATAAAACCAACACAGAAATTAGAAAAAATTACATTATAAAAGATAATATCCTATTTTTCAAACGTAATAATGATACAGCACAATGGTTAGCATGCGTCCCTAACGAACTTATTCATAAATACATTTGGTATACCCACTTTAGCAGTGGACATTTTGGACCCAAGAAATGCTATCTAAAAATGAAACAAACAGTACGCTTTCCAAATATGGAGCGATGTATTCGACACGTTCTTAAAAACTGTAAAAAATGCATACAGTCAAATTATGTTACATATCAGACCAGACACCCAATGTTTCCAATTATCCCCGATAAGTTAAGACAGATTGCTGCAACCGATATTTATGGTCCAATCCCACGAACAAGGAAAGGTTTCACCTACTCATTTGTTGTAATTGAACTAGCATCAAAATGCACTACACTTACACCGTTAATGAAAGCCACTGGATTTACAATTAGTAAAGCATTTCAAAAGAACTTTATACAACAAGTTGGAAGAGTGAAAAGAATCATCTCAGATAATGGGCCCCAATACAGATCAGTGCATTGAAAAAACACATTATACAAATTAAAAATCAAACCCAACTTTATTTCCAAATATAAACCAAGTGGAAATCCGGCTGACGTACTATGAAAGATTTGGGAACACTTTGTAGGATATTTTGTAGGAAGAACCATTGTACTTGGGACCTATATCTACGAGACTTCCAAGAAGTAATTAATGAGACACCACATAGTACTACGACTTATCCACCAATTACAGTATTAAAGAATATAGATCCACCAGAAAAAAATAAAAGAAATCATTAAATTTCCAGTTAATCCCCGAAAGCAATATAGACAAATCGTCGCTTCTGCCCTACAAAACATTCGCTCATCAGCAATGAGACGTAAGATCACTCAAGGTAAATCTGCCACAAAGAAGCGCTTCACATTGGGCCAAATGGTATTCGTAAAAACTCATTACCTTTCACATAAGATTCAAAATAAATGCAGAAAATGTTTTGCAATCTATAGAGGGTACATCTCAGATTAATCCGTTGCGCAGAATGACAGATTAGCACCCACACGCTCACAATATGGAGAATAGCAGCGGTCCTGTCACACTTCCCTGGGACACTATTGACGATACCCTTATGTTTGATGGACACTCGCCGTCTAGGACAACATGTTGGGTTCCATAACTTAAGAAGTCTTCGACGCTCTCACATTTCTGTGAACCTATTCCATGTACTCGAACCTTATTTAGCAGCCTGAAATGGGTCCCGTGTTGAACGCTTTCCGGGTATAAATATGGAATTTACCTGCTGCCAATCGCCTATAGTTCGCAGTACGGCACGTGAGAAAAGGGCAGACTGAGTTTCATTGCAACAAAAGCATCTTCCAGGTAAATAGGAATTGTTGGAGGACTCCGTGTCTAGACCGCAAAGAATAATCAGAAGAGAATGAAGGCGTGTAATGGAACATGAGCATAAAACGGCTTGTCTTCTTTGCAAAGACACTTATTCACCAACAAGAAGATTACATGATTAGATAAAGTATTTAAAATGTGAGGAGTTGGCCCTTGAAGATTGCACAGGGTGGACTGAAGATGAATTGCACGAGTATCGGTGAGCCTCACCCGGAAAGTATAACAATGCACTTTTGTGCACCATACAGTACCTGCTTGTATCTCAACGCATGGGGTATAACCGCACATTGCACAGTGCTAAGATACATTAAATGTAATTTAAACCACTGAAAGTAAGTCCTCATAGTCCATATATGTTGTTCATCCTTGTTTACTTTTCACTGAAATAAATTGTCGTTGTTATCTAGCTTTCTCCTTAGCTACCCGATTACATCCCAACTTCACCTTCGAAGGGGAGTTCATTACTTTCCATTGACTATTGCTGTAACCGTTCATAATATCAATAAGTAGTTTCTTTCCGTGTACATTAAATATTACACGAACATCCTTATACTGGTGCAGTTTTCGTTCATCATTCATAAATTTCATTATTTTTTACATCGATCATTTTGTTTGTGTAACTGATGCCAAAGACATAAAATAGTATGGTTAACAAATTTTCAGCACTCGGTGAAAATGGACATACCTGTAGCGACAGGTGACGTCAGTAGTTGTAGGATGCTGCTAGTCAGTAGGATAGGACCAATGTGACAAGATGCAGGGTCGAACTGAGATGTGGCGTTGCGAATCAACCAGGTATTTCTCCACGCTGCTCTATCCTCTTCATCTCCGAATAACTACTGAAATCTACATCTATTTTAACCTACTTCACTCTATAATTTTTATCATCACACTTCATTCCATTACAGAACTAATTGTATCCTGATTCCTCAAGACGTATCCTGCTCATCACAGTCCGCACTGCACCCCCCCCCCCCTCCAGTATCAAACTGATGACGACTCCTTGGTACATCAGCACGTGCCCTGTCAACTGACCCAAACTGTGGGATAAAAATCTTTTTTCCTCGAATCGGTTCAGTATCTTCTCACTGTTAAGTCTATCTACCCACTAAGTTTCAGCATTTACTGTATCACCACATTTCGAAAGATTATGTTCTCTTCTTTGCTGAATAGCTTATCGTCCACAATTCATTTCCGTACACAGTTGCACTTTATACAAATACCTTCAGAAAACACTACCTAATTTTATATTAGATGTTAACATTTTACTCTTTTTCAGAAATGATTTAGGTGCTTCAGCCAGTCTTTATTTTACATCCGCTCCTCTTTTTCTATAATTAGTTATATCGCTGTCCAAAGAGCAAACCTCTTCTAGCACTTTTAGTTTTTCATATACTTAACTAATTGCTTCAGCATATGTGATTTAATGCAACTACATTCCATTACCTTTTTTTTACCTTTGTCGATGTTCGTCTTTAAGGCCTTTTTCAAAGATTTCTGTTTCCATTTAACGGCTCTGCGTTACAATGTCATCGTCAGACCTCTAAGTTTTTACCCTTCTCGTTCAACTTTAATTCCCGCTCCCAGTTTCTCCTTGGTTTTATTTACTGCTTGTCCGAAGTACATATTGAATAACATCGGGGTTAGGCTACAATACTGTCTCACTCTCTTCCCAACCACCGCACCCTTTTATGTTCTTCGACTCTCATGTCACAGTTCGGTTTCCATGCAAGTTGTAAATAACCCTACGCTCGGTATATTTTACCTTACTTATCTTTAGAATTTCAAATAACGCCTTCTACTGAATATTGACAAAAACTTTCTCTAAATGCATGAATGCTGTGTACGCACGTATGCCTTCCTTTCTCGTATCCTTTAAGATAGGTCGTAATGTCTTTATTGTCACGCTTATTTTTTACATTTCTCTGGAACTCAATCCGATCTTCTTCCAGATCGGCGTCTACAAGTTTTTCCAGTCATTCCTAAGCAAACCGCTTTACTTTTTGGAAATAATAACTTATTAAGGTGATAGTTCGGTAATACTCAAACGTGTAAGCACCTGTCGTCTTTGGATTGGAATTATTACATTCTTCTGAGGTTATTTCGCCTGTCTCATATGTCACATACATCAGGTGTAGTAGTTCTGTGATGGCTACCCCTTCCCAGCGTCTCAATAATTTTTAGGGAATGTTCACTACACTAGGGGCTTTCTATGATATATCAAATTCTCCTGGTAGTATCATATGGAGTTTCATTTCTTCTGTTTCAGCACACGAAGATGTGCTGAAAAGTAGAGCCTAAGGTTATTTTGTGTTAACTCGGAAAGTTTTTTAAATAAAACTATTTCAGTTAACATTCTACAACTTCATTCATCATGTCTATATATCTACAGACTTCTGCCACTAGTGGTTACGAACTGTAGAGTGTAACAAGGTGATTTGTAACGCTAACATCTCGATGTGTAAGAAACAGTGTGCTGTAATCGAATTTCAATTTCGAAGAGTTCTTTCATACATGAAGCACCTTCTCCTTCAGCATGAGAATGCTTGACTACACAAAAGCACTGCGACATCTGCAACAATCCGACGTCTTAGATTCCTGTCTTCACTCATCCTCCATACAGTCGCGACATGTCCCATTTGATTTTCATCCGATTGCGGACCTTAAAGAACACCAATGGGGACTGCCAATTTTGACAGTGATGAAGCGTGGTTCCATCAACAAAGTCAAACATTCCACAGTGACGATATCAACAAACTGGTGTCTCGTTGGGAAAAAATTGATATGTTTGTTTCCAGGGTGACTGTGTTGAGAAATAAATATATATAAGTGCAGGATAAATATGTAAAAGCTTACTAAACATGGTTTTCCTTATAATACATACAGAATTTTCACTTTAAAAATTCAGAGCATTAGTTTTTAGTAGGCCCTTGTACTTCCTCTTTTACATTTTAAAATATTACCTTCAAGTTATTCTCCTTAATACATCCCTTTTATGTACACTGAAGAGCCAAAGATAGCGGAATACCTGCCTAATATCGTGTAGGGCCCCCGAGAGCACGCAGAAGTGCCGCAGTATGACATGGCGTGGACTCCACTAGTGACTGAAGTACTGCTGGAGGGAACTGACGCCATGAATCCTGCAGGGTTGTCCATAAATCCGTAAGAGTACGACGGGTTGGAGATCTCTTCAGAAAAGCACTTGCAAGGCATCCCATATATGCTCAATAATGTTCATGTCTGGGGAGTTTATTGGCCAGCGAATGAGAAAAGTTTCCTGGAGCCACTCTGTAGCAATTATCGACTTATAGGGTGTCGCATTGTCCTGCTGGAATTGCCCAAGTCCGTCGGAATGCTCAATGGACATGAATTGATGCAAGTGATCAGACAGGATGCTTACCTACGTTTCACCTGTCAGTCTCGTATCTGGATGTATCAAGGGTGCCATATAGCTCCAACTGCACACGCCTCACACTATTATAGAGCCCCCACCATCTTGAACAGTCCCATGCTGACATGTAGAGTCCAAGGATTCATGAGGTTGTCTCCATACCCGTAAACGTTACGATTTGAAACGAGACTCGTCCAACCAGGCAGCATGTTTCCAGCCATCAACAATGCAATATTGGTGTTGAGGGGTACAGGCGAGGCGTAAAGCCTTGTGTTGTGCAATCATCAATGATACACGAGTGGGCCTTCGGCACCGATAGACCATATCGATGATGTTTAGTAGAGTCTTTTGCACGCCGATACTTGCTGATGGCCCAGCATTGAAATCTGTAGCAATTTGCGGGAAGTGCTGCACTTCTGTCACGTTGAAGGATTCTCTTCAGTCGTCTTTGGTCTCGTTCTTGCAGGACCTTTTTCCGGCCGCGGTGATGTCGGAGATCTGATTTTTTACCGAATACCTGATACTCACGGTACACTCGTGAAATGGGCGCACCTGAAAATCCCCACATCGTCGCTACCACGGAGATGCTGTGTCTCATCGCTCGTGCGTCGACTATAACACCACGTTCAGACTCACTTAAATCTTGATAACCTGCCACTGTAGCAGCAGAAACAAATGTGCCAGACGCTTGTTGTCTTATATTGGCGTTGCTGACCGCACTGGCGTATTCTGACTGTTTACAGATATCTGTATTGAAAACGCATGCCTATAGCAGTTTCTTTGGCGCTGCAGTGTATTCGTTCCACCTTTCAGCTTTCCCTTCTTTTTTCAGATATGGCTTTCCTTCTAAGCTCTTGATAGTCATATATCTACTAGTCGTATCTCGAAATGCCTCTAATTTTTTTACGGGTGGTATCTATATTTCTCGACCTATCGATTCTTTCACACACTTGCATTCCACTTCTAGTCATTCCTGCTTTGCTATTTTGTACTTTCGGTAAATCTCATTTTTAGACGCCAGTATTCCCCTTTGACTTAATTATTTACTACATTCTTATATCTGCTCCTTTTGTCAATCTTATTCAGTATGTCGCTCGTTATCCAAGGATTTCGTTTGGACTTTCTCTTCTTTCTTACTTGATCCTCTGCTGCTGTCACTATTTCAACTCTCATAGCTACTTATTCTTCTTCTTTTGTGTTCCTCACTTCCGTTTCAGACAATCGTTGCCAAATGCTTCCTTTGAAAGTCTCAGCAACCTTTAGTTCCTTCATTTTATCTATATTCCATTTCCTTAACTTCCTATCCTTGTTCAGTGTCTTTAATCTGCACTTCATAACCAACAAATTATTGTCACAATTAACTTTTACCCTTGCAACTGTTTTGCAGTTTAAAACCTTGTTTCCGATGTTATGTCTTAACGTTATGTAACCTCTTTCCTATGATGCTGTGTCTTCAGGGGTAATCCTCGAATAAAACATATTTTCATTAGTTTAAACCAAGCAATGGCGATAATTATGTAATTCTTTATACAAAACTCCACCTGTTGGCATCATTGTTCATCCTTTCCAACAGTTCATGTTCTCCTACTGCTTTTTGTTCCCTTCTATTCCTACTATCGAATTCCTGTCACCAAACACAATTAAATCTTCGTCTCTGCTATCTAAAAATTTCTTCATGTATTGTTTCATTATCTGCGAAACTTGTTGGCATTGAAAGTTGTACATTCGTTATGGGTATTGGCGTCAAGTCTATCTTGGATACGATAATGAGTTCATTATGCTTTCCGAAGTAGCTTACGTGAATTCGTAATTTCTTTTTCATTGTCCGAAACACTCCCACACGACTCCTCTTTGGCTTTGTATGTATAACGCTCACCTTAAGCCCCTTTGCATGCATAGCCCTCACCTTAAGTCCCTGCCTTCCTTCCAACGCACTTCGCTAATTCCCAGTATTTCTAACTTCAACTAGTCAATTTCTCCTTCTACATTCTGTAGCTACCTCCCCTATTAAGTGATCTAGCATACCAAGCTCGGACACGTAGACCACAAGATTTGTTTTCCTGATGACGATATTGTTGTGGCGTATCAAGACAGCCACGCCACTCGGAAGTAGCTGAAATGCACGCGTTACACACGCCGGCTGGCGTGAGGTCTGAAACAGGATACGTAATGAATGCTATAAAGAAAAGTACGTAGCTGCTGTAATACTTAACTTTAATCCATCATTGTGGTACATCGCTCTTGACGATACAAATGAGACTCTTTAAATACAAGCACTGTAAGGCTAATGGCGCCTTGCTAGGTCGTAGCCATAGACTTAGCTGAAGGATATTCTAACTGTCTCTCGGCAAATGAGAGAAAGGCTTCGTCAGTGTAGTCGCTAGCAAAGTCGTCGTACAACTGGGGCGAGTGCTCGTACGTCTCTCTAGACCTGCCGTGTGGTGGCGCTCGGTCTGCAATTACTGACGGTGGCGACACGCGGGTCCGACATGTACTAATGGACCGCGGCCGATTTAAATCTACCACCTAGCAAGTGTGGTGTCTGGCGGTGACACCACAGATATCATTTAGATTACACTCGGTCTGGAGGACAGAGTGGGGAACTGTTATACCTACAGACTATATTACCCAAGCAATGCCATCATCATTTACGCACTTCATACGCACGTCAGGAATAGTGGCTGCAGTTCCCCTTTGCTGTCAGCAGTTCGCAATAGAAACGTATCAAGGTCATGTTGCCTAATTTTGCAACATCCAGTGTGTCCTTTACCTAGAGTCTTGCCTTTGGAACCACTGAAAAGGCTGCAGCCACACTTTAGCACCCACAGGTTAGCCTGAACTCTCTATGGGTATCCCTTGAGCTGTGCGGCTCAGCTTCCTGCGAATTCCCGGAGTCTTTCTGTCCTATGTTTGTTCGCTTCTGAGATATTCTTCTTCTGGTAGAGGTGTTGACCTCGCAGCGGCAACTAGATTTCATCGAGGATGGCAACCGCGAGATGGCGCGAACGGCAGCACGACGAATGCAGCAATCGATGCACCGCAGTCGGATGGAGCGGCTCTGGGCGGACGGAAGTTGGGACACGACCCCGAGAGCAGACAGAAGACGTTATCTGCTGGCGTGGATGTAGTGCTGTTATACGGGACACTAATTTTGATCCTAGTTATAAAATCTGACTTATGGCTTGGCTGTCTGTTTACGTGAATTCCTGAAAAAATGATCCTGGGTAGTGTTACCTTGCTGACGGTTGTGTTATGCACTAAAGTGATAAAGAAACTGATATATGCATCGTAAACAGGCAGAGTGCGGCGATGCGGACGGCAACGCCTACATAAAACAAGTGTTTAGCGCAGTTGTCAGATCGGTTACTACTGCTACAGTGGCAGGTTATCAAGATTAAGTGAGTTTGAACGTGGTATTACAGGTGGCGCACGAGCGATGGGACAAAGCATCTCCGAGGGAGCGATGATGTTGGGATTTTCAGGTACGCCCATCCTGCAAGTGTTCAAATGGCTCTGAGCACTACGGGACGTAACTTCTTAGGTCATCAGTCCCCTAGAACTTAGAACTACTTAAACCTAACTAACCTAAGGACATCACACACATCCATGCCCGAGGCAGGATTCGAACCTGCGACCGTAGCGGTCACGCGGTTCCAGACTGTAGCGCCTTTAACCGCTTGGCCACATCGGCCGGCTCATCCCGAAAGTGTACCGTGAATAACAGGAATCCGGTAAAACATCAAATGTCCGACATCGCTGCGGCCTGAAAAAGATCCAGCAAGAACGGGGCGAACGACGAATAAAGAGAATCCTTCAACGTGAGAGAAGTTCAAACCTTCGGCAAATTGCTGCAGATATCAGTGGTAGGCCATCAACAAGTATCAGCGTGTACACCATTCAACGAAACATCATCAACATGGGCTTTCGGGGCCGAAGGCCCAATCTTATCCCTTGATGACCGCACGACAGAAAGCTTTACGACTCGCCTGGGCCTGTCAACACCGACATTGAAATGTTGATGACTGGAAACATGCTGTCTGGTCGGACGAGTTTCATTTAAAATTTTATTGGACGGATGGATGTGTATGTGTATAGAGACAACCTCATGAATCCATAAGCCCTGTGTATCAGCAGGAGACTCTTCAAGCTGGTAGAGGCTCTGTAATGGTGTGGGGCGTGTGCAGATTGAGTGATATGGGACCCCTGATACGTCTAGATACGACTCTGACACGTGACAAGCACGTAAGCATCCTGTCTGATCATTTCCACTCATCCATGTCCATTGTGGATTCCGACGGACTTTCGCAATTACAGCAGGACAATGCGACACCCCACACTTCCAGAATTGTTACAGAGTGGTTCCAGGACACATCTTCTGAGTTTAAACACTTCCGCTGACCACCAAACTCCCCAGATAGGAAAATTATTGAGCACATCTGGGATGCCTTGCAGCGTGCTGTTCACAAGAGATCTCCATCCCCTCGTACTCTTACGGATTTATTGTCAGCCCTGCAGGATTCATAGTGTCAGTTTCCTCCAGCGCTACGTCAGACGTAAGTTGAGTCCATGCCGCGTCGTGTTGTGGCACTTCTGCGTGCTTTCGGGGATCCTACACCATATTAGGCAGGTGTATAAGTTTCCTTGGCTCTTCAGTGTATTTACGCAATTAATCTGAGGCCCACCAGCTGTTCTATTCTCCATGCTTCCCGACATCTTCAGGGTAATGGTCGTGTATCATTAATTCCACCCGTGAACTGTATAACATGCTGCCACCTTCGAGCTGACCAAAGTTCGACGACCGTTAGGTTTCACCTTAGCATCTGCGGCCACCTCTTGAGCCGTTCTGGGTCTCCGGACCATCGTTCTGATGTACTTTTGTGCATTAACATACAGCTATAATCGGCGGTGGAAATACATTTGGAGAGAAAGGCACATAATGATATTTATCGTATTTTAGGCTAATAGACATAACTAGTTACAGTAGTGGTTTTGATTATCTTTACTGGTCAGGAACTTCATGCCAACTGTGTGCGGCCGTTTCTTGTTGAATCGTCTGATCTGTCAGAAGTTGATTTGCAGTGGCGGGTAAATAACTATTGAAAATATAATTGTTTTTGGATAGCTGAACATAATTTTCCTAAGGTACCGAAGTTTATCATGCATTTACCAGTAGAATAAGCTGTG
Source organism: Schistocerca cancellata (assembly GCF_023864275.1). Lineage (NCBI taxonomy): Eukaryota > Metazoa > Arthropoda > Insecta > Orthoptera > Acrididae > Schistocerca > Schistocerca cancellata. Next base: position 86,262,390 of record NC_064631.1, on the reverse strand, counting down.
GAGAAAATATTTCGCCGCATGCAACTTCCGTCCGATTTCGACGAAACAGTTCGTGACTGTGAACCATCAAACATTGCGGAAACATAAAAGAAAATCAGATACATATATGGTCATGAAGTAGTCAGACATAGGTTCTATACTAAATAAATAGTCCAAACACAAGTTCCATTTAACTTTGAATTTATGGCTATCAATAGATAACGAAGTTACAATGTAACCGACACAAATTATAAGAGACAGAAGAGTGAGTGACTGTTTATGGAGAATATCTCGTACATCAGAAGAATGTGCAGAAATGTTCTTCTTTTGTCCGCCTTTCGCACAGCGGCTTTCAAAGTTAATAGCTTACTGCATCTCTGATGGCGCTTCCACAATAAACACGTCACGTCAAAGGACGTTCGTTTTTTACATTCTCGCAACGTTACTTGTTAACTGTAGCTGTTGCCGAGCGACTGCTCGGTTAATGAATGATTTAAAATGGTAGGGCAATCACATAATATTACATTGACTTTCATGGGAATATTGGAAATGAAGGAGGTTACCAAGATTCACATGTCGCCGATAACATTATGGGATTGAGTACTTTATGGACTTACATGGATCAGACGTAGTATTTCTGTCATTTGACTATTAAGTTCAAATCGTTCAAATGGCTCTGAGCACTATGCGACTTAACTTATGAGGTCATCAGTCGCCTAGGATTTAGAACTAATTAAACCTAACTAACCTAAGGACATCACACACATCCATGCCCGAGGCAGGATTCGAGCCTGCGACCGTAGCGGCGCTCGGTTCCAGACTGTAGCGCCTAGAAACGCATGGCCACTACGGCCAGCCTGACTATTAGGATTACACAAATATGGTGATCCCTCATTATGAGGCAAAAGACAATTGTTAAGGTAAAGATAAAGAAAAAAATTTAAAAACTAAAACAGTAAATCTACAAAGTTTACAATGGACATTATACATTATGCTCATTATATTCCTTTTACAGAGTTCATAAGGACCGTCCTTGTGGCCACTAGTTATTGTTCAAAGCTCATAGGCTCTTTGCTCCTGAAAGAAAACACATAGACATTCATCTTTTTATACATCCATAATTTTCACATATGGAATTTCTTAGACGTGTTCAAATGGCTCCAAGCACTATGCGGCTTAACTTCTGAGGTCATCAGTCCCTTAAACTTAGAACTACTTAAAAATAACTAACCTAAGGACATCACACACATTCATGCCGGAGGCAGGATTCGAACCTGCGACCGTAGCAGCTGCGCGGTTCCGGACTGAAGCGCCTAGAACCACTCGGTCACAGCGGCCGGCTTCACACGTGTCCATCATCCACTGCTCACTACTTGGCATGATTTTCACGCTTTCATTATTTGTGTATTTGAGAGGAAAGTTAAAATTGACTCTTCTCCCAATGAAGCTTATCCCTTGAGAAGCTGAATCGCTACTTTGTACTTTGCGTTCTCCGAGAAAAAAGTTTTCATCGTCGCTGGTGGGCGAGTCTCGCTCGCACGTTAGGTACTCACGTTACACACACACACACACACACACACACACACACACAAGAACTAAGCTTAAATCTAATTTTAGGACTTGTGATTCATAGGAATCTGACTTTGTCACTATTCGAGTGTGGTTTGGCTGTTCGCATTTCAGTATGTGATATGTTGTGAACCCATATAAGAGTCTTTTATTTTGGGAGCTGCTTTCAAGGAAAATCCGTTTCGTTAAACTACAGCGGGAGTGCTGTGCTGGTATATCACTTTAAATTTAACGCGTTTGTTGCGCCTATGGTCGCTGGCACAGGCTGATTGTTAGTGCTGAATCGCAACTCCAGGCGCTCACTAGCCGACACGCGGTGTTTCAGCCTTCCTGCGTACGGTTCTGTGAAGTTGCGTCGATGGTGTTGTGATATTTTGTGGTTTGTTGAGCTGGTGCGGAGGGTCGACAATTTCCAGGGACAGAGACTCAATTGAAACCATCCCTGCCTCCACATTTTCCAGCCGGTTTTGAAGGTATTAAGGTAGGCTAGAGCTCACACTTTGCAGAAAAGCTAACACTTACACTTAGTTTCTGATGCACTGCACTTAATCACATCACCGTCTTCGGTTACACAATCGGAGTATCACTGTCCGTTGGCATATCTGCACGTTCAACACTTATTGTTTTCAATCGCGAATAAAATTATCACTCATTTCTAACAACGAAGTATTGCTTCACGTCTATGGCAGACTTCCACAACATTTTATGCCTTCACTTATACACTACTATGTACACATTATTTTAATTACAGTTTACAACCAGATAGTTTGTCCCACTTTGAAGCTTGCTAATTGAGAGCTTCGATTACCATGTCCATTTCTATTTCTATTGCTTTGTTGGTAACCATCTTAACATTTCATCATCTTTTTCTAAGACTAACTACGCTTTAAATTCATAGTCACGATGCATTAGTTTCTCCGATTTGTTAGCAATTTTTCTTTTGGATTCATTTGAATCGTTCTTACTATTCATTAGATTCATTTAAGTTATCACCATCATTTCTACAAAAAATTTCTTTTTACTAGGTGCGAGGATCAGTCAGTCACATTTGATCGCCCTCCCACAAAAAATTCAAATTCTAATCGCGATCACGGTTCGCGTTACGGATTGGCTTTAAAAGAAAAAGTAAAGACATTTCAAAATGAGCTTTTCCCGGTTTCATTTCCTTTTGAAAATCGTTTGCCAAACCAGCCTTCCAAGCCAACCGCATTTCTCAATCTGGGACGTCAAGTTTATGGGACATGTTTAGACGGGTTAGGGTATTTACACTAATTCAGAAGAAACACATAGATGTAATAGTACATAGAAGAAGAAATATAGCAAATCACTCCTTGTTCCTTATGACTTAGCAATTAATTTTTCTTTTCGTCGTACGTCTGCTTACGCGCTGTAATTAAGAACTACCTGCTTTGTTTTACTGGCGGTTTCATTGTCATTTTATTCACGCTTTGACGCCAGCTTGCGTTGCGCTGCATTGACCTCTATATACGACCTTAAGTCATCATTGCTTCCTCCTTGTCACTTACGCTCATATGCTTGGTATTTTATTTCACTTAATGCTTTTAATTTATCTGACCTATATATTGCAATTACAATTAATGCTACTCTGTTTACCTAGCTGAAGGATAGCGCTTTCGTAGTCATGTTGGTACTTACAAGTAACTCACATGTTTCTTAAGCATCACGTTATTTTAATGCAGAGATGAACTTGTTCCAGATTTCTATATACATTAGAACTTAATCTAGACATCGCTGGTTTAGAAACCAATTACTTATTTTCCTTTTTAGTGGCATCATGAACCATTAATGTTCAAGCGACCCTTGTCCTTGACGAAAATAAATTTCCTTTTTCGATCATTGCTCCTTGAACTTAAAAAGAATTTTTACATACTACGTTTTATTTTCATTTATTTACCATTTCATATCGCAGAAGCCGGCTTGTTAGACACATCTTTCGCTTTATATTTCATTTTTCTCTCACAAATATTATATACTTAAAAATAAATCTTAAAACTACAGTCTCGAAGTTGATCACTTTCTTTGTTAAACAAGAATATTTCATCAGCTTGTCTGCACATAAATTATGGCTCAAGATAACATATTTTAAATTCTCTGCTGTATAGCAAGACTGGCTGTCATGTAGTTTATTCTAAGCATTTTTAACTAAATCTGATCAGTTTTCACTTAGATACTAGTGGCTAAACTTCTCTTGCCATTAGAAAGCTTTCTCTTGACTTATTTTGTATCATGATACTTTTTAAGATCAGAGTGATGGTATAATCGTTTTATTTTTCCATTTGCGTTATCTGAAATCAAATAACAACCTGTGTGCGGTATACGAAGGATCTCGTAAGGTCCCTCAAAAAGACTTTGCCATTTTCGAATTTTGCGTAAGAGCAATGACAGTTTAAGGTGCGTTTTTTCGCCTGCTTTATAAGTTAACACCTTATTAATATGTTTGCCATATGCCTTCTTGCGTTAATTGTCTTGGGTGGTCAATGATGTTAGAGCTTGTCTTATTCTGGCATCAACATTAGCTTAGGAATTGAACTGACCTATTCATTTTTCTCTTGGTCGGAAGACATCAACTCACCAGTAGACAGGTGTGGTAGATTATTCACAATTTCTTGGAAAGGTGACACACAGTCAACCCAGTGAGTCTGCTGATTTGGTACGTTCGTATGAATGAAACGATGAAACTCCTTGAATACTCGCGCAGTCGGGTTCGACCTGGGCCTAAATTTTGAGATAAGGATTTGCCTAATTTGATGACTAGCAAGGAAAAGTCTTCATCTTTTGCAAACACAATTGGACCCATTGTCTGGGAGAATTGATTCAGGTCTTCTGAATCTAAGAAAGTAGTCATGTTCTAAACGATTGGTGATTGGTTGAGTTTTGCAGATCTCATTGTGTACAATCTCAAATGTTTGTTAAATAGATCGATGACAGATACAAGATGCCTTAGTCCTCCTAGACCTCATGGGAGTGGTCCTACCAAATCTATGCCTAGTATTTGTCTAGGTTTCTCTGTGATGATAGGATTCAAATGCAGTATATTCGAAAGATTAAAAGGTTCTGCCTTTTAACAAATGATACAGTGTTTCAAGAGCTTGTGAATTCTGCTATGAAGGTTAGGGATGTAGCAGTACTTTGCTATTTTACACTTACACTTTTCTGGACCAAAGTGTCCCCATGAAATATGTATATACCAAAGTAAGTGTTCTACATATTCCTGCGGGATGCACACCAGCCAATTTTCTGATGACAATGATGTTCAGTGGAGTAGAACTTGATTATGCAGTTTGTAATATTTGCACATGCGATGGGTAGGATTAGTTTCTAGGATCTGTTTCACACCTCTCGATTTTGGATCAGTTTCCTGCAATTGGACTACCTGGTTACAAAGACCAAGAAAATATTTGCAATGTATTGGATCCTTCATCAAAAGAATTCTGTAATTTGACATTTGTTCAAAAGTTCAGTACTGTCAGAAGAGCATTCAGGCAGGCGAGATACAGCATCTGCAATAATGTTATCTTTCCCTTTCATATAGATTATTTAGAAATCATATTCCTGCAAGAAAAGACGCCTCCTCGTTAAGTGAATATGTAGGAATTTACACACCAGAAGGAAACTAAGAGCCTAATGATCAGAACAAACTTTAATTTTCTTGCCATAGATGTAGTAGCTGAATCTCTTGAAAGCCCAAACTACTGCAAGAACTTCCAATTCAGTAACAGAGTAGGATCGCTCACTTTCTGTAAGAACCCTACTAGCGAAACTAATTACTCTGATTTCATGCCGCGCAGGAATTGCCTAGCGATCTAAGGCACTGCAGTCATGGACTGTGCGGCTGGTCCCGGTGGAGGTTCGAGTCCTCCCTCTGGCATGGGTGTGTGTGTTTTTCGTTAGGATAATTTAGGTTGAGTAGTATATAATCTTAGGGACTGATGACCTTAGCAGTTAAGTCCCATAAGATTTCACGCACATACATACTCTGATTTCTTGTTTTCCATTGGCTTCAAGGAACTAGAAAACACATGCGCCTAATCCCTGAAAACTTGCGTCAGATGACACACAAAATTCCTTTTCCATATATGGATGATTAAGAATGTTACTCTTTAACAATGCTTTTTGGATGTCGAGGTATGCCTGCCGACAGACGTCAGTCCAAAACCACTGAGTATTTTTCTTTAAAAATTTCAATAATTCAGGGTTCCTCATCACTTGCTTTGGTAAGAATCTTCTGATGAAAGAAGTGAGTCCGAGATAACCTTTAAGTTGTCGTTTTGAAGATGGGATAGGAAACTTTTTAATTGTACTTAGCTTAGCCGGACCAGGACGGATTACATCAGATGAAATGACGTGTCCTAAGGATTTGATTTCGGCTCGCCCAAAGTGTGACTTTTTGCAATTTGGCAGTGACTCCATATTCCCAGAATCGCTGAAACATTTTCTTTATTAGTTCAACGTGGCCTTTCCAGGTTTTAGTAGCAATTAAAAGATCATCGACGTAGAGAGTGACTTCATCAAGATGATCTGGACCAAGAAAATTATCTAGGGCAGAGATGAATACTCCAGAACTAATATTCAATCCAAAAGGCATGACCTGAAATTGATAAGATCTGCTGGCGAAGATAAACGCTGTATACTTTCGTGAGTTGGGATTTAGTCTCACTTGTCAATATGACTTCGTCAAATCTATGCTACTAAAATACTGAACTCCATAAAATCTCTGCAAGTGTTCTTCAATCGCTACAGGTCTCGTTCGTAATGGTACAATAATTTTATTTATGTTTCACGCGTCAAATACGAGTCGTGCTGTGTTATCTTGTTTAAAAATCGTCAACAAGGGACTGCTATATGGCGAATTAGAATACTCTATGAGTTTCCAGCTCTGCATCTTCTTAATTTCATTGCGAACTGCTTCCCTTCTTGCATGTGGTATGGGGTATACCGTGCGACAAAGTTTGGTGCGGCACCACTTTCATATTCATAGTCCCATATAATAGCAGGTCGTTTGGAAAATACGTCGATATATTGTGTCAACAAATTGAATAATTGCTGTTGCTGAGGTTCAGGTAACTCTGATTCTGAGTTCGTATTGGTTATTTCCTGTGGAGAGGTTAAGTCACTGACTGTTATTGTATCATTAAATGTATCACAGTTATCATAGAACAAATTGAAATGATTATGACAAGGAGGTCTTCTGCCTATCCTATCTAATGCTATTACAACTGCAAATTTTTTTACTCTTCCTATCACTAACTCCAGGGCTACTTCTGTCTGCTGTACTAACAGTGTGAAAATGCCGGTATAAAGGTCTATTCGGGCTCTATAGGCGCGGAGTTGTGTTGGTATGAGTGGACGTTATGAGCTTCTTGTTGCGATCCGCTCTGCCGTTGCCAACCCTTTAGACTCAAACCAACTTCTACTTATACGACTGAGTGCCATACTAGTTACCAGTCGTGTTTTACACGGGACTGAATCGGTTGTGTTGATTATGTCTATTCCTTTTGTACGGATACCCATTACCTTTATTTCCGTTTTGCCGATCGTTACTCTTTTTGTAACCATTCCCTGGCTTTTCGTTGCCATTACCCTCGTAATGTTGTGGCCAATAATTGTGTGGAATGTTTCGCGGTTTGTTAGCTCTCAGGTCCTCGTAAATCAGGTGTAGTCAATATAAAATCAACAGAAAGGTATCTGGATCATCATCTAGTATGGCTATCAGCTTTTCACGAGTCGATATGGGTAATTTAGACTTGAGGATCATAATTACATCTTTACTATTAATAGGGGTATCCCAATACCGGATTTTGCCAAAATATTTTTCGAAGTACTTTCTCAGGCTACTATTCCTGTGGTCAGATTGTTCTGTGTTGTAAACTTCTTTACGAAGGCGCTTCTGAACACTTTCGCTCCAAAATTTGCTGAGGAAACAGTGTTCAAACCCCTCATATGCTCAACACTTATCAACCATTTCGGTTCCCCATATTGCCGATTCGCCACCTATATATCCGGTAACAAACTGGATACGCTGTCTATCAGTCCACGAATTTGGAAAAATGCCAGAGAACCCACGAAAAAAAATGGGTGTATATTTCATTTTTCCGCGTTAAAGGTTTGAAAAACACGATGTTTTATCATGCTTTGTTCCTTTATCGTTTGTACTACTCAGTCAGATTCTTATGTTTCGGTGACTAACTGAAATATGTGGTGGTGAAGTGTGCTCATTAGATAAACAGGTATTTGGAACTGCCGGAATAATTCATCTTCTTCCTCTGAGGCTAAAGAGGTAGGATAATTCGGTCTCTGTATTCGGGAATTACTACTCACTTGTGCCTTCAAGTTATTTAGTTGTTCCGTTACCTCTTGTTTCCAATTTGGTATTTCTACCTGAAGGGTACGCCTAATGCTACCGAGTTCAGACATTACAGTATCTCCGGAGCTTACATGAGCTGCCAAGATACTAAGAGTGGTTGCTTTCACAGTCTCTACTGGGTCTTTGTTAATTTTATTTTCGACAAATTTGTCCTTTCCAGCAATCCAGTTCTCATACTTTTTTCAAAATTCTCTCTCATGACCATGTAGCCTCTCTTTTACTTTTGTTTCAGATTCCAGAGCCAAATTTGACAGTCCCTCCGTTAATTTTTCTGTCTGCATAGTTACTCTCTCTAATCTATGATTAACTGTGATTACAGAGGAGCCAAGATTCTTGGTTATGTCTCGGATGTCACATGTCTCCCTTTGTATGGTAGCTAAAGTGTCATTCAGTTCGGAAATTATTCCACTTTGCATTTGAAAAATTGCATCTTTAACTCGATTTGCTACTTCTATGGCTACGTCTTCTCTAACAGATTTATTTCTTCGCTTACTGTGGATCTTCAAACGAGCCTAACATTTGTCTATTTTCCTCCATCAAATCTTCTTTCATTTGACGATTTTCGTCTTTCAAATCCTTCTGAATGGAATTCACCATTTGGCGATTTTCTTCTTTTAAATCTTTTTAATGGAATTCACCATTTGGCGATTTTCTTCTTTTAAATCATATTTAAATAGAATTCACCATTTGGCGATTTTCCTCTTTCATTTGGTGATTTCCGTCCTGCGTCATCTGATTTATTTGATTCAGTAGATGTTTGAATACGTCTGTCACTACCCCTGAATTACATACACCTGCCTCCCTTATAACCAGTATATGGTTACGAGTACTAGTGGCAGAAACTGTGCTGACATTGTCTAGCTCAGTAACATTATGGTGTGAGGCACCAAAGTTCATAATATTTCCCACTTCACTTTCTACAGTTGTTTCGATTGGTATCTTAGCCCTACTAATTGTACTGCGGGACAGTAAGCGACGCGACACTTCACTCGTTTCATTCTGTTCATTTGAATCTAGAGATAACATTTTATCGTCTGCCTTAGTTCACTTGTTTACAAACAGTAAGTCAATGAAGTTCGTTTCAGCTACGGCCGTCAGCTGTCGACAGAGATGTTATTTATTGGAAGCGAGTCGGTTGTCACTAGTACGTCACAAGATCGGAACGTCGAGAGTTGCACGTCACGAGAACAAGTGTCTATTCTGGACCGTAAAGAAAGTATGGCTGCACACGGATCAAAATAAATGAAAACTAATACTGGTCAGTTCCGTAAGCAGGCAGCGGACATTTAAAAAAACTGATATACAATACACAACAATAGAATTTAAGCAATACTTAAAGAAATGGCCAATCTACTAAATGTAAACTGCTGGAGTTGAAGCAAATTTTCTACTGCAACTACTAAAAATCGTCACAAATTGATTAATGACGGCTGAAACTAAGGAAGCTTGGATACGGCTGACAAAATTTTAACTTACATTGCTGATGGCTGCCATCGGTAATGCAACAAGATTTTCGCGCAAATTCTGTTCCAAAAAATTCCTTTTCCATAATTTTCTCTGATTGACTTATCTCGTTTGTTCGCTCGATGGAAATTTTATTGGATGGTGTTTGATGGAAGTAACAAATCAAAAGCACAAGATTGGCTATAATTCTTCACGAAAATTTCGACAATGCGTATCTTACTAAAAAATTTTTATTCCTTTAGCAGTACACGGGATTTTTAATTCGTGTCCCTGTTCAGAGGCACCAATTATAACAATATGTTTACTTTTGTGCATTAACATACAGCTATAATCGGCGGTGGAAATATATTTGCAGAGAAAGGCACATAATGGTATATATTGTATTTTAGACCAATAGACCAAACTAGTTATTGTAGTGGTTTTGAATACAATTACTGTTCAGGAATTAAATGCCGACTGTGTGCGGGTGTTTCTTGTTGAATCGCCTGGTCAGTGAGAAGTTGCTTTGCAGTGGAGAGTAAATGACTATTGAAAATATCGTTGTTTTTGGATAGCTCACCATAAATTTCCTAAGGGACCGAAGTTTATCATGCATTTACCAGTAGAATAAGGTGTGGAGAAAATATTTCGCCGTATGCAACTTCCATCCGATTTCGACGAAACAGTTCGTGACTGTGAACCATCAAACACTGCAGAAACATAAAAGAAAATCAGATACATATGGTCATGAAGTAGTCAGACATAGGTTCTATACTAAATAAATAGTCCATACACAATTTCCATTTAACTTTGAGTTTATGGCAATCAATAGATAACGAAGTTACAGTGCGCTGAAGGACTTAACATGGATGCCGTTTTGACTGGCACTTCTCTTCTCACAATGAAAATAAATCCTTTGACATTTCTAGATACACGTCGCACAATATAGCTTCTCGCATAAATCTATGCAGTATGGAACTTTCACATTACACTAAAATAATATTTTTAAACAATAATAATACGGTGGCAAGTCATGAGTGTCCGACACAAATTACAAGAGACAGAAGAGTAACTGTTCATCAAGAATATCTCGTACATCAAAAGAATGTGTAAAAGTGCTCTTCTTTTGTCCGCCTTTCACGCAGCTCACTGCATCTCTCACGGCGCTCCCACAATACACACGTCATGTCAAAGGACGTTCCGTTTTTTTACACTCTCGCAACGTTATTTGTTAACTGTAGCTGTTGCCCAGCGACTGCTCGTTAGTGAATGATTTAAAATTGTAGGGTACTCACATAATGTTACAACGGTCGTGTCGAGTTCGGGACCTTGTTTTGCTGCCTAGTGCCTTTTGAGCCCGTGGTAGCTCGGCGTTTCCATATTGACTGTGGTTTTACAACGATACTGTGCTATTTCTCATCGGACTTATATTTCTCTGCAGTGTGTATTGAAACCACTTCTCGACTAGTGGTACAGAACCGGCCGTTAACACTCACCTTAGTATGTTCTAGTTTTGCCAGCGTGAGGCTCACGCCTTGTAGAAGACGACGCCAGACCTGCAGGGATGGGTGCTTAGCAGACGGTTCACCGAATCAAAAGTTACGGAAAGCATAATACATATCTGGAACCTTGCCTTGAGGGTGTACTTTGGCAAGCGGCTCTCAAATGTTTTTGTTTTCTCCTTTTCTTCAAATAATTAAGACTTACAGAGTTTTCTAAGTGCAAATTACTTAACAATTGTAGTTTCAGGTTGCCACGTTGTGAGATGTTGCAGATCAGTTTGCTTTAGAGTTGATTCCCAACCTGGTTTGAATAACCCTGGTCATGTGGTTATAGCGCCTCAGTGTTTTGTTACGAGTAATTTTAGCAAGCTTCCACACCCTATAGGAATTTTATTGAGAAAAATTGATAAGCTGTCCGTTGAGTCCGTGAGCGATGTAGAGGTTGTTTTATGGGTTTAGGTTAAATGTGAGCGGCATACAGACGTGTTCAATTTGCCTCATGATCAGGTTCTTCAATTTTGTACCCATTAACAAGTGGAACTCTGAGTCAAATATTTGCTGATATTTTGTGTGGTGTCACCGCCAGACACCACACTTGCTAGGTGGTAGCCTTTAAATCGGCCGCGGTCCGTTAGTATACGTCAGACCCGCGTGTCGCCAATATCAGTGATTGCAGACCGAGCGCCGCCACACGGCAGGTCTAGTCGAGAGAGACTCCCTAGCACTCGCCCCAGTGGTACAGCCGACTTTGCTAGCGATGGTTCACTGTCTACATACGCTCTCATTTGCCGAGACGACAGTTTAGCATAGCCTTCAGCTACCTGATTTGCTACGAGCTAGCAAGGCACCAAATTCAGTTACTAGACGTCATATCTCAAGAATGTATTCTGAACAGATAATATTGTGCATTATGTACCGTCAAGAGCGACGTTCATCATTAATGGATTAAAGTTAAGTATCAAACTAATTACGTCCGCTTTCTGAATTCTAATTCCTTGTCATGTTCCAGACCTCACGTCAGTATAGCCCTTCCTTCCTCACGCCAGCCTGCGTGAGCTACAACGCGTGCATTTCGGCCTCCGCTAGTAACACGGTGTTCGCTCTTCTGCCAACACAACATTTTGCGCGAGGGAAAGAGGTTGAAGAAGTTACGTCAATGGGTGATCAGTTTCATGTTGTCACCCGGTTTGAACAACTAGTTGCAGTGTAAGCAGTACAATCAAGTAATGAGTCCTTGAGTAAATATAATGAGCTGATCTAAACCCCTGTTTTCGCCTTAGAATTGCAAGTTCCCGGGGGTCAAATTGTCGATAACACATTGGGAGGGATGAGACCAGAGGATCGATCTCGCACCACATTTTCTGGTTAACCCTACACCTTCGATCAATTAAGTGCTTTGGATTCCAGCATTCAGGGACTTAATTAGGCTGATAATCATAGGGTGCAATCATCTTTTGGTTCTGGGAGATAGTGGCTGTTCGGTACAACATAAATTCGACAGTGCCCCGCGACAACTATCTAAATTCTGTTTTCTTTGTCTGCAGGCAGGATATTTTGCTCGTGAGTGTCTGGTTCAGCGAGAGGGGGAGATAGGCAGTTGACGGAGTCGGAAGTCGGGAAATAAGTGTGGCTCAAATGGTTCTAAGCACTATGGGACTTAACATCGAGGTCATCAGTCCCTAGACTTAGAACTACTTAAGCCAAACCAACATAAGGACATCACACACATCCACGACCGAGGAAGGATTCGAACCTGCGACCGTAGCAGCAGCGCACTTCCAGACTGAAGCGCCTAGAACCGCTCGGCCACAGCGGCCGGCGGAAATAAGTGTATACCTTCCTTTCCTACAAGTTGTCAAATTGGGGGCGTACTGCGTGATCTCTTAACGTTTGGGTGTGCTCAATTGAATCATGAGCCAGTTTGCGCCCTTGTTGATTCTGGGAGCTCGTAACGCTGCTGGGCTATCATTGGTCCCTGGAGTAACGATCTTTATGTAAGTTTGCTCTATTACGAACTTCTTCTCGGAAGTGTCGATCTATTAGCGGTAATCAACTGCTTTTAGTCGGTGGGTTTGTTGTTAGTTTGAGTATTGTGAAGTTTTCGTGGCTGTTTAGGTTGTTGGTGGTTAAGAATTTGTCTGTTAATTTGATTCTCGGCTGTGATTTTATACACCGAGCGGGATTAATGTTGGATGATCAACAATGCACGATTTATTTTAAATTTTGTCCTGGGCAACGAATTGATTAATACTCGTGTAATATCCAGTTTCTGGTGTGTTCTGTTTTGCCTACTATTGGATGTTATGAACTGTGCCATTTGGAGCCACTACAAAGGGATCAATCGTCGCCAAACCTCGGTAAATTTCCGGAAGCCCCCACCAATAAGATTGGCATGAGTGACAAAATCCAGCAGAAAATCAGGTTGATTGACAATGTTCCGGTTAGTCAATCGACCTACAGGTTATCCACCCTCCCCACCGTCACCTCCTCGCCAAGATGAAGAGCCAGCGTGGCCTGAAGACGGTATGCTGCTTCCTCATTAAAGCTTCTACTTCCCCCTGCGCGTCACCATATGTTTTTCGTTCCTAGGGGTAGTAAGGGAGAGGTCCGACCGGTGTTGATTACTGGATGGTGAACGAAAAGATTACCTTGGAGTCAGTGCCTTTACCTGATATTTGTTTGACATGCTTATCTGAAGCAAAGTACTTCACCGTTTCGGATCTAAACCAATCCTATTACCAAATTCCGCTGCTAGAGGATTCCAAGCATATTACCGCCTTCTTCACTGATTGGAATCTCCCCGAAATTAAAAGAGTTCCGTTTGGTCAGTCGAGAGGAGCGGCTGTTTTATCTAGGTTACAGGATCGGGTGCTCGACTACTTAAAATTTAAGTGGGTATACAACTATTTGGACGATGTTATTGTCTATAGTACCACCTTAGAGGAACGCTTGCGGCATTGCAGTGATAGAGAGATTTAGGAAGGCAAGATTGACCGTGAAACCATCTAAGTTCGCCTTGCCGCGCCGGCAGATATCCTTTCTAGGCCATTTACTGGTAGTCTCTGGCGAAGGAGTCAGGATAGATCAGGAGCATAGAAAGGATCTCAAGAAGTTTTCCCCTCTTGTAAATGAAAAGGTGCTTACTAGATTCACTGGAGTGGTGAACTATTTCCACATATACTTGCTTAACTTTGCTCAGTTGGCCACCCCTCTTAATGAATTACATCGGAGAGTTAATTTCCGTTTGGATAAAACTCCCCAGGCATCCTTCGAAGATATTAATCAGGTTCTTAGTTACGCGCCCGTCCTGGCTACACCAAATTTCGAATCACCCTTTGTGGTCCAAACTGACTGCTCTATTTATGGGGAGGCAGCAGTCCTCTCCCAAGAGCAGGAAGGGGAACATAAACCGGTAGCCTATGCATCTACAAAGTTGTCCCCGGCCGAGTGAAAGTATCCTGTCTACAAATGAAAGACGCTAGCAGTGGTTTTCGCTTTAGATAAGTTTGGTTTTCACTTTGAGTACCGCGAATTCTTCCTTGAATCTGTTAATTAAGCCCTCATTTGGGTGTTGGAGGTTTTTATAGCTCGCTGGGCTGTCCGAGTTTTGGCTTTCCGATTCATGGTGAAGCATACCCGTGGCACTACAATCAGTTGGCCGACGCCTTGAATCGTATGTCTGATGTGGGGTTCAGTAGTCTGAGAAGTATTCTGGTCTGGAGGACTGCGTAGATGGTGTATTATCCGAAGTCCCTGAACTTTTCGAGGACCTCAGGCAAAGAACAAGCTACTTATTTGGGAACAGGTGTCCGGTCACCTCATCCATAAAGGCCTTGTTTGTTGTTGTGGGACGGAGTCAGATGGTTTTCGTATCTGTTTGCTCAATCAGCTCGTCCGGCCTGTGTTCCCATACTTTCATCATGTGGTGGTTGGACGGCAGCTAGGTGTCCGCAAATCTATGGCTAAGATTAGGCGCCATGAGTCTTGGCCTTCTTTACATAAGAATGTTCGGCGGATGGTTAATGGGTATTAAGTCTGCAAAATTCCAGCCTCAGTGAAGGCCTTCTGCAATTCATTAGGGAAATGTATTCCATGGATCAGGATAAGTGGTTCATCGATTATATTGGTCCTTTGCCACCCACTCGCGCGCTAATCGGTATGTGCTCGTGGTTGTGGACGCCTTCTCATAGTTCTGTTGGTTAATCCTTAGTCACCGGGTTACGGACCATATTAAGATTCGATACCTCTCGGGAATGATTTCCATCTCTGGCCCGCCGAGGTGTTTGGTCAGCGGTAATGCCATGGCTTTTAAATCGAAGGGCGTTAGGACATTTTGTTCTGAGCAGACTATCCACTACGTCACAATTACAGCCTATATTCTTCAACCTTTTTTTACAGAACGTAGTAAAAGCAACGTGAAGAGGCTCTTATTGCCTTCCATAGTAATTCGCAGAATAAATGGGACCGTTACATGTGATAGCTTAATTTTGCCTTTAATGAAGTGTCGGCAGACGTGCCGACACTGTTTTTAGAGGAGGAGGCCGAAATGCACGCGTCAACTAACGCAGGCTTGCTTAGGTCTGAAACAGGATACGCAATGAATGCTATAAAGAAAAGTACTTAGCTGCTGGAATACTTAACTTTAATCCACCATTTGTATACAACATTCTTGATGATACAAGTGAGACTCTCTCTAGAAATGGTTAATGGCGCCTTGCTAGGTCGTAGCCATGGACTTAGCTGAAGGCTATTCTAACTGTCTCTCGGCAAATGAGAGAAAGGCTTCGTCAGTGTAGTCGGTAGCAAAGTCGTCCGTACAACTGGGGCGAGTGCTAGGAAGTCTCTCTAGACCTGCCGTGTGGTGGCGCTCGGTCTGCAATTACTGACAGTGGCGACACGCGGGTCCGACATGTACTAATGGACCGCGGCCGATTTAAAGCTACCACCTAGCAAGTGTGGTGTCTGGCGGTGACACCACATTTAATACTACCCAGCATGAGTCACTGAAGACTGCCCCTGCTTATCTTATGTTGGGATATACTGATCGAGGATTTGTGTTAACCAGAAAGATGAGAAGGACTATTCTAATCAGTTCGTACACCAGTTCTTGGGTCCCTTTGAGATCGTCCAAGTCCAGTCCAAGTCCAGTCTGCTTTCTTGTACGCAATTTTGAATAGGGTAAGCCATCCAGGGTTCAAGTCTCCTAGGTCAAGGAGAATCAGTCTCCTCCCTGAACGCTCAACACATAAGAAAGGGGAGGGCGTTTTTTTGGTTTTCGGGGGAGGGGAAGGATGAAGTTGAGCTGAGCGGCTCAGCTTCCTTCGAATTCATAGGGTCCATCTGTTCTTTGCCAGTTGGCTTCCGATATGTTCTTGTTCCGCTGGAGGCACTCGCCTCGTGGTGCAGCTCGATTTCAGCGACGGTGGCCGCGTGAGGAAGCGATCGGCAGTACGGCGGAAGGAGCGATCGGTGCAGGACAGTCGGGTGGAGCGGCTCTGAGAGGACGTAAGTGGCAACAGGAGTTAGGAAGTGACCGCCAGAACAGACAGGAGACTTAGGTGTTTGCTTACGCGACTTCCTGAAAGAGTAAGCCTGGATAATGTCACCTTACTGGCGATTGTGTTATATTTATCCCGGTGATTATGTTCTGGATACTTCCCAACACCTTTGGGGTAATGAGTGTGTATCATTAACTCCACATGTGAGCTGTAGAAGCTGCTGTCTCCTCCAAGTTGACCTAAGTTGGGCGACTGTTTCGTTTAACCGTTGCAATTGTCAACTACCTCTTACGTCGTTCTGGGTCTCCATAACATCTCTCTGGTGTGTTGGTTCGATACGACTGCCTCAAGTTCCGGGCTTTGGTTTCTGCCCATTGCGTTTTAAGCCTCTGGCAGTTCGGCGTTTCCATATTGACTGTGGCCTTAGAAAGTCACTATGCTATTTTGACCTAAGTTGGGCGACTGTTCCGTTTAACCGTTGCAATTGTCAACTACCTCTTACGTCGTTTTGGGTCTCCATAACATCTCTCTGGTGTGTTGGTTCGATACGACTGCCTCAAGTTCCGGGCTTTGGTTTCTGCCCATTGCATTTTAAGCCTCTGGCAGTTCGGCGTTTCCATATTGACTGTGGCCTTAGAAAGTCACTATGCTATTTTACACCGGACTTTCATTTTTCTCCCGTGTGTATTTATCATAACTACTTCTCACCTAGTGGTATGGAACAGGTCATTAATACGCGCCTTAGTTTTTTCTACTTTTGCTGGTGTAAAGGCCACGCCTTGTAGAAGACGACGCCGGCTTGAGGGTTGGGAGGACACCCAGAATTGCGACAACCGAGAAACGGCGGCTCGGCCTGACCGAATCAGGAGCTACATGAAGTGTAAACTTCCTTGATGCGCCTGGCGGCCGTGGAAATACGTCCCTCAGCAATTTGCTCTTGGTTCACATTCGATCTCAAAATGATATTGCATCGCTTCTTGCTTCATCAGGTGTTGCGGCTACTTGAGTAGTTGTTTGGACGAACTGCACATTCGGCGCTCAAATTGCCACTGGATATGCATTTCTCGGGAGCTCCAACATGTAACATTTGAAAATGATCTTGCATGACTAAAATTGTGACACTTTGCAAGGTCACTGTCCAGGACGACTGCACCATGGCTCATAAGAAATTGTTTGAATCGCTTGATTGAACTGTTAAGGCTTTACTGTCAAATGCACAATCGTTCCACGCCGCTCTCATTCTGTTATCTGACGACTTCATGCAAATTCTTTCAGTTAATGAGCTCAAAACTTCCCTAAAAATCTGGAATGTTAGGAGACCTGTGCGAAAACTCACATTAAAGACAAATATGCGCATACATTTGCTGCGCGATGCGTCGGTAGCCACATTTTCAAGACAGCCTTTGAACAAGCAAGAAGGAAAAGTATGAGTTGTTGCTACCAGAAAATGTGTTTCATTTCCACGGATCTTTTGCGTATTGTGCCATCCTTCGAACAACTCATTCAGAATGTTTTTCCTCAAAGTGTCACTACTTACAAGAATCATAAACGGCTTTGCGAACGTGCTATTAGGGCAGCAAGAAACACAAACGTCAATGCAAGAAACAAGCAGTTCAAGAGCCAATTCTGTTACTAACAGCCGCGCGGGATTAGCCGAGCGGTCTGGGCGCTGCAGTCATGGACTGTGCGGCTGGTCCCGGTGGAGGCTCGAGTCCTCCCTCGGGCGTGGGTGTGTATGTTTGTCCTTAGGATAATTTAGGTTAAGTAATGTGTAAGCTTAGGGACTGATGACCTTAGCAGTTAAATCCCATAAGATTTCACACACATTTGAACATTGTTTGTTGCCTACAAATCGACTGACAGAGTCATGAATGAGGAGAGACAAATTGTCACTCAAAGTTCACGTGCCATTTATTCTCTTGCGGGACATTAATCCTCCCGGATTGTGTATTGGAACAACAATTGCTGTGAAAAAACTGGTGCTGAATGTCATCGAGGCAACAGTTTTTAATGGAAATTCGAAAAGAAATCCCATCATTACCATCGACATCCCATCTGATTTCAAAGAACTGCAAAGAAGGCACAAGGTCTATCACTTCAGATGTGCTGACTGAATCTAGAAAATCCATGTTTTTCACATGGCCAGTTGTATGTTTCATATTTCACGAGTCGGACAGCCAAGAAATTGATCTGAAATGATCGTATGGTATTGTTTGTCGGGAGGCCCCATGCGGGGAAGTTCGGCCGCCGTATTGCAACTCCTTTTATTTTAGTTTACGCCACTTCGGCGACTTGCGAGTTAATGATGATGAAAGACACACAACACCCAATCATCACGAGGTGGAGAAAAATCCCTGACCCCGGCGGGAATCGACCCTAGACCCCGCGAGTGGGAAGCGAGAACGCTACCGCAAGACCACGAGCTGCGGAGCCAATAAATTTATTTGTTTTGCTGAAGATAGCCGCGCGGAGTGGCCGCGCTGTTAGAGGCACCATGTCAATGATTGCGCGGCCCCTCCCACCGGAGGTTCGAGTCCTCCCTCGGGCATGTGTGAGTGTGTTGCTCTTAGCATAAGTTACTTCAAGTAGTGTGCAAGTCTAGGGAGCGATGAACCAGCAGTTTGGTCCCATAAGAATTCACAGACATTTGAACAGTTTGCTGAAAATGGGTAAACAAAACAAATATGGTCTATTCTAAGGCACTTGAATAAGTAACTAAAAGTCTAAGAAGCCGATCTTGCCAACGATATTGGACGAGTCACAAGTGGCGGATAGTAAACGTTCCACCAGGTATGATGGACAGCTGCGAATACAGAATATGCAGTCCCAGACCAAGGCATAATAAAACCAAAACCACTTTGCGTCTGTCTTGTAGCAAGAGGGAAAATGGTCAGTGTGTTCACCAGTCTTGCGGCTGATATTTATATTCTGGAGCTAATCCTTCCTGTTTTGACACTGTAAGCTCACTCAATGAGTCTACCTAACACCACCTTATTCCGGGTACAATCATCATGGAGCAGTTTGATAATCGCAATATTGCCCCAGTATTACTGACGCAGCTGGCCTTCCGGGTTTGGGGCGGCCAGGTTAAAATGCAGTGTGATTCAACAGAGGAAGTCAGAATCCTCCGGCCAACATAAAACAAAAAAAAAAAAAAAAATACATTTTTTGCAACACTCAACACACAGACACGTTTGCAACTAGATAAGCTTCATAAATTGGGTGATATATCAAAAGAACAAAAGATTCAAATCTCGGCACTTCAAGAAACACGAGTGACTGGCAATAACACCATGTATTTCGGTAATTATCGTGTTTTTAAAAGTAAAACATAAAAGGTTACTTAATAATACACCACATCTGGGATTTGCTTTTGCCGTCTCCAAAACTATTTTAAAATCAGTAACATAGGTAAAGTCCATTAATAATAGACTAATGACAATTTCTCTTAAATGCACAAATAAGTCATACACTTTAATTAATGCCCACATTCCAATCAATGAGGATAACCGTAAGAAACCTGAAGAAGTTAATGAGCTTGGGAACATCCTCTCGAACATTCCCTCAACTGATGTTAAAATTTTAATGGGCGATTTTAATGTTCAATTAGGAAAAGAGAAAACATATAAGAAAACGGTGAGTGGTTTTCCTGAGCATAAATGGACAAACCAAAATGGCCAAAGACTTAATGAAACGTACAAAAATTTTAACGCTGAAATCATGTCAAGACACTTTAAAAATAACACTTCTAAAGAAAAAACTTGGTGGACACCCAATGCATTTATTTGGAATTTCAATTCGATCATGTAGCAATTTTATATCCTAACTACGAAGAAATTTTAAATGTCCAGGTTAGGAAAGGGCCTAATATAGATTCTGACCATTATTTAATGCGAATAAAGGTAAAACTTCAACCTCAAAAACTCTTCAATAGAATAAATGTCATACCAAAATTTGACGCTGCTAAAATAAAATCAACTCTAATAAGCGAAAAAACAATCCACAAACTGGCAAAGCCTAAAAGGAAATTTCATCACAACACCACAAAATTTAATTCCGCTTCGGAAGAAACAAAAACGCCTTTGGTGAAAAGCGAATTGTGAAACAACAGTTAAGTCTAGACATGGGGCATTCAAAAATAGAAATAGTAACAAAACTGAAAGTACAGGGAACACCTTTTTAACTGTAAAAAATAAACATCTAAATTAATCCGACAGACTAAAATAAACTACGAAAATGCCCAAATTTTAGTAATCGAGACAGACTTCCAAAACAACAGTACAAGAAACTTTCATAAAACATTAGAAACAAATCTAACTGGTTACCAACCTCAAAGTATTTGCTTCAAAAATGAAAATGGCTGTTTAGCTTTTAACAACCAGTAAAATTGTAAGGTACTTGTCAATTATTTTGAAAAACTATTGAACTGTCCAGAACCAACGAATAAATTCCAACCACAGCAAACTAATAACACCAACCCTAACTCTAAAGAATCTGATGAAATCGAAATAATTAAACAAATTAAAAGACTTAAAAACAATAAAGCATCCGGAGAAGACGGTATAATTGCACAACTACTAAAATCATCTGGCCCTAACACTATAAAAGAAATCCCTCAACTTATAGGAAATATCTAGCAAACTGAGAAAGTACCTGAGGATTGGAAAACTGCCCCAATTCGTCCATTTCATAAAAAAGGATATAGAAGCGATGTTAATAATTAGAAAGGAATCTCTCTTCTCCCGGTCGCATACAAAATTCTCTCGCATTGCTTACTTGATTGAGACCAAGAAAATTAGAGCCTTAAATTAGTGAATACCAAGCAGGCTTTAGACCAAACAGATCTTGTCCGGAACAAATTCTTAATTTAAAACTAATCCTTAGGCACCAAAGCATTTCTGGTAGCAATATCGTATGTAGATCTGTGGATTTTAAAAAGGCCTACAACTCAGAGAATCGTGAACCACTTTTCCAAATTTTAAAGGGGTACGGGATAGATAATAAAACACCTAACACTGATTAAGGAAACGTTAACTGACGCTGGCTCTAAATTTAAATTCATGAGAGAAATTTCTGAACAATTTCTTATTTGATATTTGCCGATACAGGAGATATACTGTCCCCATTGTTGTTAAACTGTATTTTGGAAAAGGTGATTACAGAATGGCAAGAGCAAAAGTCGAGTCAAAATATAAATAAATCAGTTAAGTTAGACAGAAGTAATATTAGAGAAGATTTCCTCGCCTTGGCAGCTGATCTGGCAATTTTAACTGGGAATATTATCACAGCTCAGAAACGAACTAAAATTCTTAAAGAAGACGAGGGAAAAGTAGGACTACAAATATCATTTGAAAAAAAAACGGAATATATGACATGCAACCCACAAGCACCAAAGTTATTAAAAACAAAATAAGGAAAAATAAAACGGGTTTCTCATTTTAAATACTTGGGGGAAATCATAGAAGAAAGCAGTCTGGAAAAAGCTGCAAACGAAGATCGGTGTCAAAAAATGCCAACGGAATTCAGATTAACACAAAATATTTCTAATAAAAATCACTTAATAAATTCAGTAAACTGAGGCATCACACCACTGTAATCAAACCTGAATGTCTTCGAGAAGGAAAAACTTTAATTTTAAATACAAAGACCGATATTGCAGAAATGCAAAAGAAAGAAATAAAATTAGGAAAATATTACGCCCCAAAATTACTGATGGAGAAACTTATAGGCTGAGAAGTAATAAGGAAATAGAAGAATATATAGACATACATGGTGACGTGAGGAAATGGAGACTTAAATTTTACGGGCACAATAACACAAAGACACCCACTAGGTTGACAAAACAAATACTAGAATTCTACGAAAAGAGAAGTAAGGTCAAAACTGAGCCAATTGAATGGATCGCTGCGATTAAGGAGGATCTAAAAGTAGCCAATATAGCTCAGTCAGACGTTACAAATAGAAAAACATTCAGGCTTGGAACGTTGGTCAGAGGGAAGTTAGAAAAACGACTGGAACACCGTGGTCTGATTAAAGGAAGAGACTTCAATCTGAAAGGTTTAAACAAATTTGGAGACAAAGCAAGGCTAACGATGAAAAGTGATACTGATGGATTATACTTCTCATGGTCCTATTGGGCCCATACGGAGAGAATAATGAAATAAAATGAATATCATTTATACTTCTCCTTTAAATATCCCTCAATTTCAATAAATGTATTCGTTATCAACAGCAAAATAAGTATCATTCTTTGTACCGTTGCTAATTGAACAAGATAACTGTTTCAAATTGCAAACGATATTTCCACAATTATTTCTTATGCAGCAGCGACGCGCTGTGTACCAGCTAGTTTTAAATAACGAGTTCTTACTGTACAATGGACGAAGATTTCTTTCTGGCCCATTCGCACATGCAACAGGACAAGATGTATTGTATCCTGCGTAGCGTGGTGAGAAACTCACCATATCGCTTGGTTCGGTGGATATACCGAACCACAGAGGAAAGAACACACGTTCCTGTAAGCCCACAGTAGACTGAATTTACAAGGTGAACAAAGCATTTACGAGTCTGGGACGTACCGAAGTCGGAGCTGCAACGCTCCAATTCCAGATCAGTAACCAGGTGGTATGGACTTTTTAAAACCATCTATACGATTGTGTAGATAAAGAGCCCAGGTATCCCACATTGCAGCCATTCCCCCTAGTACGTCGTCGTTCGCAGGTTATCGACAAAAAACAAAATATCAAGATTTTGTGTCTATGGCAACAGCATTAACGCAATGGTGTTATTTACTACCGTTGCATGGTAGCATGAATGGGAAAACAGATTTACGTGCAGGAGTTTGTGGGTTCAAAACTCGGCAGGTACAGCATTTTTATTTTAAATCTTTATCAAAATGACCTTGATCATTAATTTAAACGCAATTTTTTGTTTCCACTCCTTTATCATGTGATTTTAATCGTAATATCAACTTCTTCATTTGCTCTAATATTTCTTCCTATTATTTCTGTTCCACTTGAGGTCTTTGTTCATGGGTTTGAAATTAATGTTGAGTAGTAATTTCCATTCATTTTCTTTCGTTTTTTCACCCGCATTTTCGTTCACATTATTGTGTTCATTATACCTAGTTCTCATTGACTTTGAATTCCGTTTTACTTATAAAACCGTCTTTCATTTAAAATTTCATCTGCGTTATTTTGTCCATAAGGTAATAGGTATTAAAGGTTATGTTTTTAAACGTCTGTATGACGATTATCCAGCAATAAATATATAAATAAATAAATAAAATAAAAAAACCGCATCTTGTAACAAAAAATACGTCTTTCACACCCTTGCACAGTCAACATAATTAGATTATAGTTCATATGTTGATTAAAATATTAAAAAGATTAAACTAATTAACCAAATAAAAATAATGATCGAAATAATTTCTTTAAAGATTTAAAAACGAGAAAATAAAATGGTACTGGTCCTGAAAAGATTCGAATCTACAACTTCTTGCAGGCGAAGCTATTAGTCTGCCCATTACACCACGCCAGCACACTGCACACTGCAACTTTCTTAACGCTACTGAGTATCACACAAAATTCCAAATTTTGCTTTTTCGTCAATCGCTCGCAAACGTATACCCATCGGGGTGAATCGCAGCAGGATGGGACACCCGGGATTTTAGCATACGTCACTGTATTTTTGATTTCGAAAAGTCGATTCCACCCTTCTGACCTCTCCTTGTAAGTCAACATGGATGTGCAGGAGAGCAATGCGAATAGCTACTAAGAACACTGAGCCGCCATCCGGGTTCTGCGGCAAACAGTCGCCAACAGATGGCTCCGCGTGGTAAATGTATATATCTTGATATAACCATTGCTGTTGTCTCATTACATTCAAGATAAAACTTGGATTTACTATATGTCAATTCTAGCAAATAATACCCCATTTTTCCTACATTGCTAAGGGTCTCCTGGTTATAGAGGTTCTGTCCTCTAAATGCTACATGAAAAGTAAAGTTTATGTCACATATTAGTGTCAGCTATCTCTCATTATGGGATTATTTACCTTAGTGTACACGAATATTGCCAGCATTCTACCTAATAGTATCATGATTCTACATTTTAACTTTTTCGTCATCAATACTACACTCCAGGAAATTGAAATAAGAACACCGTGAATTCATTGTCCCAGGAAGGGGAAACTTTATTGACACATTCCTGGGGTCAGATACATCACATGATCACACTGACAGAACCACAGGCACATAGACACAGGCTACAGAGCATGCACAATGTCGGCACTAGTACAGTGTATATCCACCTTTCACAGCAATGCAGGCTGCTATTCTCCCATGGAGACGATCGTAGAGATGCTGGATGTAGTCCTGTGGAACGGCTTGCCATGCCATTTCCACCTGGCGCCTCAGTTGGACCAGCATTCGTGCTGGACGTGCAGACCGCGTGAGACGACGCTTCATCCAGTCCCAAACATGCTCAATGGGGGACAGATCCGGAGATCTTGCTGGCCAGGGTAGTTGACTTACACCTTCTAGAGCACGTTGGGTGGCACGGGATACATGCGGACGTGCATTGTCCTGTTGGAACAGCAAGTTCCCTTGCCGGTCTAGGAATGGTAGAACGATGGGTTCGATGACGGTTTGGATGTACCGTGCACTATTCAGTGTCCCCTCGACGATCACCAGTGGTGTACGGCCAGTGTAGGAGATCGCTCCCCACACCATGATGCCGGGTGTTGGCCCTGTGTGCCTCGGTCGTATGCAGTCCTGATTGAGGCGCTCACCTGCACGGCGCCAAACACGCATAAGACCATCATTGGCACCAAGGCAGAAGCAACTCTCATTGCTGAAGACGACACGTCTCCATTCGTCCCTCCATTCACGCCTGTCGCGACACCACTGGAGGCGGGCTGTACGATGTTGGGCGTGAGCGGAAGACGGCCTAACGGTGTGCGGGATCGTAGCCCAGCTTCGTGGAGACGGTTGCGAATGGTCATCGCCGATACCCCAGGAGCAACAGCGTCCCTAATTTGCTGGGAAGTGGCGGTGCGGTCCCCTACGGCACTGCGTAGGATCCTACGGTCTTGGCGTGCATCCGTGCGTCGCTGCGGTCCGGTCCCAGGTCGACGGGCACGTGCACCTTTCGCCGACCACTGGCGACAACATCGATGTACTGTGGAGACCTCACGCCCCACGTGTTGAGCAATTCGGCGGTACGTCCACCCGGCCTCCCGCATGCCCACTATACGCCCTCGCTCAAAGTCCGTCAACTGCACATACGGTTCACGTCCACGCTGTCGCGGCATGCTACCAGTGTTAAAGACTGCGATGGAGCTCCGTATGCCACGGCAAACTGGCTGACACTGACGGCGGCGGTGCACAAATGCTGCGCAGCTAGCGCCATTCGACGGCCAACACCGCGGTTCCTGGTGTGTCCGCTGTGCCGTGCGTGTGATCATTGCTTGTACAGCCCTCTCGCAGTGTCCGGAGCAAGTATGGGGGTCTGACACACCGGTGTCAATGTGTTCTTTTTTCCGTTTCCAGGAGTGTAAAATAGAACCTGCATGTAGTAACTTTATGCTACTCTATAATATCTATGTTTTTCACTATGTACTAATCTGAAGACTGCCTCCTCACACACTGATTGTAATGGCTGTTAAAACCACAATCAAATATACTTATTTCCAACATGTCATATCGACAGAGGACGGTAGTCTTTATCTATAGCGATCTTTGACAGTTCTGTAGACTGCCGCATGGGAATAGGACGCCGTTTCCACGGCAACTCTCGATGTACCTCCGCTGGAACCTTCTCATTAGCGATATAGCAACCTTTGATGCATCTTTTACAGAAGTGACATTAGCTGATCTTAAAACTTTAGTCTTTACAGTTTATATCTCATGACGAACAATGAGAATTACGTGATGTTATGATATAATATAACTATGATTCACTTTCTGGTTATCTTCAACATGTTATATCGAGAGAGGCCGTTGGTCCTCGCCTAATGTAATCTTTGACAGCACTGTAGACTGCCACATCGGAATAGGACGCCGTTTCCACGGCAACCTTCGATGTATCTTTGCGAGTAGCGTCTCACTGTCGATTTAGCAACCTTTGGTGTATCTTCTCAGAATAGACGTTAGAGGGCAGCATACTTTTCGCTGATCTTAAACCAAGTAACCTTTATAGTTTCTATTCTATGACAAATAATCATTTACAATTATGTTACGATGTAATTGAACTATAACGCACTTTTTAATCTACTTCTTGTCTTCCTAATCATAGACGTCTTTCTGATTGGTTAGCAATGCACTCAGGATGGTGGACTTGACCAAGCCTATTTAATAACCGTTCCCTCCTTGACTGATGTTTGGTCGAACATGGGGATTAGACACTTCCTCTATCCTACATAGGTCCTTGATATCCCCCATCCTATCTTATTCCTACCCCACTTGGACTTCTGCCCCCCTCCCCATACCTACTACAAATCCCTCAAAATCCTTGAGCACCATGCACTTTGCCTCGCTTATTGCATCTGCCTCCCGACTCCCACGCGTATCCTTTATGATCTGATTCCCTTGTCCCATCTCCTCCTCTTCCCAGAACGAATACAGATCCTATACATCTCCAGAAAACTGGTTGCCCGCTCCCATCCTTTGGTTTCCCAATCCTCTCCCACCCTAGCCCGCTGCTGTGCCTGTACCACAGTGTTTCGTCTAGTCTCCATCTCCATACACTCCATACGCTTGCCCAAAGTCGCTTCCGCCAACTCCCTCTTCCGGATGACGTCCTCGTGCCTTCCATGTACCCCTCCTACCAGATCTAATCTGTCCTCCTTCCCCCTCACCCTCCTCAGGGCTCCTTCTCTCCCTCCCTCTCCCCTTCCTTTCTTCCTCCTTTTCCCCTGCCAACCACCTTCTTTCTCCTTTCCACCCCCCCCCCCCAGGCTTCCATCTCCTTTCCTTCTCCCTGCCACCCTCCTACCTCCCTCCCGGTTTTGCCCTACCATATCTCCCCACTCCCTTTTCATCACCCCTCCACCCTTCACCCAGTGGTATGTCCCCTTTGGTGCAGTGATTTTTAACGGTTTCATTGTGGTGTCAGTGTTACTCCAGTGCTGTGTGCAGTGCTACATTCCACCAGTACCAACATTGTCGCCAGCATCATTCATTTGAGTTAACACTGGTGTTTCTTTGTTTTTCGTGTTGACTCACAGTGCTCATTCTTCGCATGTGTGTATGGCTCTCGTCTATGTTGTTTTTAAATGTACAGTTTATAGTCATCTATTTTTGTTCTTGTTTTTTTTTTCACCACTTTATACCATTCTCTGTTATGTTCAAATGGCTCTGAGCACTATGGGACTCAACTGCTGAGGTCATTAGTCCCCTAGAACTTAGAACTAGTTAAACCTTACTAACCTAAGGACATCACAAACATCCATGCCCGAGGCAGGATTCGAACCTGCGACCGTAGCGGTCTTGCGGTTCCAGACTGCAGCGCCTTTAACCGCACGGCCACTTCGGCCGGCCATCTCTGTTATGTGTTCTTTTCTCATTTGACTATGTTGTTTCTGTTACTCTCTTGGCTGAAGTGTGGCATATAGTGCTGCTACCAGCCTGCCCCATTTTGGGGAGTGAAATAACAATAAAGAAAAAAAAATTGTCTGATTAGCAGTTATTGCCGGCCAAAGTGGCCGAGCGGTTAAAGGCGCTACAGTCTGGAACCGCACGACCGCTACGGTCGCAGGTTCGAATCCTGCCTCGGGCATGGATGTGTGTGATGTCCTTAGGTTAGTTAGGTTTAAGTAGTTCTAAGTTCTAGGGGACTTATGACCACAGCAGTTGAGTCCCATAGTGCTCAGAGCCATTTGAACCATTTGATTAGCAGTTATTCTAGCGTCGAGGGTCGGTGCGACTGGTTCTACGGAGTCCATCCACCGTTCTGGGTATATTTATTTATTAGTTCTACATTTTGTTATATATACTTACTATTATAACGATCCCTCTGTCTGGTAATATGTTGTTTGAGAGTCTGAAGATGGTTCTTAAATAGAATGGGAAACCGGTCACTCCAATAAAAATAAAAAGTTGCGATCAAGACTGTTTTTAATCTTCAAAAAGAAGCACAGTTAATCACTGGGCGAAGAGGGTGAAGTCAGCAGAGGGCGGTTCAGCGGAGCTCCACGATTCGCAGCGGTCGGGGAGACCATCCACGGCTGTCACACCTGACATATTGCAGCGAGCTAATTTTGTCATTCACGAGGGCTGGTGCATTCGTGGAAGACATTTTGAGGACGATGAGGAGGTGATTCATACAGCGAAGCATTGGCTCCGCCATCAGGACAAGGATTGGTACCGCAGGGTATAAGCGCCCTGTTTCGCATTGGAGGAAGGCCATAGAACAGGATGGAGATTACATGGAAAAACAGGGTGTGTAAATAAAACACCACTTTTTGGTGTGTGTAATTCTCATTATGTTCATTAATAGGCTGGCCATGATCTCGATAACCTCAATAAGTGGCATCGAACCGTGTTACAAAATACACCTACAAAAAAAAAAAAAAAAAAAAAGGTAGCTAAATCACACCACGAGATAGTGTCTGCGAGATACACTACACTCAATGTCTACAACTGGATGCAGTTCACAGTGTGTGCTCGGAAACTGGTTGAGATGGGGCTGTCTCACTAGCTGCAAAGATTCCTAACGCCTTTCAAACAGAATTCAAGTGAGAAGGTGCGACAAATTTCTTTTGTCCCTGTCGGCTAAGACCTCTGCACGACCGTTGTTAACAACGTGTTGTTGGAATGATGCAACAAGAACTCGAGCAATTTGATTCACAGTGTGGTCACAGGAGTGTCCAGAGATGACAGACAGGCGCGTCTGCACTCTCTCTGCTCTATGGTAGAATAGATCGGGTGGGGCGTAGTAAGTAGAGACATTTGTCTGACCAGCAGACAACTCCTGACTCTCTCCTACTGGGACAGCGCACGGGCCACGAAGTAAGGCGGATATTCACGGACGGTAAGCAGACATAAGCGTTACTGCGAGTGGCTTTCCTTGGGCAAGTGGCCATCACAAGTCCGCTAATGTGCCACGCGATCGTTTTTGCCAAAACTGTCCCAAACAGCAATTGAGTTTCAGTTAATTAACAAGTCCAGGCAATCTAAATCAGACCCAAGCTACAAACGACAGTATAAATATGACAAAAGCTGAAGTGGGTGATTGCCAAATCAAATTACGATTTCCTTACTCATTTCTTCTCCTGGAGGTGTGTTCAAATGTAGTTGGGAGTCTTATTAGTACAGGTGGGGCAAACGCAACCACAGCAAGGGGAAACAACACTGCTTCTGCGCATTAGATTGGCCGCTGGCTTTTTCGAAGGGCAAATGCAGCCAGGGCAATGAGAAGAGCAGGTATAGTGTTGGAACAGCATATTGTGCTAGGCCTAAACCGCGCCAAAGAGGCAGCATTTGTGTTGTGGCCTTCACAACAGAAGCCATTGTATTGTGTTTTTAACGTGGGGTAGCGTTTGGCCCTTAAGGGACATGGCACGAGCAGACAACGACAGGTCAAAGACTTACTGCGCTCTGCCTTTACCAGGAATTCAGCATTCTGGGAAAAACTAGTTCACAACAATACGAAGATAGAAACGTCTGAAGGGGAATGAGACTTGAGATGAACTGGTACTTTTGTGTCCAGAAACGCGGGACCCTCAGCTGTGTGGCTGGCGCCAAGTTAATTGCTTTCTTTTTGACAATGTTGCAAAATAGTAAGAATTGCTGCCATTCAATAATACGAATTAATTATAGAGTAGGAGAAAATGAACTGCTGTCTGCATGGATGAGATACCCAGTTGGCTACAAAAAAGAGGTACGACGGATTGCGGGTGTCAGGAGCTTTGTTTCTTCACTCCAACACCAAAAATTTGTATCAATGGTCAGTTACGTTTAAAGTGACTATGGAAGGGAAATTATTGCAATATCACAAATGACGAGATTGGTCGGCACTTGGAAGAATCACTGTCATTGGCGCTCAAAATCATGTACAAGTATAAAGTCTGCTCCTTGCTGGGAGCGCTCCTTGGGAATACTTTCTTCCGATACTCACCAAATGACTCTTCAGCTGAGATGGGGACTTAGATTTAGAGGAAGAGCAGCCGTCGGCGCAGAATAGATGACTCGGGATTTTCAACCACCACAAATGCTTTCTCTCAGGCATCGGTAACACTAAGTATGCTGAGCCGCTGTGGCGTTTCCAAACAAAGCGACTAAGGAGATGGGTTGTATAAAGTCTGCTCCTTGCTGGGAGCGCTCCTTGGGAATACTTTCTTCCGATACTCACCAAATGACTCTTCAGCTGAGATGGGGACTTAGATTTAGAGGAAGAGCAGCCGTCGGCGCAGAATAGATGACTCGGGATTTTCAACCACCACAAATGCTTTCTCTCAGGCATCGGTAACACTAAGTATGCTGAGCTGCTGCGGCGTTTCCAAACAAAGCGACTAAGGAGATGGGTTGTACCATATGTGCACTTCTACAACTGCAGTTAGGGATATTTCATTTCTAATTCACTAGAGTCGGTAGTAATATCGAAACCTATAAAGATGCATGATTCCCCATGTGGCTATTTCTATGCTTTCTGATTAACGTTCGGCAATCACTGTGTGATTTCTGCAAACCAAATGATCCCCACCTCCTTTTGTGTTTGCTGTTTCGTATTCACCTTCATCTCATCGCCTGAGTTTTCGCCAAGGCGTTTTTACTTTAATTACATTGTAAACTTTTATTAATATCCAATGAACGTGGTAATTTCGTGTCCCTGTGTCCATGTGTTTAACATGAAGTCTGCATTAAATTGTAATAAATACGGTTTTCCAGTCATCATTGCTTCCTTCATTAGTTTGGTTATCATCCCAATAGCTACTTCACCCATGGAAGTTTCACGTATTAATAAATTAAAGTAATTAAGTTACCTGTTGCATAGCACCTGTAATTAGATTCATTTGATACTACAGGAAGCGAACTGATTATCGGGAAAGTTACCTACTTCAGCTGTAGGTGTATGTCGATGGTTCACCAATAGCCTAAAATGTGACTGAAGCATTGTAGCTTGGCGAACGCTGAAAAGTCGCATATTATTTCACAGTTGGAGTATAACTAAAATCCTTACTAGCAAAGACATATAATAGGCAGTGGTACCACATAAAAAGTAAAAATTGGATGAGGAAGCACATCGAAACATCTACCCTGTAAGTGTATAGAACTTTATATATTGATACTGGAAGATTGTGTTGAAATGTTTTTTACTTTCGCACACCGTTAGTGAAACGGACAGAGTGTCAAGTGATAGACCTGTCTCAATACTATCGAAAATCTGTTCAGGAGTTCTGTCAAAGCAATACTATCTGCAATGTTGATCTCGAGGTCTAAATAGTTTTTTTAAGTGCAGAATAAATTTGAAACATCGTGTGTAGCGGTAATATTCGATAATAGCCTACTATCACAATCTCATTGAGTTGAAAATGGTTAAAATAATATAGTGCTAATTTTTACCATTTCGCTAAGATGCAGATAACTGAGATACTAACCGCCGCTACAAAAAGTAATGCCACCAGGGAAGAGATAGTCAAATTCTAATCCTGACTCACGTGTAACACATACAATAGCGAAAAATGTAATCAAATTTTCATTCATCATAACGTTCAAGTGCAACCAATTGAAGAAACTGCATTAATTTTACTGAAAATTGGCCTTTCTATAATCTTAAAATAAACAGTCAATATGCTCAAATCCTGTTAAGTGTTCAGATGTGGAGTATAAATGGTGTTGTGTACAGGATGTATAATTTTGTCGGTTTTGGCAACAAGAGATCGACGCTGCATAATGGTGCGGTAATATTGTCCTAGGCCAGATGGTTGCTCCAGAGTAATAATCGCGACGTATCAGTCACGATTAAACCTAAATTTTTCAGGTGACAACTGTAGGGACCTGTTGGACTTCTGCAGGAGTTCGTGAACGTAGGAAATTTCGATAGCAACATACGTGGACTTTGAAGCAATTTTGACTATTTTTAGACTGTGAGTGTCTCAAAAAATATGTAGTTTTTAACTACCGCTACCAGTCACAAAATTTGTTAACAGATGTATTATTTATTTATCCATGGTATAACTCATCATCAGGCTATATGTCACTACAAAAGCTATTTCACGTTGTTTGTTGTCATTTTTAGTTGTGCGTTGTGAAAGTGTGTCTATTTCATGTTGTGATAGTCATTATGTGCAATGTATCTGATAGTGTTCATTTCTGTCTCATAGTCGGAGCATTAAGTGGGAATTTCTGTGCTCTGTTTAAGAAGGATCTGAATGCAGCTTGTTTGTGTGAGTTCTGATGTGTGGAAGACTTATTAACGACTTTTTCTGTGTACGTTGGTTCTCTGTATACATTGATGTTTAGGGTTTCGTCTATGTTTGTTATTGTCATGTCTAGAAAATTAATTTTGTTATCTTTCTCATGTTCTATAATTAACTGGA
This sequence comes from Schistocerca cancellata, assembly GCF_023864275.1. Taxonomy (NCBI): domain Eukaryota; kingdom Metazoa; phylum Arthropoda; class Insecta; order Orthoptera; family Acrididae; genus Schistocerca; species Schistocerca cancellata. The sequence goes on along the minus strand of NC_064631.1, from coordinate 86,229,475 downwards.
TATTATTGTGTAAATTATTGAATTTCTTCTATTTCTTCACCTTTTTCATTGTATACAATGAATGTGTCATTAACATATCTGCAGTAGTGTACAATTTTCTGGCTTATTATGTCTTTGTTTGTTGAGAAGTTTATTTTCAAGTGGTTAATGAAAATTTCTGCAGTGATTCTACTTCGAGGAACTCCCATTGATAGGCCTACATCTTGTTTGTACATTTTGCAATTAAATGTCAAATAACTGTGTGAAAGGACAAGCTCTACCAATTCTATTAATTCAACTGCTTCAGGTGTGGATATAGTCTGATCTTATAACAAATTATATTTGGTTATATCGATGGACACTTTGATAGGATGCAGCTATAGAAGTTTACTATGTCAAGGGGGATGAGCTTTGCATTGGATGGGATATCAAGGTCTTTAATACTTCGTATGTCTTAGTAGTTTTTTTCACTGAATAAGAAGTTTTAAATCTGTATTGTTTTTGTAAAATTGAATGCAGCTTATACATAACTTTGTAGCTTGGATAAGTTATAGAATTGTGAATTGGTCTAATAGGGATATTAGGTTTATGGATCTTTGGCTGGGCTCTTAACTTTGGGGCTGTTGGGTTCATAATTATGAATCGCTGTGTTTCTTCCCTTCTTAAGAAGAAGCGTATTTTATTCAACTGTTTCTTTAGTTTACTGTTGAATTTCTGTGTGGGGTCTTGAGAGATTTCTTGCATTTGATTATTCTGAAAGAACTCAAGTGTTTTATTTATACATCATGTTTTTCCATGATAACTACTGCATTTGCCTTTGTCAGATTTTACTACTAGGGCAGTGCCCTCAATAAAATTCTTGTTGATGTTTTTAAGTACCACGTTCGAGCCGTGCATGGCTCGCGTTCATCCCATTTATTGTTATTTTCTACTACGGTACTGCCACCTCGTTTTCTTATTGCATTCATTGGCGTCACTAACTTCCTGCCTTACTTGCCCATGAGCGGCAGCAGCAGCGCGTATCGATAAGTGCACTATCGTATCATCTCTGGAGCGGCCGGTAGTATTTCTGGGTCGTCGTGTGTCTGGCAGTCAATCCGGGACGCACTAGGAGTGCAATCGGGAAGCAGCAGCAGTGAAGTCGGGGGACGGAGCGCCGGTGAGGCGCCGACAGCCAGTGCTCTCCGACCGCTGGCGACATACACTCCTGGAAATTGAAATAAGAACACCGTGAATTCATTGTCCCAGGAAGGGGAAACTTGATTGACACATTCCTGGGGTCAGATACATCACATGATCACACTGACAGAACCACAGGCACATAGACACAGGCAACAGAGCATGCACAAAGTCGGCACTAGTACAGTGTATATCCACCTTTCGCAGCAATGCAGGCTGCTATTCTCCCATGGAGACGATCGTAGAGATGCTGGATGTAGTCCTGTGGAACGGCTTGCGATGCCATTTCCACCTGGCGCCTCAGTTGGACCAGCGTTCGTGCCTGACGTGCAGACCGCGTGAGACGACGCTTCATCCAGTCCTAAACATGCTCAATGGGGGACAGATCCGGAGATCTTGCTGGCCAGGGTAGTTGACTTACACCTTCTAGAGCACATTGGGTGGCACGGGATACATGCGGACGTGCATTGTCCTGTTGGAACAGCAAGTTCCCTTGCCGGTCTAGGAATGGTAGAACGATGGGTTCGATGACGGTTTGGATGTACCGTGCACTATTCAGTGTCCCCTCGACGATCACCAGTGGTGTACGGCCAGTGTAGGAGATCGCTCCCCACACCATGATGCCGGGTGTTGGCCCTGTGTGCCTCGGTCGTATGCAGCCCTGATTGTGGCGCTCACGTGCACGGCGCCAAACACGCATACGACCATCATTGGCACCAAGGCAGAAGCGACTCTCATCGCTGAAGACGACACGCCTCCATTCGTCCCTCCATTCACGCCTGTCGCGACACCACTGGAGGCGGGCTGCACGATGTTGGGGCGTGAGCGGAAGACGGCCTAACGGTGTGCGGGACCGTAGCCCAGCTTCATGGAGACGGTTGCGAATGGTCCTCGCCGATACCCCAGGAGCAACAGTGTCCCTAATTTACTGGGAAGTGGCGGTGCGGTCCCCTACGGCACTGCGTAGGATCCTACGGTCTTGGCGTGCATCCGTGCGTCGCTGCGGTCCGGTCCCAGGTCGACGGGCACGTGCACCTTCCGCCGACCACTGGCGACAACATCGATGTACTGTGGAGACCTCACGCCCCACGTGTTGAGCAATTCGGCGGTACGTCCACCCGGCCTCCCGCATGCCCACTATACGCCCTCGCTCAAAGTCCGTCAACTGCACATACGGTTCACGTCCACGCTGTCGCGGCATGCTACCAGTGTTAAGGACTGCGATGGAGCTCCGTATGCCACGGCAAACTGGCTGACACTGACGGCGGCGGTGCACAAATGCTGCGCAGCTAGCGCCATTCGACGGCCAACACCGCGGTTCCTGATGTGTCCGCTGTGCCGTGCGTGTGATCATTGCTTGTACAGCCCTCTCGCAGTGTCTGGAGCAAGTATGGTGGGTCTGACACACCGGTGTCAATGTGTTCTTTTTTCCATTTCCAGGAGTGTACATGAACTGTCCGACGGAGGGAGATTGGAGTCTGACGACCGTTGGTTGGTCGTTCGGTTGGTCGTCTCATCGGCCGACGTATTCTTGGTCCTTCCACTGTTTCCACGCCTGGACAGTAGGTCGATCGGTGTGGAGCAGCGAGGAATTCCCCACGGAGCGTGGTTTGGCCAGTCCGCTGGAGGCCTCTATGTGGTGGCGCAGTATGTGGCGCTATTCGCATTGCTACGAGGTTCGTGCCTCATCGATCCTGGACATGAAGGTTGGGTTTTGACTTAATCTACCAACAAGTAACGACTGTTCACATTGTGTCGTTTGAAGTTCGTTGTCGGATGTTGGGATATTCCCATGACCAACAACGTGTGTTTTCATGTTATCTTGTCATGTTATCTTGAAGGGTCCGTTGACTCTCTACTGTCTGTCGGATGGATCGACAGTGGTTGGGCCGACTGCATATCTCACCTAAGCAAGCATTCGTGTTTTAATTCCATGCCGACCCACCAAACTTCTGAGCGCCATTGGGTGTACTGGCTTTTCTTGTTTGTTCCTGTAGTATGTGCTTGTATGGGTTGTAGCCGATTTTTGGATTAATGTTGTTTTGCCCTTAACGCGTCTGATGGTTTGGGCCTTCAGCCAAATTTAAGAACTGTCTTACGTGAAGACTTTGGCATTTTTAAAATTAATGTTATTGAGTCTTAAGTGTTGAGCTTACAGCCGATTTTGAAAGTAAGTAGTTTTACTCTTAAAGTGTTTGATTCTTTGGGCCTTCAGCCTAATTAAGGAACTGTTTTAAGATAAGGTTTTGCCTTTTAAATTTTTCATTTTTGTTGAGTTTTAAGTTATTGGCTTTCAGCCGTTTTTAAAGAAAAGTGGTCTTGCCCTTAAGGTATGAGATTATGCGGCGCATTCAGGCACTAATTAAGTTCCAAAACTAAAGCTGTGTTTTCTTTTTCTTTTAAATTTTATTGGCTCCTTAATGTTTGATCAAATATAAGGTTGTATGTTCGAGTGTAGCTGACGGCCGCTAATTTTGCTCCTTTCCACAACTTCAACTACCTCTCCTGTCGTGCGGGCTTAGCAGGGTATCTCAGGTTCTCTTCTTTAGCTTCCTTTTCCGGATTATTGTTAAGCTGTTTCTCTATTAATTTGTTAGTTTTATGTCCTATTAGTATTTCTTCATTTTAGTTTAGTCTGGCTATATCAGTACAAAGATGTGTCAACACAACAAACAACATATAAGTGACATAAAACAAGTGAATCTCTACAATCATCGAAAAATAAAACTTGGTAAGGAAACACAGAAAATACTTGTAATTGTAAAAATGAAAACATCAAGGCACATGTAAAGCAAAGCAATGAAGAACATCAAATATCTCCTTCAGCTCCCTTCCCAAAGGTGTTTAGGGAGTCCAATATTTTAAATTTACAATTGTCACATGAATAAACACAGAACTACACATATCATGTAACAAGTACGATGTGGAAGCTATGCGGGATGAGTTTGCCAAGATCGGTTACCCCTTTTCCTTGGCATGTGCAGTACAGGCAGCAGCCTTGGTGTGGCGAGACCTCCTTCTTGTCTGTGGACAGCAATCAGTGGTATCTCAATTACTGACCATCTTGGATCACGTGGTAGACGGCAATGCATTGCCGTCATTGAATACGTTCATGGGATGAGCCAGACAGCATATGGACACTGGTTTGGGGTGAATCACCCCCTGCTGCCATCGCCGTCTGCGTCCACCCGTGTCCCCTGAGACGTAAGTACCTCCATTCAGCGATCTGAATCTTCGACCCTGTTGCACGTGCTCGCCCTCCCATTCAGCAGTACGTCCCACGGGACCTGGGAAGCCGGAAGCGGCGTCGAAAGTAATCTCCTCCCAGCAGGGGACCAGCCCTTTGACAGCTCGTGGAATGTATAGGCTTGTCCGTACCTGCCTCCATTCACCTAGCCCAATGACTTAATGTCGACCAGCGCCCTATTGTTGCTATGTGGAACTGTGCACCCTGCATCTCAAAGGGCTCGCATACTACCTTAACTACTATCCCAGTCCTTGGCTCCAGTCTGCTCGGCTGCTATGGCCGCCCCAGTGTCAGCAATCTCTCCAACTGCCTGATATGTAACAATCCATCCAATTACCGAAGTCTGCACGATGCTTACTTGTGGGCTTAGCGCCGTGTTTCAACAAATATGTTTATGGCATAAATACAGAAAAAATTATAACGAAATTGTAAAGTATTGTTTTACATGATTACTCCAAGAAAAATAAAAAAATGGTTTAAAGAGCTCTATTGACAAAAAAATAGAATCTGATTCTATTCTACAATTATTCTTGGATTGTATTTCAGCAATAATTTTAAATTATTAATTTTCTGTGTCTAAATCTTTATGATCTTTAGTAGTGGTGAGGTCATGATGTTGTAATGTGTGGTAGTATAGTGTTAATTTCTGACAACCTTTCATGAAAATCAAAGTACCAAGCTGGCTTAGACTACACATTCACTTCAGTCACCCCCACACTGTCAATGTCTACTACTTATTCATGCAACGCAACTATTATAAAAGGTGTACGAACTACTGTAGGTACTAGAGACTATTTCGCCATTACTAAGTCGTTATGGTCGCACTAACGCTAGTGTATGGCGTGAATCTCGATGTGTGCCAACGTCACCAGTCTGTTCTCTGTGCTTTGTGGGCAAAACAATTCGGCTGTGAAATTCTCGTTTTGCTGAAACTGACACAAAATTTCTCAGATTGGTGTACAAATTTTCCACTCCAACTGCTGAAACAAACATAAAAAAGCACAAGGTATTATCGACATTTGACTGCAAAGCTATATTTTACGCAAGAAAGGAAGAATGAATTGACTGTTGGTCTTAATAACGATCATCCTCCTTTACCTGCTCTGCATTACTGCAGATGACGTGTCACAGAGCACATTTTCTCTGTGCATGCAGTACACATGAGGCGCCTAGTTGTTTCCACTCCACTGTGTGGAATACGAAGGTTCTGCTATAGTTCACTGATCTCCTGTCTTCAAGTTGATGTCCCCAGCGCAGAAAACAACACGCAGGTCGTAGTTTCTGTATCTTGAGGCTGAAACTGACTTTTAGCGATGTTCTGTTCTGAAATAATGTATCACTTGTTTGGGATGCCACTCGCGTATTTTAATATAGCCACACGAGAATACTACATGATCTTAACGCAAAACCTTCTGATACAGCTAAGTAAATGATCAAACACAATGTTTACGAAAATTTATCTTTACACTATTTGTGGCACGTGTCTGTGCCTCATGACTATCGGAGTGAATCGTTTAATACTGAATAGTGGCAAACACATCCTGCCACAGACAACATGTCTGTACATCTCGACTACCTAATCCAGAGTGACGAACAGGAACTTAATTAAAAATTGGAAACACTTACTGCGACATACAACATGTCTGTTCTTCTCGACTGCCTAATCCAGAGTGACCAACAGCCCGAAACACTTCGCGCGCCATACCAGAAAAGGCGTGCCCCAACGCTTCCGAAGTGATTCGTCTGCAATTTCGTCAGTCTTTTGTTTTTGATTTAAATTGTTTTTAATAATTCTAAAATGACTGATTGATAATCAGCTGTTTGGATTAAAAAGTGAAGTCATTCCAATGAGTAGTTTAACTAATAATAATAACTATTCTTTAACGTTTTGGCGCCCTTGCTCCGAACACAGCAACCAATCACGGAGCAGTAGCATTATGCAGGCGGTCTTTCTCACGGGAATGGTACGAAATCTAACATCTGTCACAGGTACCTCACACCACATTTCGTCACCTATATACTTCTCGCATCCCCACTGCTCTGGGAACAGCTTCTTGGAGCCTAATATGATGGCTGACTAAGCCAGAAATATTAGAATTTCTTCCGTTTTCTCTATCACACAAATTGATGGTGTGCGTCGCTCACTCTACAAAAATATACCAAAGTGACTCGCACATTCCGTTCTCACGCCACTTAGTACAAACTATCGCACAAGACCTACCACTCAGACGCTCGCGAACCACTCGCGGAAGACCCCACATCATCGCACGATAGTGCGGAAATGCGAAAACCACAAGCGAATAAGCACAGTGAACAACACTCGCATAAGACGCGATAGCTCGTCTGTGTAACCACACTCGAATAAAACGTCCCATTCGGTAGAAATATCGCACTAAAGATGACATCGCTTGACGAAAAACACACCATAAATGCATCGCACCACTGCCGATGAAAATAACCAGCCCACAGCGACGACACACTGCACCCTCCAATAGTCACAAACCATGGCGATAGCACACAAGAAAGTCAACACGCCTCTCAAGTGGACAATACACGACCATCCTGCAAAATACCTCCTTGGGTCTCGCAAATTAACCTCAACGACCTCCTTCTCACACACTATGCTACGAATTGAATAACGGACCATACAAGGGCGTTTGCTGCGATGCATACTCAATAAACAGAAGAAATTTGATTGTAGCTGAACTCCAAGTTGTTGCAAGAAGAATTCCGTCCCCAATACTCATGCACTTTTTTCGGACTGTAAGACATAAAATTCCGTCGTTGTTGTGACACATTATTCTGTCGTTCCGTGCAAACTGCAAAAGTGCTATGAGAACATATTAACTCCCACGAAATAGGACTCAAATAAACAACGAAGTTTTCTTCGTGAAATCGACGCATTTCTACTCTCAACAATTGTAATTAGTCAGCTCTGGGATGACCATCTGGACGCCTATAAACTTGATACATGTTACGAAGAAATACTTGTACAGTGAAATTCTAACAACGCCTAACTCTTACTACTAGCAGTAATGGGAGAAGTTACTATGCTAATTACCAAAGTGAATTACAAATCTAAAGAAATGATTGTTGTCTTTAACACTATTATAACTAAACAAAACTTATTCTATTATGTTTATGTTCGGCTGTCACCTACCATGAAACTATCTGTGGCTTGTTCGGAATAGGAATCTTCCAGCAACGTTTCTTCAAGGTGGTCGTATCTAATGACTTTGATGAGGCCATGTCCGAGCTCAGTTGCAGATGCGTTTTGTGCCTTTTCTGCATTTTCAACTAGTTACTGGCGTCAGTTGTCATTTCCTAGCGCCCTTCGTCCTGGGTTCGGTCGCCAAATCTCCGGCAGTCCGTGGTGGCCGAGCGGTTCTAGGCGCTTCAGTCTCCAACCGCGCTTCCGCTACGGTTGCAGGTTCGAATCCTGCCTCGGGCATGGATGTGTGTAATGTCCCTACGTTAGTTAGGTTTAAGTAGTTCTAAGTTCTAGGGGGCTGATGACCTCAGATGTCAAGTCCTATAGTGCTCAGATACCACTTGAACCATTTGAACCCAAATCTCAGTTTCCTCGGCCTCACCTCCACTTCCGTTTCCTCCGTTGTTCATTCGCGCATATCTTCTAATGTCATTGAAACCAGATCCATGGTTTCGCCATCCGTTTGTTTTGTGGTCCGTAGCCTTTATTCCTCCTTCCATTCCAGACTCTGTTCCATAGTAAATAACTACTGCCGTTTTCATTTCAGTCTCTTCGTTGTTCCACTTCACTACTCCCTAAATTTCCCGACCGTGAATGGTTTCTGTAAGGCGTTCCATTTCGTACATTTCCGGTCCCATTATTATAACTTACTTAACATCTGAGGTCATCAGTCCCATATACTTAGAACTACTTAGACCTAAATAACCCAAGGACAACACACACATTCATGCCAGATGCAAGATGCAAGATTCGAACCTGCGACCGTAGCAGCAGCGTGATTCCGGACTGAAGCGCGTAGAACCGCTCGCCCACATGTCCGGCATTTTCTAATTCATAAAGAGTGTTACGGAAAGTACTGAGCTCGACTTTACCCCTGCCACTTAATACTTGTTGATATGATGACGGACGTTTGGTGTAACAGTGACGTATGATTTCGACGGTAGAGTGTGGTACTTCAAGATAATGGTTCTTGTCAATCGTTGCATCAAGGAACTTAGCAACTTGACTGGGCTTTTGTAGCTTGAAGTCTCGAAATCTTTGACAACAATTATATCGTACTTTATACGCTCTTGCGTCTCCTTGGACCAGTAGATATTTAGGAAGCTGTCCTTAAACTTATGGTAACTCCTACACGTCGCTGATATTCCGCGCAATTTCTCCGCAACTCACCCTTGTAATTATCGCCAAATGGAGTCTAATTTGTATTTTAAAGGCAAATTTGGAGGTAAAGAGAGGTCAAATTGCTATATCTAAGTGCGTGGGTGAGTGAAATTCCGCGGATCTCGGAAAATTTCGAGTTTTCGGGCATGTAAGAAGTGTTGAAAATTAAATGGCGTTTCGTCGGCAACTTCCGTCCTTCGGAAAATACTAGTGCTTTGGATGTCCTTGTTCGACCTCCCCTCATTTGTGCTGCCTCCACGGCTTCGAGAAAATGCAAAGTTCATCTCACCATGTTCTCTACTCGCTGCTAACGGTATGCAGTTATTCGTCTCGTCCGAAGTTGTTACCTGTCCTGTTACGTTTACTCTTGGCCGTATTTGAAATTGTTTCCTCAGCGCCACCTCCAATTTCTTCTCCATACGTGTGTTAATAACTTCGTCTTGAGACTTGAACGAAAGAATAATCGAGAAATCTTCAGTCTCGCTCACTGGAGTTGCAGTTGACACTTCGGAACCAGTCTCTAGTTTGCGCAGCTTGGATTCTAATTTGCCCATGGTCGTTGTCGAATGAAGACCCGTGGCTTCACGTATTTTCGTGTCGATGCGCTTCTCCGGGTAATTTTGCCGCTTTCCCAGGATTTCGACCTTCTTGTTCAAATCGATCACTGCCTCTCGTCCTTGCAGTGCTGTGCGTTTGCTCGTTTTCAGTGCTTCAGCCTCGCGGAAGTTGCTACCACCCTGGTGCTCTATGCCTTCTTCTTAGCAGCATGTGTAATCTTTAAACTTTTGATTGCTTTGGTGTTTGTTTTACGTACGTTTTCCTGGAGTTTATTTGCTAACGACTTGTGTTCCTTTCTCATCTGATCTCCCTGAGCGATATTTTTGATGTCCGTCCTTGTCTCGTTATTATCTCGTACTAACTCATTAATTTTCTTCTCCATTCCTTTTAATATATTAATCTCCTACTCCCTTCCTTTTAGTCTCGCCTCCATTCCCTTTAGTCCAAAAATTTTCTTCTTCATTCCCATTAAAAATGCCACCAGATCAAAGTCCTGTTCCTTTCCTTAAGTATAGTGATCGACAGAACACATACTTGATTTCTGCCGTGTTGTTTCCGCATCATTGGGTTCTAATACCTCCCTTTCATCTCTGTCCGGATTTTTAATAAGCACCTCTGCTCCGATATGTTGTAGTACGCTCACATATTCTATCACACGTGATCTGACACTGACCCTCAAGATAGACCATATCGCTTTCGTCTCCCTGATTTTTCTTGCAGCATGAAATCGTTGTTACGAACACCGTTCAACAGCAACGCCTCCCTACTTTCAAGCTGTGCCTTCACCGTTTCATTGCACTCTTCCTCCATGACGTACGGTTCATTTTCCCGCTTCTAGTCCACTTGTCTCCGTGCCCTACTTCTCGTTTTCATTCAAATTATCTATCAACAGCAAACTTTAATTATCCGTACACCACATGGACAGCCGTATTACCTAACTCACAAGATACACGCAGTAGACTACAATGTCGTCGAAAAAAATTAGCAAAGTAGTTTGCAGTCTTAGACTACTACAACAGTACACGAGATCCAGAATCAAAAACAACCAAATACGAAACAAATACAAAAGCAAACACCACAAAAATAATACACCAACGCTGTTGGCAACCACGGTAGAATGGTCAACAAGTGACACAAAGGTCACTGACACAAATGCACTGTAAGTAAAACAAATCAGTACATAAACAACACAATCAGAGAAATAAGTATCTACAACAAACTAATGAACCATATTTTTATTTTTTCATTTCATCATAATGTGGACCTGTATGTCAAGGACGCTATATGGCAGCATCACAGAAGTGTCAAGGACGTAGATCCTGGCAGCGGTTCGCCAATTCCAAACTTCCGACTCTTTCAATTTCAATTAGGACTTTAATAACATGGCAAAGGTATTGTTAACCAGAGCACTGGCAGGAGTTGTGTCTAAATAACAATAGATCTATTCGTTCTTAACATCACATGCTTAACGATGGCTAAAGAAACGCTTTCAATAACATGCGGTCTATGGTTAACAAAGTGATCAGCTGAGGATCAACACACTACAGTAACTAGAACTAATCGCTTCATCTGACTACATAAATGTGAATACGTGATATGGCCCAAAAACTATGCTACTATCAAGCATCTGTTCTCTACTTTTCCATAACGAAACAATATGGTTCCAGAGAACAGGATGCTGAGAAGCATGTGTTGGAGCCCTACGCCCCAGCAGCTATAACTTCAACCTTCTGCGGGTCAGAGCGTCACAGCACGACGCACGCCGACTGCAATCGCGGACAGCAACAATCGGTTATTAATGGCGCGCACCCGGAAATATTCAAGTACGCTGTCTCGCGTTAGGGTGATTTGAAATGCAGATACTTCCCTATGAGCTTCTGGAACCCTGGTGTATTCCAATGTGCAGGTAGACTCATTTGCTGGCCTGCCAAACCAATTTGACCCCGTCACATGGCTAGCTGTGACAGAATGTGTCAAACGTTAGATGGCCGACTCAAAACAAATACTTACACGCATGCAGAACTTCTTGTGTGCGTGATGCAAGAAGCAGTAACTCTGGTGGTTCAGATGGTGACTGGCACAGGCCCTATGTGGCTCGCTAGCAAAGGACACGAATCTCACCATTTAGATAAAGACCTGCCATTCTTTACTAGCGAAGCACCAGTACAAGAGTAAGTTCTTCTCTTTGTCTACAGCTTTCGTCCACAGCTCGGTAGTATAACAGATTTACAGGCTTTGGCTACATCCACATTAGCACTAGCCAATTAAGAGGTGGAGCTTCGCATTCGAAGCTGGGCGACCGCCCCCCTACTCTGCATAGACAGATTTGGCCAACCAGCGACTTCAAAAATTAATTGGGAGAAAAGGAAAAAAGATTCAGCTTTGCGCACTCTTTCCCACACCTTCAAGTCGTATCTTTGCTAAAAGCATGCCTTGGATGGAACCACAGCTCTCCATAAAAGGATTTTATGTCCCCTGTTGCATACATTTCGAACTTTCCAATGAATGCCCATGTTGTTGTTGTGGTCTTCAGTCCTGAGACTGGTTTGATGCAGCTCTCCATGTTACTCTATCCTGTGCAAGCTTCTTCATCTCCCAGTACCTACTGAAACCTACATCCTTCTGAATCTGCTTAGTGTATTCATCCCTTGGTCTCCTTCTACAATTATTACCCTCCACGCTGCCCTCCAATGATAAATTTGTGATCCCTTGATGCCTCAGAACATGTCCTACCAACCGGTCCCTTCTTCTTGTCAAGCTGTGCCATAAACTCCTCTTCTCCCCAATTCTATTCAATACCTCCTCATTAGTTATGTGATCTACCCATCTAATCTTCAGCATTCTTCTGTAGCACCACATTTCGAAAGCTTCTATTCTCTTCTCGTCCAAACAATTTATCGTCCACGTTTCACTTCCATACATGGCTACATTCCATACAAAGACTTTCAGAAACGACTTCCTGACATTTAAATCTATACTCGATGTTAACAAATTTCTGTTCAGAAACGCTTTCCTTGCCATTGCCAGTCTACATTTTATATCTCCTCTACTTCGACCATCATCAGTTATTTTGCTCCCCAAATAGCAAAACTCCTTTACTACTTTAAGTGTCTCATTTCCTAATCTAATTCCCTCAGCAGCACCCGACTTAATTCGACTACATTCCATTATCCTCGTTTTGCTTTTGTTGATGTTCGTCTTATATCCTCCTTTCAAGACACCATCCATTCCGTTCAACTGCTCTTCCAAGTCCTTTGCTGTCTCTCACAGAATTACAATGTCATCGGCGAACCTCAAAGTTTTTATTTCTTCTCCGTGGGTTTTAATACCTACACCGAATTTTTCTTTTGTTTCCTTTACTGCTCGCTCAATATACAGATTGAATAACATCGGGGAGACGCCACAACCCTGTCTCACTCCCTTCCCAACCACTGCTTCCCTTTCATGTCCCTCGACTCTTATAACTGCCATCTGGTTTCTGCACAAATTGTAAACAGCCTTTCGCTCCCTGTATTTTACCCCTGCCACCTTCAGAATTTCAAACAGAGTTTTCCAGTCAACATTGTCCAAAGCTTTCTCTAATTCTACAAATACTAGAAACGTAGGTTTGCCTTTCCTTAATATTTCTTATAAGATAAGTCGTAAGGTCAGTATTGCCTCACGTGTTCCACGTGGAACACGTGAATGCCCATAAACTCGCTAAAAGCCTCGTGCCTTCACAAATATGTTTTGCTGCTGAGTCTGGACACCTTGGCGCCACTGCCCTATCCCACGGAATTCGCAGAAACTATCAGACATCTCATCAGCTTTCTATTTAACAAGGGCCCAAACTCTGCTTTATTGCCAGCCATCGGCCCTAGTCAACCTATCTGGATACGGCTGCCGACCGACCGGTGCCACCCAAAGTGTCTGCAAAATGAGATCGGGGGACTTGACTGTCTGCAAACGTTTTCACCCAGGTTACGCAGACAAACGCTTCCCTTGGCTCTCAGCATCCGTATACTTTTACTGCAGTCAATTAACTCGGCAACCTCTTCCTCTGAATGCAGGTAAAGCCTACCACTATGCCTTCACTAGAGCACACGAGCAAGAGCGTTAACTACTGCCAACCATTTCATCATATGAATGAAGTCAGATTGTATCAAATATAGCAACCAAACAATAAAGATCATCTTCCCTAAGAACATTAAGCAGCACTGTATCAAAAGTGGAAGTGCCCTTCAGTCTCTCGAGTTCTCATCTTGCATCTGGCATACAGTTTTCTGGAGAGCTTTTTCTCTGTTATTCACTTACGGTTAAGGCAGTTCTGAAATTTGCCTCTCTGGCTGTAAGTTCATTTCACTGATTGTTGGCAGTGAAGCAACTTTGACAGAGCTTGGACTCAGCAGTTTCTCGATAGCAGGCTTCTGTATGAGGATTAAGGTTTCAGCAGTATAAACATCGCGGGGCTGCAAACTTGTTCGCAGCTGACGGTATTTCGAGAGTTGTCACTGTACGACTCCAGCATGCTTTCTGAGATGCACGCTCCAGCGTTCAGGGCAGATAGTTTAAACTGCTGGGATCACTTGTAAGAGTTTCTCCTCTGAGATTTCATTTCAAATTGACTGGAGTAGATTCTTTCCGGGTTTCAGTCCGGAAGCGATACCACTCATTCCGTGTGGAGAATCACAGACAGCGTTATTTCACAGTTGGGCAGAATTGGGTTGTACAGAGTGAATTATTAGTTTACGGCAGTCACTTCACTTCATGGTTTTGTGTGTCCACTGGATATTTGGTAACTTATTTATTGTTTATGTTCATCAGATGGGTTTCACCACAAATAAATTGTTTTGTCCCACAATTTATCATTTCAGTGGAAGCATAGCTCACCCTCCGTCACGCAATTTGTTCATATGTTGTGTATATACTAGACATCGATTTTAGGAAGTATTTGGTATGTGTCAGCAAGGCAAGAGACTAACGCCACAAGGATTGGACAGTCCGCTGGATAAATTCTCTTGCAGGGTGCTCTTATGGGCAAGAGTTGTTGTTTTTCGTAATTTGTGCTCTAAATATCTCCTCGATGGAGTGAGGGGCTTCTTACAGGGTGTTTCAAAAATGATCGGTATATTTGAAACGGCAATAAAAACTAAACGAGCAGCGATAGAAATACACCGTTTGTTGCAATATGCTTGGGACAACAGTACATTTTCAGGCAGACAAACTTTCGAAATTACAGTAGTTACAATTTTGAACAACAGATGGCGCTGCGGTCTGGGAAACTCTATAGTACGATATTTTCCACATATCCACCATGCGTAGCAATAATATGGCGTAGTCTCTGAATGAAATTACCCGAAACCTTTGACAACGTGTCAGGCGGAATGGCTTCACATGCAGATGAGATGTACTGCTTCAGCTGTTTAATTGTTTCTGGATTCTGGCGGTACACCTGGTCTTTCAAGTGTCCCCACAGAAAGAAGTCACAGGGGTTCATGTCTGACGAATAGGGAGGCCGATCCACGCCGCCTCCTGTATGTTTCAGATAGCCCAAAGCAATCACACGATCATCGAAATATTCATTCAGTAAATTAAAGACGTCGACCGTGCGATGTGGCCGGGCACCATCTTGCATAAACCACGAGGTGTTCGCAGTGTCGTCTAAGGCAGTTTGTACCGCCACAAATTCACGAAGTATGTCCAGATAGCGTGATGCAGTAATCGTTTCGGATCTGAAAAATGGGCCAATGATTCCTTTGGAAGAAATGGCGGCCCAGACCAGTACTTTTTGAGGATGCAGGGACGATGGGACTGCAACATGGGGCTTTCCGGTTCCCCATATGCGCCAGTTCTGTTTATTGACGAAGCCGTCCAGGTAAAAATAAGCTTCGTCAGTAAACCAAATGCTGCCCACATGCATATCGCCGTCATCAATCTTGTGCACTATATCGTTAGCGAATGTCTCTTGTGCAGCAATGGTAGCGGCGCTGAGGGGTTGCCGCGTTTGAATTTTGTATGGATAGAGGTGTAAACTCTGGCGCATGAGACGATACGTGGACGTTGGCGTCATTTGGACCACAGCTGCAACACGGCGAACGGAAACCCGAGGCCGCTGTTGGATCACCTGCTGCACTAGCTGCGCGTTGCCCTCTGTGGTTGCCGTACGCGGTCGCCCTACGTTTCCAGCACGTTCATCCGTCACGTTCCCAGTCCGTTGAAATTTTTCAAACAGATCCTTTATTGTATAGCTTTTCGGTCCTTGGGTTACATTAAACCTCCGTTGAAAACTTCGTCTTGTTGCAACAACACTGTGTTCTAGGCGGTGGAATTCCAACACCAGAAAAATCCTCTGTTGTAAGGAATAAACCATGTTGTCTATAGCACACTTGCAAGTTGTGAACAGCACACACTTACAGCAGAAAGACGACGTACAGAATGGCGCACCCACAGACTGCGTTGTCTTCTATATCTTTCACATCACTTGCAGCGCCATCTGTTGTTGAAAATTATAACTACTGTAATTTCGAAAGTTTGTCCGCCTGAAAATGTACTGTTGTCCCAAGCATATTGCAACAAAAAGTGTATTTCTATCGCTGCTCGTTTAGTTTTTATTGCCGTTTCAAATATACCGGTCATTTTTGAAACACCCTGTATAAGCGACAGGTATACCTTTTAAGGTAGTCTTTTAAAAATTGCATTGCATAATAAATACACTGCAAGATATGCTTGTATTGTATTGTATTGTATTGTATTTTAACCGGGGACCTAGAAACGACGGAGAGGCTCCGTCCCCGCCGCAGCCACAGTGGTCCGCAAACCCCACGACGAATATCGCAGTGTACTTCACCCCTCCGGCGCCCCACACCGAACCCAGCGTTATTGTGCGGTTCGGCCCCCGGTGTAAGCCCCCAGGGAACGTCTCACACCAGACGAGTGTAACCCCTATGTTTGCGTGGTAGAGTAATGGTGGTGTACGCGTACGTGGAGAATTTGTTTGCGCCCCAATCGCCGACGTAGTGTAACTGAGGCGGAATAAGGGAAACCAGTCCGCATTCGCCGAGGCATATGGAAAACTGCCTAAAAACCATCCACACACCGGCCGGTTCACCGGACCTCGCCACAAATCCGCCGGGCGGATTCGTGCCGGGGACCAGGCGCTCCTTCCCGCCCGGAAAGCCGTGCGTTAGACCGCACGGCCAACCGGGCGGGCAAGATATGCTTACTTTGCACATCTCGAAACTGCAGTGCAGAGAGGTATAAAATCATTACACGCAGATATCTAAGTAGACGAGCGACTGGGGAAGTATTACAAAGATCTCCTTCGCCAACATGTGATTTCTGCTCTGCAGGAGAGAGTACTTTAAATTAAAAGGTTTTCATGTACGATTGTGCTCCATCTTATTTACCTTTTGCTGTCACTCAGTTGTCTGTAACATGTTTGGAGAAAACCGAATCGTTGGCGAATCTTTCCAAACTCCATGACCAGCAAGGTCACAATAATTGAGCGCAAGTGATTTATAGATGTGGGGTTGGTTGAAGGACAGCCACTGTCAACAGGACACTAACACACGTTGTAGGTTAATGGTCAGTATAGCGATGGAGATAACCAGCATCCCACCTGATACGTTTCGGGCAGCAATAGGGCAATTACTAGCGCGGTTCCAGGTTGTCATGGATACAAATGGTAGTCTCACTGAGCAACATTTGTAACCTGGAACGTAAACTTGACAAGTAATTAACAATTTACGAATTTATGTTACCCTCTCTTGTGGAAATCAAAACGTGTTTTTCTGTACCTGCATGGACACTCCGCAATTTACTGTACGTTGCGTGACGGAGGGCAACCCGTACCACTACCAGTAATTTCCTGTCCGGTTCCACTCGCAAACAGAGCGGGGTGAGAACTACTGTCCGTATCTCTCCCTATTCGCCTAATTTATCCTATCTTGTCTCCGTAGTCGTTATGCGCGATGTATGTTGGAGTTAACAGAATCGTTCTGCAGTCAGCTTCAAATTCTGGTTCTCTAAATTTCCTCAATGGGGTTCTTCGAAAAGAATGTCGCCTTAGCTTTAGGGGTTCCCATCTGAGTTCCTGAAGCATCTTCGTAACGCCTGCGTGTTGTTCCCAGTAAGAAATCTAGCAATCCACCTCTGAATTTCTTCGAGATTTTCCTTTAATCAGCCCTGGTGCGGATCCCAAACACTCGAGCAGTACTCAAACATAGGTCGCACCAGCCGTCCTATGTGCGGTCTCCTTTACACATGAACCACACTTTCCTAGAATTATTCCAATAAACCGAAGTCGATTATTCGCCTTCCCTACCACTCCTCACAGATTCGTTCCATTTTTATTGCTTTCCAATGTTACGCCCGTATATTTAAACGATGTGACTGTGTCAAGCAGTTACAGGTTTGTTTTTCCTACTCATCCAGTTTGACTTAAATTTTTTATATTTCGAGCTAGCTCCCATTCATCTCACCAACTATAAATTTTGTGTAAGTTATCCTATATCCCATACAGTCACCCACTTTCGACACGTTACCGTACACCAAAGCATCATCAGGAAACGATGCAGGTTGATGCGCACACTGTCCGCCAAATAATTTGTGTATATAGGGAATAATAGTGGTCATATCACACCTCCAGTGGTTAACTTGTTCTTTCCCTTCTCCATATCCTTACACATGTTCTACAGGGATTCATTATCGGGGAACCACTCATTCCAAGGTGCCCTCTCTCAGGTGGTTTATTTCTTTCTCCATCTTTTTCTATTTTTTCTTCTTCTTTAGGAAGTGTCCCCACTAGCTGCAATAAGTTTAATATTCTTTATTACGACAGGTGTTCGGCTTTATTGCCATTCTCAAGTGGCCTTAACCTTCGAATACAACACTGATGAAACTATCTACAGACATGGTGGTTATCCATGTGAATAATTGTACACTGCAGTAGTATTTTGGTACTTATGTGTAGTTTGATTTTGCGTCCATATAGCATTTATAGTAAACTGTCATAGTCTAGTTCACAGTTTTTACGTGACATGCAGTAACTGTAAATGTATGGTATGCGTTTTTTCATTAATGTGATCGTTTCCTTGCCATTAAGTACGATTTGACATTTATTTGATAGTTCCTTCACTCTGACGCTATAAGTTTACAAAGTATAATTTGCTAGGCCATTTTATACTTCACTCATTAAATTTTTCTGTGCATTATATTTTCGGTCTGAGTAACTTTTCTTGTCCATATGTACTATCCCTTTTCATTTTCCAGTATGTCAATAAAGTTTTACCGACAATATTTATGTTTAAATAGTGTGTGTTAGTTTAATATTTCGTCTGGATGTTTTGTCCGGTTAGACATCTGTATGTTTATCTATCTCCATCTCTGCTAGTATGTTCATTGTGAGTCCTTTCGGATTCTGTGTGGTATCTAACGTAATTTCCGTTTTTTCAGCTGTGTTCTGTTGATTTTTTTGGATGTAAGGAGAAGCTAAATTTATTACTGTCGCTGTTTGTGGTGCAATTTTTTTAATCTGATAGTAAAATAAAGTCGTGTTTGGCCGTTATAGAAATTATTGCGATTGTCACGTACTTACAATTTACCTGGAACAAATTTCAAACAAGAACAAGGACATTCATTCTGTTCGAGAAAAAGCATATTCAACTGGTCTTCTGTACTAATAACAATCTCGTAAGAAAACTACATGTAGGGAAGGCCGAAATCTCAATACACCAATCCGGGAATATACTAAATCACTTTTGACAATAGCAATAATTTCTGCATCACCCGTCATATTATGGCGTGTACTGCGCTTCTGCAGCCCATGTGTAACGAAAACTACTAGCGAAAGTTTCATGAGACCATCCCGTATATAAGTAGACATAGTCAATAGCTCTCTACAGTCAAACACTGTAGCGTCTGAAACTTCCTGGCAGATTAAAACTGTATGCCGGTCCGAGACTCGAACTCGGGACCTTTGCCTTTCGCGGGCAAGTGCTCAACCAAGTGAGCTACCCAATCTGCCAGGAAGTTTCATATCAGCGCACACTCCGCTGCAGAGTGAAAATCTCATACTGTAGCGTCTTTCTGACATTCTGGCAGGTCTCCGCGTCAACTTATGTTATTGCACTGATTCCATATCGAACGCACTAGCCATACTACAAACAATTCCATTAGTGCAGTAGGGTCATTCAATGTCTGCTAGCAGTTACACAACGTCTACAGTGCTACAAATTAAACAGTGTTACCTTTTAGCGGGGTAGTTAACAGTTTGTGCAGTTAACTTAGTAGTCCATTGTTGTAGCAACACGAAGATAAGCATAAACGAAACAGCGATGGATATGGAGGATATGGGGTTATAAAGAACTGAACACAGTTATATGTTTTTGTATTAATTATTTTTATGCCGACTATTTATTTCGTCCTTACTGTGGAATGTAATCTGTACATTTGGACAACAGTTTCACGTGAAATTTTGAACCACAATATATCAGCTGAGACGGTGTGCAGTCCTGCTGCTGGCGTTATGCCGGGCTTCCTCCGCCGGAGAGTTACGAGGCAGCACAGGTGCAGACGACGCACCCTACCCCACCACGGGCACCACGCGGCCGTGGCTGTGGCTGTGCCCAACCGGACGTACTCGCACCAAGTGCTGGTGGGGCACCATCTTGCTGGCACTATGCACGTGCACTGCTTGGGGTACGCGCACCACTGATCCCACTGGCTTGTGCACGTGCACTGCTCGGGGCACGCCCACCACTGTTCCCACTGGCTTGTGCACGTGCACTGCTTGGGGCACGCCCACCACTGTTCCCACTGGCTTGTGCACGTGCACTGCTTGGGGCACGCGCACCACTGTTTCCACTGGCTTGTGCACGTGCACTGCTTGGGGCACGCGCACCACTGTTTCCACTGCCTTGTGCAAGTGCACTGCTTGGGGCACGCGCACCTCTGTTTCCACTGGCTTGTGCACGTGCACTGCTTGGGGCATGCGCACCACTGTTCCCACTGGCTTGTGCACGTGCACTGCTTGGGGCACGCCCACCACTGTTCCCACTGGCTTGTGCACGTGCACTGCTTGGGGCACGCCCACCACTGTTCCCACTGGCTTGTGCACGTGCATTTCCATTGTCCGGTGCATGTGTACTTTCGCTGGCGCGTGCACGTGAACAGGTGTCCGCAGAGCTGTGGAAGCAAATAGAACTTTAAGGTTTCGAACCGTTTCACCAAGTGAGTATTGCTAAATCGAGCTGAAGTTCTAGCAAAAGATGCGAGAGTTGAATCATGTCTTAGATCTGCAGGGTGTTTCACAATTCATGTTACAAACTTGTTGTGGAGTGGCTCTAGTAGATCAATTTTTACATACGAACCAATGTCCGGAAACGCCATCCAACGACGCCGCAAAGCGTCAAAATTATAGGCGCCTGCACCTGTAAATGTGCATGCCCAGGGTGACTTTTTCCACCATCTACGAACTCTAGAAACTGATCGATGAGAGGATACAGAGCAAAAAAGGCCTAATGAACTTACGTTTCGAAATCCATGGCTTCAATACTAGTCAGTTTTTATCCAATCACACATTGTTACTGTCGTGTTGGCAGAAGAGCCAACACCGTCTTACAACTGGAGGCCGAAATGCACGCGTTTTAGCTCACGCAGGCTGGCATGAGGAGGGAAGAACTATACTGACGTGAGGTCTGGAACATGACAAGGAATTAGAATTCAGAAAGCGGACGTAATTAGTTTGATACTTAACTTTAATCCATTAATGATGAACGTCGCTCTTGACGGTACATGATTCACAGTATTATCTGTTCAGGATACATAGTAACTGAATATGGCGCCTTGCTAGGTCGTAGCAAATGACGTAGCTCAAGGCTATGCTAAACTGTCATCTCTGCAAATGAGAGCGTATGTAGACAGTGAACCATCGCTAGTAAAGTCGGCTGTACAACTGGGGCGAGTGCTAGGGAGTCTCTCTGGACTAGACGTGCCGTGTGGCGGCGCTCGGTCTGCAATCACTGATAGTGGCGACACGCGGGTCCGACGTATACTAACGGACCGCGGCCCATTTAAAGGCTACCACCTAGCAAGTGTGGTGTCTGGCGGTGACACCACAGTTACAGAGACAGCAGCCATTACGTGCTATACTACGCAACCACTATCACAGTGTGTGTTGAAAATGGTATCCATGTACCAACGCATGTATGTAAGTGCCGTAGCATGTTCTGTCACACACGTTCACATCAGTCAGGCTGCACCCAAACAGTATAAAAGGAAGCATGAATACGCTGCTCCATTGTTTCCACACTTGCAACGGGGTCTGCATACACGATACTTCTGAGATGGCTCCATAACCAGAAATCACACGGGTTGAGGTCCGTTGAACGGCAGGCCATGCAACTGGACCCTCTAGTCCAATCCACCGACCAGGGAAGACGATTGAGATGAGTCCGGACGTAAACGGCGAAGCGGGCCGGAGCACCATCATGTACCAGACACAGAACCCTTCAAATTATCAATGGCACTTCTTCCGGCAGTGAAGGAAAAGTCACCAGCAAGAAGCTCTGGTAGTTGCGGCCTGTTACGCGACGTGGAAGGAAGACTGGTCGATAAATGCGTGCGCCAGTTATCCCGGCCCACACATTGCGGCTTCACCGGTGCTGATGATTCACTGTCAGCATACAACGGAGGTTCTGCACACTGTCCCACAGGTAACTGTAACGAAAGTTCGGAACCGCGCTGCTGCTACGGTCGCACTAAGTCCAGGGGACTGATGACCTCAGATGTTAAATCCCATAGTGCTCAGAGCCATTTGAACCATTTGTAACGAAAGTTGATGATAATACTCTGCGCAAAGGCCGCCTCATCTGTGGATAGGATGGATGACACAAATCCCAGGATCGTGATACCTGGTGAAGAAACCAGTGACAAGCCTGCTCCCGATGTGGAAAGTCTATCGCTAGTAGGCTTACACTCGCTGTAAGTGAGAAGGTTAGTAACAATTGTCACGGAGAGTGTTCCACACAGTCGTCTGGCTTATCCTGTACTGGTGGGCCAACTGCCTGGTACTGACACGGAGGTCTCCTTTCACAGTGTTAACCAGATTTTCCCCCAAGTCTGGTGTCCGAATATCTCGGTTACGTTCTTCGTGATTTCCCGCTTCCTGAAACGACCCTGTCTCAGACAAACAACGAAACACTGTTGCAAACATTGAATGCTGTGGTTGTTGTCGGCGAGGACAGGTCTCCTGATACAACCTTGCTGCCCACCGCACGTTGCCATGAGCCTTTCCGTAAGTAAACACTGTGTGGCAAGCTCTCGATTCGAATACTGAACCATTGTGTACAACGCTGTATCAAATCCACTACAAGGTGAGTCAACAAGAGAAATGAATCGGACATAACATTACCAATTACCTGCAACAGTGGGCGCTTTGGCGTGACGTATGAGGATCAGTACCGTCCTCTGCGTACAGTAACTGTTGCTGCATGGTACAGCTCGTATTAGACCGCAGTATCCGTAACAAACTATGACTGAACAATGGTCTGTTGTATGGAAACCTTGCGTTTCCAGACATAAGTTCATTAGATCTTTGTTGTTCCGTATCCTGTCATCGATCAACCCCTAGAGTTTGTGCACGGTGGGAAAAAAATCACCCTATATGCATGGTGATTCCGAGATGTTACGGACTTTCTAGGATGATAGGGAAGGATAAATTTATCAATCTGATGTAACAGTCCCGGTACTTGAACAAGGCGGTTGTTATAAGCGAAAACCGTTTTGAGAGCTCCGACAATGGATAAGATGTACTGGTACCGTTGTTACTGAAGTTGCAGGGTAGGCAGCTTTCAGAGGTGATAGTGTGGACGAAAACAAAGAAAAAAGTTCAGTAAACATGGTCTCCAAAATAAATATATAAGGAGCTATGAGCACTTGTTCAATATCTAGATCTACATCTACATCCATACTCCGCAAGCAATATTACTCCATACACTGTGGCGGAGGGTACCCTGAGTACCTCTATCGGTTCTCCCTTCTACTCCAATTGTTCGTGGGAAGAAGGACTGTCGGTATGCCTCTATTTGGGCTCTAATCTCTGATTTTATCCTCATGGTCTCTTCGCGAGATATACGTAGGAGGGAGCAATATACTGCTTGACTCTTCGGTGAAGAGATGTGTTCCACAGTATCGCAGACGCCCCTTTTTACTATACAATTTTTCTTTGTCTTCGTCCCTACTAATACCTATGCAAGTTGCCTACATTACAGCCTTAGCAACAACTGTACCCAGGCATGTATTCCATTGTCGGAAATATCACAATGGCTTTCGTTGATAACTTCAGGCTCTTTCATTTCAGGTAGAGGCAAATTTGCCTCAAATTGACACATTTATCGTTCTCCATCATCCTAGAACGTCTGTAACATCATCATGAAATCACCCTGTATATACATACATTTACAGCCGCCGGCGCCTATACCTTTGACGTTCTATAGTATCGTTGGATGAAGTTTTCGGCAAGGTTACCATATATAACTTGATCCACTACGTGCCCTCTAGAATCTGTAGAAGATTGTGACATGAATGCCGACCGGGGTGGCCGAGCGGTTCTAGGCGCTACAGTCTGGAACCGCGCGACAGCTACGGTCGCAGGTTCGAATCCTGCCTCGACCATGGGTGTGTGTGATGTTCTTAGGTTAGTTAGGTTTAAGTAGTTCTAAGTTCTAGGGGACTGATGACCTCATAAGTTAAGTCCCATAGTGCTCAGAACCGTTTGAACCATTTTTTTTTGTAACATGAATTGTGAAATACCCTGTATAACTCACAAACATATTCCGAGAATGTAGAGCATCAACTGAAAAAAGGAAAGAACTTGAAAATAAGCTTGCTGCAGGAAAGTCCCAACAGAGCATAAAAAGCTTTCCTAAATGTTACGCCAAAAGTTTGTTACTTACTATTGAGTTCTCAGCTTCCTAGGATGTTTCCAGGTGACAGTTCTCAGTTCCAAAATTTGATAAAATATTCCTAGGGTGGATGGGGATAGTTGAAAACTCCCATGTTATTGCATTAAAATTTGTTGAAGTTTGGAAAAACGCAAAGTAACCGCTTATTTATCATAATTTCTGACATTTTCTCCCAATCACCTACAAAGGAGTGTACTTAGTAACCCAGTGAAAATGGAAAGAGTGTTTACGACATGCTTGAACAAAAATTATCACACGTAACAGGAAACGCGCTCAGAAAATCCTTTGGTCTCTGCAGACAACTATTCTCCTACCAGGAGGCTGTTAAAAGTTACTTTTGTGTGAGCAAAACAGTGTTACTGAGTAACTGTGCGAAAAACATGATTCAACATTCGTTAGTTATGAGAAAGCACCGAGAATTTACAAATCCTCCACAAATATAATTTTGCGTTTAAATTTTGTGGTCTTATAGGCAGAAATCTATTAAGTCAGTAAAATTTCAGATAAAAGTAGCATAATAACAAATCATAGACAAAAATAATGCTAAATTTTAGTGATAAACGAATAGAAAAGCAAATATCTTAAAAATGTTGATACATTATTTTCGGGAATTAACATTCAACAACCAGTGGAGCACAAATGCATTAAGTTAGAAATTTCTAAGGCATACAATGTTGAATTGGAGATTTCACTACACAGTTTGTTCATTTAGCGTAAACTCAGGATTCTGGTTCAGACTGTACAAAAACTTCTATTTCGTCAAGTGACCGCTAGAATATCATGTGAATGATGACTGATCGTAAAATCATCCTCTCAACATAGATTAGTAGAGCGCATAATTGCAATGTGACATTTGACACCTCTGTCGTTATCCTAATGTTATGTCTGCCAATGACTCAATGTAAAAGTCAAAAGTAAATGAAGGTAAGATGTTGGTCAGCTCAGTGAAAGGTTCTAATGTCATGAAACACAAACTGTGCGGTACGTTTTTGTGTCATTGTGAAGCTTGACTGTGCTCTGGAATCCACATTAAATCAGAAGTCTCCTAGAAAAGGATTGGTAGGTCTGCTCAAAAGTCGGATGGAGGCAATGGCATGCCATGTCCTGCTAAACCGTGCCAAGTAGACAAGAGTGACACTAAAACCAACCTTCAGGCTGAGAACATGTTTAGCCACAGAAATAAACTATGAAAACAAAGGAAATAAAATTAGAAATTCAGAGAATGTTGTAGTTATAGCAAAAGTGAAGGTAACACTGTAAACATTGGGACATTAGAGATTAACAAAAGAAAAAAATTATGACTCTAAACGTTATTCTTTCTTTTTACAGACAGAAACCTAGGTCTCAGAATACTCAGAAATAATGGTCAACATGAAAATATCAGTAATTTTATTAAATCACAGCCGGCCTGTGTAGCCGAGCGGTTCTAGGCGCTACAGTCTGGAACCACGCGAACGCTACGGTCGCAGGTTCGAATCCTGCCTCGGGCATGGATGTGTGTGATGTCCTTAGGTTAGTTAGGTTTAAGTAGTTCTATGTTCTAGGGGACTGATGACCTCAGAAGTTAAGTCCCATAGTGCTCAGAGCCATTTGAAGCCATTAAATCACACAAAGAAAACAAAGCACTATACATGGACAAGTAACAACATGGCTGTAAAGGCTAGAAATTATCTTGAAATGGACGTGCAACAAAATCAGAATCAGGTGCTAAAGCTAAGTTCCAAGAGAGCTGTTACAGAAAAATGCCGCTTCTCGCACGTTGTTATGATAACTAAAAACCACAAACAATATGTATGACACAAATGCGTGTAGTAAAGGTTCTACCCCTGCGGGATACGCGTTAAAACTACCATGTGAAAGCAATGGAGTAATGAAAGAATCAACCTAAACGTAGATGATGTAATATGCGAGTAGATAAAAGCTCCAGAGGGAATGACCATTGCATCTTTCAGGTGATGCAACATGTATGTGCAAATGTAGTTACGTGGTATTCCCGTCTTCGCTACATGATATTGGATAATAAGCAGAATTTCAAACCTAAGAAACCCGGCATTGCCAGAGTGCATATTTCTTCCAATCTGCTATTAGCCCATCTCCTGCTCTTCCCTCTCTTTGTCGAACTCCTCCACCCCCTCTCTCTGTCCACCACCTTCAGCCCGCATTCGCTGTCCATCTCCACCTGCCCTTCTTTCTGCCCATCTCTTCCTGCCCCTCTCCCTGTCCATCTTAGCCTTCCCCTTTTTGTGCTCATCTCCTCCTACCCAATATGTCCATTTGCTCCTTCTCCCTCATATCTCCCACACTCTCTCTATCCATCTCCTCTTCACCCCACGCTCTGCTCATCTACTCACCTCCTCTCTTTCCATCTCCTCCACTCCCCTCTTCCTGTCCATCCCGTCCTTCCCTCTCGCACTGTTCATCTCCTCCCCCCTCTCGTTGTTTATCATCTCCTCCCTCCACTCTGTCAATCTTCTCTTTCCTTTTTCTTTTCAGCTCCTCCTCTCCCCTCTCTATGTCCATATCCTCATCATTCCTTTCACTGTCCATTTCCTCCACCCCTCTTTCAGTCCAAACGCTCCTCACCTCTTCAATCCAACTCCCCACCATCTCTACCTGTGAACGTCCTTCACCCCAACTCACTGTCCAACTCCTCCTGTCTGTCCCTCTGCTCATCCACTGCTGACCTTTTCTCCATCCACCAGCTCTCCACTCTGTTACTGTATGTCTGCTCCTCCCCCATCTGCCCATCTCCTCTTTCCCCTCTATGCCCATCACTAGCTCACTTTTCTGTTTTTTCATCTGTTCCTCTTTCCTCTCTTGATCTATCTCCACATCCACCTCACACTGTCCAGGTCTTCCTCTCCCAATCTGCATCCATTTCCTCCTTCCCTCTCTTTTTGTCCATCTCCTTCTCCCCTCTCTTGGTCAATCTCGACATCCAAATCTCTCTGTCCATGCCCTCCTCTCCCTATCTGTATCCATTTCCTACTCTTTCATCCCATCTCCTCCTCCCCACTTCTCTAGCCGCCTTATCACCAAAGGAAAACAAGGATAATGGAATGTAGCCAGATTAAAATAGGTGATGCTAAGGGAATCAGATTAGGAAACGATACACTAAAAGGAGTAGGTGAGTTTCGTTATTTGGACAGCAAAATAACTGACGATGGCGAAGTAGGAAGGATATACACTGAAGAGCCAAAGAAACAAGTACACCTGCCAAATACGTGTAGGGTCCCTGCGAGCACGCAGTAGTGCTGCAACATGATATGTCATGGACTCAACTAATGTATGAAGCAATAGAGGAGGGAACTGATACCATGAATCCTGAGGGCTATCGATAAATCCGTAAGCGTATGAGGGGTGTGGAGATCTCTTCTTAACAAGATGTTGCAAGGCGTTCCAGATATGCTCATTAACGTTCATGTCTTGGGGAGTTTGGTGGCCAGCGAAAGTGTTTAAACTCAGAAGAGTGTTCCTGGAGCCACTCTTTAGAAATCCTGGAGATGTAGGGTGTCGAATTGTCCTGCAAGAATTTCCCAAATCCGTCGGAATGCACAATGGACATTAACGAATGCAGGTGATCGGACAGGATGATCACGTACGTGTCAGCTATCAGAGTCGTATCTAGACGTATAATGGGTCCCATTTCATTCCAACTGCACATGCCCCACTCCATTACACAGCCTCCACCAGCTTCAACAGTCCCCCGCTGACATGAAGTGTCCATGGATTCATGAGGTAGTCTCCACACCCGTATACTTCCGTCAGCTAGATATATTCTGAAACGAGACTCGACCGTACAGGCAACACATTTCCAGTGATCAACAGTCCAATGTCGGTTTTGACTGGCCCAGGCGACGCGTAAATCTTTGTGTGGTGCAGTTATCAAGGGTACACGAATGGGCCTTCGGCTCCAAAAGCCCATATCGATGATGTTCCTTTGAATAGTTCTCATGCTGACACTTGTTGACGGCCCAGCACTAGAAGTTGCAGCAATTTACGGAAGGGATGCACTTCTGTCACGTTGAACGATCCTCTTTAGTCGTCGTTGCTCACGGTCTTGTAGGACGTTTTTCCGGACTCAGCGATGTGGGAGATTTGATTTTTTACTGTATTATTGACATTCGCGGTCCACCCGTGAAGTGGTCGTATGGGAAAATCCCCACTTCATCGCTACCTCGGAGATGTGTCACTTCGCTCGTGTGCCTACTGTAACACCACGTTCAGGCTCACTTAAATCTTGATGACTTACCATTGAAACAGCGGTAACCGATCTAACAACTGCGCCAGGCACTTGTTGCCTTATATAGTCGTTGCCGATGGCAGCGCCGACTTCTGATGGTTTAGATATCTCTGTATTTGAATACGTATGTCTATACCAATTTCTTTGGTACTTAAGTGTGAAATGTAGACTGACAGTGGCAAGAGAAGCATTTCTGTAGAAGATAAATTTGTTAACATTGAATATAGATTTAAGTATTAGGAAACCTTTTCTGAAGGTGTTTTTGTTTTGTTTTGGTTTTAGGGCGCAAAACTGCTATGATCATTAGCGTCCGGCTCGTGACTTAGGAAACGGTAAAAAACGAAAATGGAAAGCAGCAGCAATGGGAACGAAACTCAAAAAATTAGAGATAGCGTCTCTACAAGCCTCATTCCACCAGGGGACGGAAACGCGACGTAAAGAAAAGGTAGTACGAGGAGTGGAACGTTCGGCAGCATTGATGATAACAGCCGTGAGGTATTCGACCTGACTGTCACAACTGAGAAAATCGTGGTCCGGAAAGGTCGCCAGGGAGGAGTAAAGTCCCCAGTCAGCTTTCGGTATGTTCCAGCTCGAAGGACGTAGGGGTGGGGTGTGGTGCAGGAGACAAACGACACAGGGGAAGTGGTCGCTCGAATAGGTGTCAGGAAGGACATACCACTCGAACCGACGGGCAAGAGTGGTAGAACAGATCGAGAGGTCCAAGTGGGAGTAGGTATGAGTAGAGTCCGAGAGGAAAGTCGGGGCGCCAGTATTGAGGCAGACAAGATTGAGATGGTTGAAGACATCCGCCAAGAGGGAGCCTCTCTGACAGGATGCTGGAGAGCTCCAAAGGGGATGATGGGCATTGAAGTCGCCAAACAATAAAAACGGCGGAGGAAGCTGAACAATCAGGTGCATCACGTCAGCCCGACTAACTGCAGATGATGATGGAGTGTAGACAGTACAAAGAGAAAAAGTAAAGGCAGAAAGAGTAATACAGACAGCTATTGCTTGAAGTGGGGTGGTCAATGGGATCGGATGGTAATAGACATCGTCCCGAACGAGCAACATGACCCCACCATGAGCTGGAATACCGTCCACAGGGGTGAGGTCAGACCGCTCCGAGGTATAGTGGGTAAAATCAATACAGTCAGTTGGGCGCAACTTGGTTTCCTGGAGACCAAGGACGAGCGGACAGTGCAGGCGGAGGAGCAGTTGTAATTCCTCCCGATTAGATCGAATACCTCTTATGTTCCAATGTAACAAAGCCATCGGTAGTCGTAAAAAAGGGTAGACGAAACGGGTGAAGAGCTGGTCACCTCGACGGCCACGGAGGGCCAGATGTCGAGGGAACAACGCTACAACCGGCGGAAGGCGAATCCTGTTCCATCGAGTCGTCGCCAGCTGCGGCCACTTTCCCGGGTTGCGTAGGAGGGGCAGCATCATTCGCCGACGAGAGGCCAGCTGAGCGCCTGACAGCAGAGTGTCCCGGCGAAACTGAGGATGGCCAGGAGCAGCGACTCGCGGATGGAGCATCAGACGAAACGCGCCGGGGTGGAGACGGGGATAAAGACTTCTTCTTGGAAGTCCGATGAGGAACGGGGATGGTGGTCTGGACCTGAAGAAGGCTCTCACGCGCGGGGTTCGTTTTGGAACGCCAGACCTCGGAAGCTGGGGTGCAGATCGTTTCCCCGATGGACGCCTGAGAAGAGGATCGCTTCTCAGGTGGTGGAGGGGGAGGAGGAGGAAGGGTGGCCCCTGGGGCAGAGGGGACAGGGGTCGCGAGGGAGGAGGATTTGGAAGGGAGGGATTTGGGAGGCGGAGGCATAGACCTCGGATGGGGTGAGGAGGTGGAGGGGGGACAGGATAGGGGTGAGGGTACTGTGGAAGGAGTGGACACGACTGAGGCAAACGAAGTTGTCAACATCACGGGATGGAGGCGGTCATACTTCTTCCTGGCATCAGAATAAGAGAGACAATCCAAAGTTTTTAGTTCTTGAATCTTCTTCTCCATCTGATACGCGGGGCAGTCTAAAGATCTAGGCGAGTGGATGCCAGGACAATTGACGCACCAAGGGGGTGGTGTGCATGTATGTTCCTCACGAAGAGGACGGCCACAATCGCCACAAAGGGGCTCAGCCTCACACCGTGATGACATGTGCCCAAAGCGCAAACACCGAAAGCAGCGCATAGAAGGCGGGACGTAAGGTCGCACGTCGCACCGGTAGCACATCACCTTTACCTTCTCCGGGAGAACGTCCCCCTCGAAGGCGAGGATAAAGGCCCTGGTGTCGATGCGACGGTCTTTGGGGCCGCGCTAGACTCGCCGGACGAAATGCACGCCTCGGCGCTCCAGGTTGGCCCTGAGCTCCTCATCAGATTGCAGCAGGAGGTCCCGATGAAAAATAACCCCCTGCATCCTATTCAGTGCCAGATGCGGGACAATGGACACAGCGATTTCCCCTAGTTGGTCGCACGCCTGGAGCGCCGCCAACTGTGTGGCAGAGGTGGTCTTTATAAGAACGGAGCCCGAACGCATTTTACTGAGAGCCTCGATTACCCCGAAGATGTCCTCGATGTGCTGGACAAAGAACATGGGCTTGGAGGTGGCGAACGTCCCCCCATTGGTCCGAGAACAGACTAAATAGCGGGGGAAGTACTTCGCCCCAAGCCGGTGGGCCTGTCCTTCCTCCCAGGGAGTGGCCAAGGGGAAAGGGCAGGAGAACCAGAACCAGAGACAGTACCTTTCTTTTTAAAAGACTCCGCCGCAGAGCGGCCTGATACATGTTGACGTTTCATCTGCAAAACGTCCGCCCCGATACCACCCACTCGGGCCACGGGCTCTCCCCACAGGCGCCACACAGCCTCAGCAAGGGCCACCTGGCAGGATGACCGTTGCTGGGAGTCCTGATGCCCAAGGAGACGGGCATCTACTCCTTGTCCGACGTGGGGAGGGTGCAGCTCAGGTATTGGAAGGAAGTGTTTAAGGGGATTGGGTGATAATGGAGAGTATCATGGAGAAGAATCACGAGTCCTCCATGTGCTGGAGTGCCTTTAACAGAGGGGAGATCAAATCGGACAGACTGAAAATGGGGGAGAACAAAGCGGTCATGGGGACACAGCTTTGTTTCCTGAAGACAGAAGCTGACCGGCGAGTAGGATCGTAATAGGATCGACAATTCATCCCGATTGGCTTGAAAGCCGCGGATATTCCAGTGGATAATGGACATAGGATGCACAGAAAATGGAGCAATGTGACCAAGTTTGCTGTCAACTCAGTGACTGCTCAGAGCTTGCGACCAACAGCATGGAATGGCATTCAGCTGAAGGCAGAAGATCCTGATCCATACGGTGTTCAGGAGCAGCTCCTGCCACCAGCGATCGGCCAGTTGATCGGCCGCCAGCAGTGCGCCTCGGCGACACTGAAGAGGGCCGAGAGCGATTTCCGCCAGGTGGTGCTGTAGATGGGACACGCCTTGGCGGAGAAGGAGAGGAACTGGGTTTCTTACTAGCCTTCTTGGAAACATGATGTTTAGATGAAGGAGGAACCGATGGGGTACGTAAAAAATCTTCTCGAGTATGCTCTTTTTTCGAAGTCTTGGTGTCTGACTTTGGGGCTCGAGATTTAGCAGAACCCGATGAAGGGTGAGCCATAGAGTGGGCAGGCGAAAGTGGTGAGGTTGAATGGGCGATCTCTGTGCTGGCCGATTTTTTTTTTTTTTTTTTTTGTGGTTTTAGGGCGCCCAGCCCGTGACTTAAGACAGTAAAAAACCGAAGTTGAAAACCAGCAGCAATGGGAACAAAGTCATAAAGTTGGAGAAACTAAAAGTACACTCCTGGAAATGGAAAAAAGAACACATTGACACCGGTGTGTCAGACCCACCATACTTGCTCCGGACACTGCGAGAGGGCTGTACAAGCAATGATCACACGCACGGCACAGCGGACACACCAGGAACCGCGGTGTTGGCCGTCGAATGGCGCTAGCTGCGCAGCATTTGTGCACCGCCGCCGTCAGTGTCAGCCAGTTTGCCGCGGCATACGGAGCTCCATCGCAGTCTTTAACACTGGTAGCATGCCGCGACAGCGTGGACGTGAACCGTATGTGCAGTTGACGGACTTTGAGCGAGGGCGTATAGTGGGCATGCGGGAGGCCAGGTGGACGTACCGCCGAATTGCTCAACACGTGGGGCGTGAGGTCTCCACAGTACATCGATGTTGTCGCCAGTGGTCGGCGGAAGGCGCACGTGCCCGTCGACCTGGGACCGGACCGCAGCGACGCACGGGTGCACGCCAAGACCGTAGGATCCTACGCAGTGCCGTAGGGGACCGCACCGCCACTTCCCAGCAAATTAGGGACACTGTTGCTCCTGGGGTATCGGCGAGGACCATTCGCAACCGTCTCCATGAAGCTGGGCTACGGTCCCGCACACCGTTAGGCCGTCTTCCGCTCACGCCCCAACATCGTGCAGCCCGCCTCCAGTGGTGTCGCGACAGGCGTGAATGGAGGGACGAATGGAGACGTGTCGTCTTCAGCGATGAGAGTCGCTTCTGCCTTGGTGCCAATGATGGTCGTATGCGTGTTTGGCGCCGTGCAGGTGAGCGCCACAATCAGGACTGCATACGACCGAGGCACACAGGGCCAACACCCGGCATCATGGTGTGGGAAGCGATCTCCTACACTGGCCGTACACCACTGGTGATCGTCGAGGGGACACTGAATAGTGCACGGTACATCCAAACCGTCATCAAACCCATCGTTCTACCATTCCTAGACCGGCAAGGGAACTTGCTGTTCCAACAGGACAATGCACGTCCGCATGTATCCCGTGCCACCCAACGTGCTCTAGAAGGTGTAAGTCAACTACCCTGGCCAGCAAGATCTCCGGATCTGTCCCCCATTGAGCATGTTTGGGACTGGATGAAGCGTCGTCTCACGCAGTCTGCACGTCCAGCACGAACGCTGGTCCAACTGAGGCGCCAGGTGGAAATGGCATGGCAAGCCGTTCCACAGGACTACATCCAGCATCTCTACGATCGTCGCCATGGGAGAATAGCAGCCTGCATTGCTGCGAAAGGTGGATATACACTGTACTAGTGCCGACATTGTGCATGCTCTGTTGCCTGTGTCTATGTGCCTGTGGTTCTGTCAGTGTGATCATGTGATGTATCTGACCCCAGGAATGTGTCAATAAAGTTTCCCCTTCCTGGGACAATGAATTCACGGTGTTCTTATTTCAATTTCCAGGAGTGTAGAAGGAGTGCTTAAAAAGCCACTACAGAAAGGGGGTGGTTGTCCCCAAAAAAAGCTTCAAATGACTGACGTCATTGCACTGTCACTAATAAACTGGAGAACGCGGTCGGCTGAGCGCATGTCATCTGCTAAAATCGACGATAGATCAAGCGATAGCTGTAGACGGTAGCGTAACGGATTAAAATAGGGGCATTCAATTAAAAGGTGTCTTACCGTCCACAGCTGAGAGAAGTGGGGACAGAGTGGGGGAGGATCACCGCTTAAAAGATGTCGATGGCTAAAAAGACAGTGCCCTATCCGGAGTCTAGCTAAAATTACCTCCTCCCGACGACGCGTTCGGGAGGAAGATGTCCAAGCGCAAGGAAGGGCTTTCACTTCCCGCAATTTATTACGGGGAAGTGTTGACCAATGCGCATGCCATAAATGAGCAACTTTGCGACATAAACCGCTCCGTAGATCGGTGAAGGGAAGTGACTGAATAGCTGTCTGAGGCACGGTGGGCTTGCGACTGGCGAATAATTTTCGAGCAGCAAAGGTCGACACCTTTTCCTTCACTCTTATTTCCTGGATGAGCTTTTCGTCCTTAAAAACGGGGCAATCTCGGGAGGAAGCAGCGTGGTCACCCATACAGTTGATGCAGCGAGGGGATGGAGGTGGACAAGCAGCCTCATGGGCATCCTTGCCACACGTAACACATTTGGCCGGATTGGAACAGGACTGACTGGTGTGATTGAACCGCTGACACCGATAACAACGCGTAGGGTTTGGGACATAAGGGCGAACGCAAATTATCTCATAGCCTGCTTTGATTTTCGATGGGAGTTGAACTTTGTCAAATGTCAAGAAGACAGTGCGGGTTGGAATGATGTTCGTGTCAACCCTTTTCATAACTCTATGAACAGCCGTTACGCCCTGGTCAGACAGGTAGTGCTGAATTTCTTCGTCAGACAAACCATCGAGGGAGCGTGTATAAACGACTCCACGCGAGGCATTTAAGGTACGGTGCGGTTCCACCCGGACAGGGAAGGTGTGGAGCAGAGAAGTACGCAGCAATTTTTGTGCCTGGAGGGCACTGACTGTTTCTAACAACAGGGTGCCATTCCGTAATCTGGAACAAGACTTTACAGGACCTGCAATTGCGTCGACACCTTTCTGAATTATGAAAGGGTTGACCGCGGAGAAGTCGTGACCTTCGTCAGACCGAGAAACAACAAGGAACTGTGGCAACGATGGAAGAACTGTCTGTGGCTGAGACTCAGTATACTTACGCTTGTGAGCAGACATAGTGGAAGGTGAGGAAACCATTGCAGAAGAATCCCCCATGATTACCAGCGTCTCCGATGGCGCGCTCCTCCCTTGTGGGGGCCCTCACCGAGGGCACTCCCGCCTTAGGTGATTGTTCACACCTCAGGTCACACCTCCCGACAAACGGACGGAGGGACCAATCGGCACGTTCGGAAGGTATCAGCTCAGGTAATCACCCCTCCCTGGGCCTGGCCATTACCAGGGTGTACGTACCTGTCCTGTGTACCCGGGGCGGGGAATTACGCGTTACCCCGTCACCGGCTACGCATGGAAGTGCGTGGGTCGGCCTTCAGACACGCACAGGGAGGAAAAAAGAGAAAGGGAAAGGAAAGAAGAAGGGTCTCAAACGCCGCAGCGGAGAAAAGTGCAGAGAGAAGCGGGAAGGAAAAGAGAAGGACAGAGGAAGGACGAAGACTTGCAAGTATAGAAAGCAAGGAATTTGTAATAGTTTAGAGCGTCCGTCTCCGGACGTAGGCACAAACCATACTCCCAGAGGGGGAGAAAGGGAAGGAAAGAGCCAGTGGTGAGGGGAGGAGGGGCGAAGATGGGGGATGGGGAAGGATGCGGAAAGGGACGTATGCAGCCCGGAAAGGAAGGAAGGCTATATTAGCTCGGGGTCCCGTGCTCGCTACGCACGTATCCACAAAAGAGTTGTGGACCCCCTGGGGGTTCATAGGACATGGAGAACGCATAAATTGGCCAGCCCACTCTCCTGATCTTACACCTCTGGACTTCTTTCTGTTGGGTACGTTAAAGGAGAATGTGTACCGTTTTTTTTTTGTGGTTTTAGGGCGCAAAACTTCAATGGTCATTAGCGCCCAGACTACGTTAGGAATGCACCGCCAGGCACAAGTTTAAAACAGCAACTAAAAGGGAAAACATGATAAAAGACAGACTGACAGGCATAGGATTAAAAAGAACAGCATAATCAAATGTCCTTAGAGAGGTTGGTCAAGTTGATAAAATGAAGAACGCGAGCAGCTGCTCGTGGGTCATCCGCTAAAATGGCATCTAGACTACAGGGCAGGCCAAGATCAAGACGCAGTGTGTTAAAATCCGGGCAGGACGTTAAAATGTGGCGGACTGTCAGCAATTGCCCACATGGGCAGAACGGCGCCGGCGCAGCCGTCAGCAGATGGTGATGGCTGAAGCGGCAGTGTCCAATTCGTAACCGGGCCAAAACGACCTTCTCCCGCCGAGAAGGGCGGGAGAAGGACGTCCAAGCCACGGGAAGAGGTTTCAAGGCCCGAAGCTTGTTGTCTGTAAGTGCAGCCCAATCGGCATGCCACAGCGATAAAATGCGCCGACAAATGACCCTGCTACAATCTGACGAAGGGACACAACAAGAAGCTGTCCGAGGCTGGAGGACCGCAGCCTTGGCCGCTGCATCTGCAGCTTCGTTCCCAGAGATACCGACATGGCCAGGAACCCACATAAAGCTAACCGGAGAACCGACGTCCACCAGCTGCTGAAGAGAGCGTTGGATCCGGTGCACGAAAGGGTGAACCGGATACGGATCACTGAGGCTCTGGATGGCGCTCAGGGAATCGGAGCAGATGACATAAGCAGAATGTCGGTGGCGGCAGATGTAAAGAACAGCCTGGTAGAGGGCAAAGAGCTCAGCTGTGAAGACCGAACAATGGCCATGGAGCCGGTATTTGAAACTTTGTGCCCCGACAATAAAAGAACACCCGACCCCGTCATTGGTCTTAGAGCCATCTGTATAAATGAAGGTCATATTAATGAACTTCGTTCGAAGTTCGACAAAACGGGAGTGGTAGACCGAACCGGGGGTAACCTCCTTTGGGAGCGAGCTGAGGTCAAGGTGAGCGCGAACCGGAGCCTGGAGGCAAGGTGGCGTGTGGCTCTCGCCCACTCGAAAGATTGCAGGGAGTGAAAAATTAAGGTGTTGAAGGAGGCGACGAAAGCGAATTCCAGGGGGTAGCAGGGCAGAGACATACAACCCGTATTGACGGTCGAGCGAGTCGTCAAAAAAGTAACGATAAAATTGGTGGTCGGGCATTGACAGTAGCCGACAGGCATACCGACAAAGCAGTATATCGCGGCGGTAGGTGAGTGGCAATTCACCAGCAACAGGGTAAGCACCCGAGCCATCATAGTAGCAGGTCTGCAGGGCATTGACTGCAATGAATTTATGACAACGTAAAAGAGGCGTCATACTGAAGTTTTATGACCTTTGTTAGTACTTGCCATAGTTGTGGATACTCCAGCCGGGACAACACTAGGGATCTTCCGCCTTTTACTTGGACGTGAATGGGTCGCTTTAATCTGCGCAAATGCCTGTTTAAAAGGTGTTGCATAGACGGCAGCACTTGTGCGCACTGGCGTGTCTAGTTCGGCCTGCGCCAGTTTTTCATCTCAACGGGGAAACTTTTCTGTTTGTTACTGTGTGGAGCGGATAGGAAATGGAGCCCCATTTTTTGAATGAAAGGGCAGACATGCACTGTGCTTACGGGGCGGAGGATGGAAATTCACACGCTGCCCAACGTTCGACGGTTGCCGAAACGTCGAGTGGCAGATCCACGCACGTTTACTGCAATTCACAGATTACTACGAGAGACAGGACGAAACCCAGTGTATTTCATTTTGTGTTGCAGGTGCGAATTCCTGACGGACGCGGTCGTCAACGCACATTGCGTACGCCAGGTCTTGAAGAGGGGGAGTTAGCACTTCGACAAGCTTGCGGCGTGTTGCACGGCAAATGGGTGTAAGCCATCGCGCAATTTGACGTGTGTGGCACCATTTGCACCCAGACCGCCTTCGGAAGATCCACGCACTTAACCCATACGATTTTCCACGTCGAATTGACCTCTACCAATGATTTTTGCAAAGGTGTGCCTGTCAACCGCACTTTCCGAATAGTGCAGTTTTTACGGATGAGGCGTCCTTTGCACGAGAGGGAATTCTTCAACAGCAGCAATCGGTACTTGTGGGCGCGGGAGAATCCGCGCACCGTCTTTGTTCGTGGTCACAAAGATCGCTTCGCTGTCAACATTTGGGCCCGCATGGCGATAATGTGGTAGGTCCGTACACTTTACCCGGCGACTGAACACACATCCTGCGCGAATGCATTCAGATGAAACCTTTGGTAAGAATTGGCCAGGGGCGGTACGCCGGTGGCATGGCCTGCACCACCTGAAATCTCCTGCCTTGACATTGATGAAGAGCTTATAGCACGCCTTACAGTAGCCTCCGATGCAATTTCCACTTTTCCAGGATTGTTTGAAAGAGTGCGACAGTCACTCCAGCGTCGTTGTACTGGATGCATTCGAGCAGGAGGGCGTAATCTCAACCATTTTTTGGAACTGTTTTCATATAAGGCTAATGAAACTTCGTCTCATCACTCCTTTAGCTTGTTGCCGCAAACACACTGAAAAAGTTGCCCTACAGACCCGTTACAATGACGGCTCGGATAACATGTTGTATGTAAACGTAGGCTTCCGCGGCCGTTGTCACAGTCACTAAATTCTTCTGGGTTTGACGCTGCATTGTCATCTGTAAAATTCCGACGTTTCAGCGACTGTTCCAAGGCGCGTTCCACAGAGTGTATTGCTAACAACCTGACGAAGGCGACTTGCAACAGTCGCCGAAACGTCGGAATTTTACAGATGACAATGCAGCCTCCCTTTTTAAAAGCAGTTGATTTATCCACTACTGGCTTGCTAGGCCTATCGCAGCTTCACCAGAGCCCCGTTAGCCGTCACGTTTCAGGGTTCCCATAGAGCCTTCTCAGCTACCGTAGCGGTCCTGGGGCACACGAAGTCCCCGCTGTACATCGCCCCTATAGGCAGTCCCCTACTTTGTGCCGTTGCCCATCTCCCACGACTTGGACGAGGGGTTGGACTTATGGGGGCAAGGCACCAGGTTGGGACGAAGTAACAGTGGATATGATACGAGCAGCAGGAGAAGTAGGAACCCAGTGGCTATACAGAGTGCTGAGGGTGGTGTGGAAGGAGAACAGAATTCCTGAGGATTGGAAGAAAGGAATTATAGTCCCGATCTTCAAGAAAGGGGATAAAAGGAGATGTGAGAACTACAGAGGAATCACCCTGCTATGCCACTGTGGAAAAATCTATGAAAAGATCCTGGAGAAGAGAATAAGAAGCAGTATTGAAAGTAGACTGCAAGAGGAGCAGTATGGTTTCAGACCGGGAAGATCAACAACGGACCTCATATTTGCGGTAAGGCAACTGCAGGAAAGGCACTATGAGTACGGGAAGGACTTAATCATGGCCTTTTTAGATATTGAGAAGGCGTATGACAGTATCTGTAGGGACAAGCTCTGGGATGTGCTGAACGCAAAAGGGATAGATGAAGAGATAACACGAAAAGTCAGAAAAATGTATGAGGGAAGTGAGAGTTGTGTGAAAGTGGGGAGGGAATGTACTGCATGGTTCAAGCTGGAAAATGGGCTGCGACAGGGAAGTGCACTTTCGCCTTTATTGTTTATTATTGTTATGGATGAAATCCTACAGCAAGTGTCAGATGCAATTGGAGATCATAAAATGAAAGCAGTGCTTTTTGCCGATGACCTGATGTTATGGGGAAATTGCGAGAAGGAGGTGCAAGAGGAGTTAGATGCATGGGAGGCAACGGCAGCACAATATGGAATGCATTTCTCTGCAAAGAAAAGTGAAATAATTGTCACAACAAGGAAGACGAATAGGCCAAATGTGGATATAACTTGTGGAGGGGAAAAACTACAAGTGGTAGAGAACTTCAAGTACCTGGGAAGCGTGATTGAAAGTAAGGGGGGAAACGCAATGGAAATAAATGAAAGGTGCAGAAAAGCAGGGCAGTTCTACAAATGCATTAGGGGGCTTATTTGGAGCAAGGAGGTGCCACAGAAATCCAAGGGAATTATATACCGAACCTACTTTGTCCCCATATTGGCATACGGAAGTGAGACATGGGTAATGCACAAAAGCGACAAAAGTAGAATACAGGCTAGCGAAATGAAGTTCCAGAGGAGCAGGTTGGGTGTAACAAGACGAGACAGATTGCAAAATGTGTATGTTAGGGAAAGACTAAAGGAGGAACCAGTACAGGACAGGATAGAAAAATCAAGACTGCAGTGGTATGGACACATGAAGAGAATGGATGAGGGAAGAATTCCAAAGAGGATGTTTGATCTGCAACTGGAGGGGAAGAGGCCCAGAGGAAGACCAAGAGATAGATGGGTGAAGGGAGTGAAGGAATGTGTGACGAGAAGAGGAGAGAACTAGACGAAGGTGGAAGAGGGGGAATGGTGGAAAGACAGAACACGATGGAGAGGCTTGTGTTCCGACAGACCCAGCCAGTGGCTGGAAACTGTCCAAGATGATGATGATGATGATGAATGCAGCCTCAAACCCAGAATTTTATTGAACATGTCGTATGTCTACCCCCTTGGTGACGCGCTGTCACACACCGCCTGCCCACAATCAAAGCCAGCACACTGTAACTTGCAGCTATCACGCACTTTGGCCACCAGCAATAGAAAGCAGTATCCCAAATATCTGGAGAGAAAGACAGGAAAAAATGACTATCTTTGACACACTCCTCGTGGCTCACCTATATGAGTAACGCCCACGGTATCCAATGCACACACTGGCGGGAGCGCGAGTAAGAAATAGACTGTCCTCTGTCTCTGTCACATAAGTCACCAACCGTCAATCATTCGCTCACATACGATACACAGCGGATAATAGGAGGCAGCCTGAAGAGCCACACTGATAACGAGACACAGCCCACACGAGACCCAGCGCCAGCAAGCTGCAACTGCCCAAAATGCACATTGTATTAACCATTCTATTTTATCACTCCTTTTTTTTGCAACAGTCCCAAGAATGTTGTCAGTAACAAGTCGTCATTGAAATCATCACGCCATAAGGGCGCAGTCGTGTATTGGTATGCTATTGCTAAATTCTTTTTCTAGAAACTGCTTCCACAGCCAAGAAATTGATGGGTTCCTATGATTTTTGCACTGAGTTGCTAATGCGTATAATGTACCATGCACACAAAGGAGAGCAAGAAATCCAGTAGTCTTTTTCTATATGATCGCTGCAAAACAGTAGTTACCATAAAATAGCTAGGAGTAACCCATCTAAAAATTGGAAGTAGATGTCAGTCTGGTGAGAAATGTAATCATCCACGAAAGAAGTCAGCTACAAAACACATATTAGACCCATCTTACTTTGTATTTACTCATCAGCGTGAGTACCTCACCAGGTTGGACTAGTAAAAGATATGAGCTTTTAGTCGTCGGATCACAAAAATATTATCGGAATAGTCAACAATCACAGCGGTATGCTCTGGTAGTTGCTAGGAGAGAGGCGTTATGCGTTATGGGAGACATCAACTGTTGAGAAAAAAGTCCAGCGACGTATACTGCAGGCGATATTTTAATTTCTCGCATACGCACTAGCGAAACGAACACAACAGAAAAATACGGATGTTAACCAACTGCTGTACTTTCCATGCTAGTAGAGCTGGATGTACCGTATCGTACACTCTACCTCATTCTATAAGTAGCTTGTTACGAATATGATTTTCTCGACTCAGTCTGTGTACGGACCCTGGGAAAGCTCTCTCAGAAAGTGGTTAAATTCTGAATGCTGTTTAAATTCGTAGAAAAACATATACAGATGATGCAGTGCAGAATCAGGTAAACAAAGGGGATGAGTTCACGCAGTATAATGGCAGAGGGGGAAGGGATTAGATATACTCTAATGTACTCGAAATCTGAAGTGAAGTCGTTACCATACTAAGCAGAGTACAATTAAAGGTGTAGTAGCAATGATACCTTCATAGTTGCAGTGGAAATATACAAGAACCTACCCCCGCCTGTATTCTCACCTTTAGAAAACATTAAATCTCCCCTAGTCATCATACAAAGACGATTATGGTAGTTACAGAGGCGTATGGACAATACATTTTTAATAGATGTTTGCGTTGAATGGAGTAAAATGTAAATGCATAAGACTGCTACGATACACAGTTACTTACGGAACGAAGAAGAAAGTGTAATTAGATGAATGTCGAACACTAACTTCACTTAACGAAGGTTTATTCGCGACTTGCACATACAAGAGCGCAGAGCGAATTGCCTCCAGCCAGAAGACATACGGTGTATATACAGTTACAGTAGAATGATTCTTGACTTTTTGGATACTTCTAGAATGAACGTGAACCGAATATAGAGATTAAAATCATATAATTCAGGTGAGTTTTGAACTCACGACCCTCCAGGCAACAGTCTAGTATCATAATCAGTGCATCACAGTGACTGTGCTACTCAGCATTTTCTGCGACAATACGTTTAGCTTTCTTTAGGTCACTCTGTAGCAGGGGTGCAACACTACTAGGTTGTAGCCATCTAAACATGGATCTTGCTACTCCATAGATCAAGAAAAAAATACACCGTGAAACTGTTACTGTTATTCTACAGGTCGATGGCTGACTTCAGCGAAGGCTATCTTTAAATCAATATACAATGTTGTAAGAGGTATGTGCTGCCTGCGATATGTAAGCTATAAGAGAATCTGAGACCAAAGATCAGTGTTGACTGCAGTACGAACTGTGTAGCAGTAGCAGTAAGTTGTTGCTAGCGAGCAGTCGCCTGTCTGCGCTTGTCAGTCGAGTCTGGTGTATCATGTTGGCTGGGCCGGTCGCGGACTACCTGTCTCAAACTGCTAATTCACTTCTAAAGAATTATCTGTTAGGGTCTGAAAGTTCGTATGGAAATATTACCAAAAGAAATGAAAATGGAGATTAAAAAGACCTTTGACTCCAGCTGCCGTAGTCGCTTTTTTGGTCAGAAGTACATTCGCGAAGGACCACGGTTCTTTGGCCTTAACTAGCGTGGAAATTTTAGATGATGTTGCACTTTACGAACACCATAAGATTCCAACTAAGAAAAAGGAAAACAAAATTTCTGCTGACCAGATACAGTCTACACAGGCGAAGCATCAGGCTCTAAGCTAGTGTATATACACATTATTATTGGAAACGGTAAAAAATGAAACGTTTCTGAGACCATATACTTTTTCCTCGTTTAAGAGTTTTGCCACAGCTGTTACCGTTGGCATTTTTCAAGACAGAGTGCAGCTACAGCTAAATGATGCAAAACTGAGCAATACACGTGATAAAAGGCGTCATAATTCGGGAATAGAACACTTCCGCCCGCATCTCGTGGTCGTGCGGTAGCGTTCTCGCTTCCCACGCCCGGGTTCCCGGGTTCGATTCCCGGCGGGGTCAGGGATTTTCTCTGCCTCGTGATGGCTGGGTGTTGTGTGCTGTCCTTAGGTTAGTTAGGTTTAAGTAGTTCTAAGTTCTAGGGGACTGATGACCATAGATGTTAAGTCCCATAGTGCTCAGAGCCATTTGAACCATTTTTTGAACACTTCCATATTAACTATACTGCGGTACATAGATTGTAGCTCCTGATGGACCAAAGAGGGAAGAAGTTCTTACTAATATTGGGAGTCCAAGAAGACGTGCAACACAGTATTTTCATCAGTAGAATTCTGATCCTACTTCATAAGCATTAAGATTTGACATGTGTCATTTTCCGTCGAATGTTTGGCGCTCGTTTACTGACGAATTTGTTCTCAAACATATGCAAAACTGCAATGAAACTGAGGCGCGTAGAGAGTTGGAAGGTGAGGAATGGACACTACCATTAGAAGAGGCTTATGCATTACCTAGTATTCCGCGTGTCAGGCTCTACATTTTTACAAGTCTCATTTCAAGTAAACGCTTCAGGGAAATCATGTTGCTTCTTAAATTGAGGTCGATACAGTCAGAGTTATGAACAAATGACAAGTCTGCTCTCATTTTAGGCGTGCGGGAGAAAGTCAAACTGTGAAAGCATTCCTGATCCACAGACAGATATCAAGGAGCAATGTTTGAATATAAGATTAGATATCGCACAGCTCGTTTCATTGTCTCAGAACCCAAAAAATATGGGTGTAAATTCGGGAATC
Organism: Schistocerca cancellata; assembly: GCF_023864275.1. Taxonomy (NCBI): domain Eukaryota; kingdom Metazoa; phylum Arthropoda; class Insecta; order Orthoptera; family Acrididae; genus Schistocerca; species Schistocerca cancellata. Next base: position 86,185,409 of record NC_064631.1, on the reverse strand, counting down.
CTGTCGATAAACTTTCTCAACATGTGTTGAATGGATTCCCATATCTTCGTCCTGGTGGCAAACTTAAGTGCCTAGCATGACTTCACTTAATGTTTAGAATGAAAAACGAATAACCGACCATTAGAGTGACTATCTGATCCAGAAAAACTCATCCCCTTAACTATAAATTGCTAAGAACAACCTGTAAACATACCGACTTTAGATGGGACACTAGAGTCTCAGTGGCAGTCTTAGGGGTCCGAAAAATCTGGTGGTTCTATTATTTCTAAATTGTACTGTGCCTATTACAGTAAATACACTCCTGGAAATTGAAATAAGAACACCGGGAATTCATTGTCCCAGGAAGGGGAAACGTTATTGACACATTCCTGGGGTCAGATACATCACATGATCACACTGACAGAACCACAGGCACATAGACACACGCAACAGAGCATGCACAATGTCGGCACTAGTACAGTGTATATCCACCTTTCGCAGCAATGCAGGCTGCTATTCTCCCATGGAGACGATCGTAGAGATGCTGGATGTAGTCCTGTGGAACGGCTTGCCATGCCATTTCCACCTGGCGCCTCAGTTGGACTAGCGTTCGTGCTGGACGTGCAGACCGCGTGAGACGACGCTTCATCCAGTCCCAAACATGCTCAATGGGGGACAGATCCGGAGATCTTGCTGGCCAGGGTAGTTGACTTACACCTTCTAGAGCACGTTTGGTGGCACGGGATACATGCGGACGTGCATTGTCCTGTTGGAACAGCAAGTTCCCTTGCCGGTCTAGGAATGGTAGAACGATGGGTTCGATGACGGTTTGGATGTACCGTGCACTATTCAGTGTCCCCTCGACGATCACCAGTGGTGTACGGCCAGTGTAGGAGATCGCTCCCCACACCATGATGCCGAGTGTTGGCCCTGTGTGCCTCGGTCGTATGCAGTCCTGATTGTGGCGCTCACCTGCACGGCGCCAAACACGCATACGACCATCATTGGCACCAAGGCAGAAGCGACTCTCATCGCTGAAGACGACACGTCTCCATTCGTCCCTCCATTCACGCCTGTCGCGACACCACTGGAGGCGGGCTGCACGATGTTGGGGCGTGAGCGGAAGACGGCCTAACGGTGTGCGGGACCGTAGCCCAGCTTCATGGAGACGGTTGCGAATGGTCCTCGCCGATACCCCAGGAGCAACAGTGTCCCTAATTTGCTGGGAAGTGGCGGTGCAGTCCCCTACGGCACTGCGTAGGATCCTACGGTCTTGGCGTGCATCGGTGCGTCGCTGTGGTCCGGTCCCAGGTCGACGGGCACGTGCACCTTCCGCCGACCACTGGCGACAACATCGATGTACTGTGGAGACCTCACGCCCCACGTGTTGAGCAATTCGGCGGTACGTCCACCCGGCCTCCCGCATGCCCACTATACGCCCTCACTCAAAGTCCGTCAACTGCACACACGGTTCACGTCCACGCTGTCGCGGCATGCTACCAGTGTTAAAGACTGCGATGGAGCTCCGTATGCCACGGCAAACTGGCTGACACTGACGGCGGCGGTGCACAAATGCTGTGCAGCTAGCGCCATTCGACGGCCAACACCGCGGTTCCTGGTGTGTCCGCTGTGCCGTGCGTGTGATCATTGCTTGTACAGCCCTCTCACAGTGTCCGGAGCAAGTATGGTGGGTCTGACACACCGGTGTCAATGTGTTCTTTTTTCCATTTCCAGGAGTGTGGATATCAGATTTCGACTAGTCCACCCCCTGGCCACGTCTGCCCACACACCTAGGCGTTACGTGAACTCACCTCATATATCAGGGACTAGGTTTATGTGTTATGTGTTATCATATCATCATCATCATCATATCATCATCATCATATCATCATCATCATATCATCATCATCATATCATCATCATCATATCATAATCATCATATCATAATCATCATATCATAATCATATCATCATCATAATCATATCATCATCATAATCATATCACCATCATAATCATATCATCATCATCATATCATCATCATATCATCATCATCATAATCATCATATCATCATCGTCATATCATCATCATCATATCATCATCGTCATATCATCATCGTCATATCATCATCGTCATCATATCATCATCATCATCATATCATCATCATTATCATATCATCATCATCATCATATCATCATCATCATCATATCATCATCATCATCATATCATCATCATCATCCGTGATAGTGGCTATATTGGTCTGCGAAAAAAATTGGACTGTGTAAAAATTGGAACTTTGTGCAGGCGCTAATGACAGCGTAGTTGAGCGCACCACAAACCAAACATCATCATCATCATCATCAACATCACCACCTTCTTTATACACCTGACTGTGCACTGTGAACGCTGTCTATCATCATCAACATTTTGGAATCTTAAGCAGCATTCGAAATAAATCTTTCCAAGATGATCCTAGGGTCCATATGGGTGACCGTACCGAGAAAGTCAGATTCGTAACAGTGCATGCCAGGTGTATGATAGAGAATACTGTAACAATCATCCAACTATTTGCACAAACAGAACAGTTGTTGGTAAAGATATGTATTTCCACATTACTGTCATTTCTGTAGAGTGTGCGAGAGAAAGTAACCCATCATCTGCAACAAACTCTCCTGGATTTTGTTTCTACAATGTGGTGTCATACAGTATCGCTACCACACCAGGCAGAACACGTCCCGACGTTGGCAATAAATCATGCGATGGCCCCACCACTCGATCCATGGTAAGAAGCGCCGGCAGCGAAGAGAGCTAGGTCTACCGGCAGTTTATGAGCGCAGTCGTCCGAAGTTTCAGGAGTTTATAGTAGTGTTTCTGTATCGTGATCCTTTATGACGATCATCCACTGTTTAGTGGATCCTCTTGGACTTTCTGTATCAAGTAAACACCGGTATCACACAGATTATTTGTGCTTATGATCATTTCTGCTTTCTGTCTAAGCCTCACCTATTCCTCAGCACCCATCTCTGGCGGATCCAGCACCCAATAGAACATATTCTCTCCCGCAGCATCTGCCATAGAAGGTAATTGTTGTTGATGACTGCCTCCACAATATTCTCTTGATCTGACTACAAAAACCCCAGCTATTTTAAGAATACAGTATGTTAAGGGCCACAGGATAATGAGAAAGTACTAGAAAAAAGACGTCAAGTCCTGTAGGAGTTTTGTAATTGACTTCTTTCGTGGATGATTTACGTTTCTCACAGACTGACACCTGCGATACCGTACATGAACAGTACAGGAAGTCTTCTCCCCCTAAGTACGCATAATGTGCTACATCCTTTGTCAAATTGATGCAGAATTACGAGGGTTGCCCAGAAAGTAATGCATCGCATTTTTTTTCTCAGCCGAAAACAATGCTACGAATACAAAACGTTACGTATGTATTATTTGAAGTCTCCAGATTGAGCACGCCAAGTTTCCGTCACTACCGTAGCTGCAGGACATTTTCGAAATGGCGTCTTAGGCACTGTTCGTTACAAGGAACGTGTCGTCATTCAGTTTCTCACTGCAGAGAAAGAAACTATGGGGAGTATACGTAAACGCTTCTGCAAAGTCTACGGAGCATCTGCTGTCGACAGGAGTACAGTTAGTAGCTGGGCACGGAGGGCGAGGTCTTCAGAATGCGGTTCGGCGGAGCTCCACGATTTGCAACGGTCGGGGAGATCATCAACGGCTGTCACACCTGACATGTTGCAGCGATCTGATGTCATTCGCGAGGATATTAAAGAATGCCTTTCATGGAAGACATTTTGAGGACGATGAGGTGATTCACACAGTGAAGCACTGGCTCAACCACCGGGACATGGATTGGTACAGACAGGGTATACACGCCCTTGTTTTGCCCTGGAGGAAGGTCGTAGAACAGGATGGAGATAACGTGAAGAAATAGTGTCTGTAGATAAGACACCATTCTTTCGTGTGTGTGATTCTCATTATGTTCAATAAAGAACTGTTGAAGAAAAAAATTTGGTGCATTACCTTCTGGGCAACGCTCATAATAAGAACCCACCAATTTCGTAGTTGTGGAATCTGTCTGACGGTTTCGCCCATGTGATATTATGATTTCAATAATCATCCATTAGTGACTACATTGAAGGGCTTCAGAGACTGATGCAGTAATAAAATATGGCAGTGGTTAACACTAAATATATTCTGGAGACTTGCAGCTTATCAATGCTGGATCATATTCTCCAGTGTTGGCTGCCTCGTGACTGGTGTGACCCTGAGAGCTACTGCAGGTCGCTGTCCACTGTGGGCGAATTATTGAGGGTTTGTGGCTTGTGCAACATTCTCCTTTTCACTCGCTTTCTCTCAGTTTACATGCGTCAGATGTTACGGACATTATCCATATCGGATAAGCATACAGATGTGTGACAAAGATATAGTCATTTCTCTCTTTCTAGTTGTGTCACATGCTGCTGCCTTTTGCTGGTGTCGAAGTTGTGTAAAATGAGGAAATAATGGCTTCAGGCATTGGTGGGTGATGTGTGGTGATGGTGGTTCCCTGAGGCTGGACGCTGTTAACAATATACAGGGTTATTACAAATGATTGAAGCGATTTCACAGCTCTACAATAACTTTATTATTTGAGATATTTTCACAATACTTTGCACACACATACAAAAACTCAAAAAGTCTTTTTAGGCATTCACAAATGTTCGATATGTACCCCTTTAGTGATTCGGCAGACATCAAGCCAATAATCAAGTTCCTCGCACACTCGGCGCAGCATGTCCCCATCAATGAGTTCGAAAGCATCGTTGATGCTTTAAACTGTGCATATCATCGTCGAATGGAGTTAGCAGTTGGTGGATCTTTGTTGAACTTCGTCCTGAAGTGTCGTTGCACTGTTATGACTGACTGATGTGAGTGCATTTCAAGCACGACATACGCTTTCTCGGCTCCTGTCGCCGTTTTGTCTCACTACGCTCTCGAGCGCTCTGGCAGCAGAAACCTGAAGTGCGCCTTCAGCCGAACAAAACTTTATGAGTTTTTCTATGTATCTGTAGTGTGTCGTGACCATATGTCAATGAATGGAGCTACAGTGAATTTATGAAATCGCTTCAATCATTTGTAATAGCCCTGTACATACGCAAGGCAGTAGGGCGGCAGTGGGCACTGAGTCAGCTATCTGGAACCTCGCGCAGTACTACTCCTTGTATTTTTTTTAGTTTACTTTAAATACAGTGCTTTTCCTACCGTTGCTATCCTGTGCCTGCTGTGAATTAAAGTACCGGGTGATCAAAAAGTCAGTATAAATTTGAAAACTGAATAAATCACGAAATAATGTTCAAAAATGGTTCAAATGGCTCTGAGCACTATGGGACTCAACTTCTGAGGTCATTAGTCCCCTAGAACTTAGAACTAGTTAAACCTACCTAACCTAAGGACATAACACACATCCATGCCCGAGGCAGGATTCGAACCTGCGACCGTAGCGGTCTCGCGGTTCCAGGAAATAATGTAAATAGAGAGGTACAAATCGACACACATGCTTGGAATGGCATGGGTTTCATTAGAACCAAATAAATACAAAATTTAAAAAATGTCCGGCAGATGGTGCTTCATCTGATCAGGATAGCAATATTTAGCATAACAAAGTAAGACAAAGCAAAGATGATGTTCTTTACAGGAAATGCTCAATATGTCCATCATTCCTCAACAGTAGCTCTAATTGAGGAATAATGTTGTTAAGAGCACTGTAAAGCATGTCCGGAGTTATGGTGAAGCATTGGCGTCGGATGTTGTCTTTCAGTATCCCTAGAGATGTCGATCACGATACACTTGCTACTTCAGGTAACCCGAAAGCCAATAACCACACGGACTGAGGTCTGGGGACCTGGGAGGCCAAGCATGACGAAAGTGGCGGCTGAGCACACGATCATCACCAATCGACGCGCGGGAGAGATCTTTCACGCGTCTAGCAATATGGGGTGGAGCGCCATCCTGCATAAACATCGTACGTTCCAGCACGTGTTTATCAGCCAGGCTGGGGATGATGCGATTCTGTAACATATCGGCGTACCTCTCACCCCTCACGGTAGCAGTTACAAAACCAGAATCACGCATTTCCTCGAAGAAAAAAGGCCCGATAACGGTAGATGTGGTAAATCCAACCCATACCATGACTTTCTCGTCATGCAATGGAGTTTCCACGACAGTTCTAGGAGTTTCGGTAGCCCAAATGCTGCAGTTGTTGGCGTTGACAGACCCTCGGAGCGTGAAATGAGCTTCGTCGGTCCACAACACGTTACTCAACCAATCATCTTCCGCCATCTTTTGAAGCGCCCACGCTGCAAATGTCCTCCGCTTCACTAAATCGCCAGGTAACATTTCATGATGCCGATGGATTTTGTACGGATAGCATCGGAGGGTACGCCTCAGTACCAACCAAACAGTAGTGTATGGAATGCTGGTGCGACATGCGACTGCACAAGCGCTGACTTCCCGTGCATCAACGAACCCACTACAGTCTCCATTTCTTCCTAAACTGTCTCAGCAGCATTACGCCTTGTGCTCGGTCGGCCACTACGGGGTCTATCGTCTAAACAACCAGTGGCTTCGAGCTTCGAAATCATTCTCGCCACAGCTGCATTTGTCAGCGGACCTTTACCGGTTCTAATCCCCTTCCTATGGCGGTAGGATCGTAACGCTGAACTGGCACATTTCCCATTCTGATAATACAGCTTCACTAAAAGCGCCTTTTCAGGTACCGTCAACATGCTGCGACTGCTGGCGCATCTGATTCTCTGTCTCATTATAGCTTCTTTTATACACGATTGTCATGCGCTGTCACTGGCGTTTTGCTGTCCAGCGCCATCCGTCGGAAACTTTGCGAACTTCGTTTTTTTTGTTCTAATAAAACCCCATGTCATTCTAAGCACGTGTGTCAATTTTTACCTCTATTTACATTATTCCGTGGTTTATTAAGTTTTCAAATTTATACTGACTTTTTGATCACCCGGTACACGTTTAAAAGTAACTTGTCTGATCATAGTTGCATTTTTTATCGTTATACATTATACTAACTACAGTAGATTAGTATACAGTATAACGACAGAAAAACTACAATCCTCCGCTAAGGCAACCATGTAGTGACACTGTCCTTTAAAACAGTAACAATACAACTGGAAGTTCCTTGTAATCTTGGTATGTTTTTGTTGCAGTGTGCTATCTGTTAAAAGCGAGATAGGTGTGTACTTGTTTAAATATCACACTGTGCTCATTATTTATCGTGGGGGATCATAGCACATTTTTTAGACTATTTCTTATTGTATTGTGTGCTAATAGTTAAGTCTCTCATTCATGC